>NC_142134.1:83190000-83490000 GCF_024610735.1 Ursus americanus
GGGAGCATGCGGACTCCTCGGTGATGGAGACTTTCCTGACACAGCGCCAAGTGCTTCCTCTTTGCAGTGTCCTGGCCGCCCTGTGGCACACACACTGGTGTTCAGGCCACTTAGCGAGAAGTAGCACTTATTTCCAAGGGGGCCGTCCTGGAACCATGTTCAGGAGGGGTCCGGATTCCGGGATAGGCAGGTGGGAATGCAAAGCCATGCAGAGCTGGGATGGAGGGGACACCCGGTCCTTGCCACTGGCGCCAGCGTGGGCCTCCTCCCCATGCCCGTCTCCGTGCCCCACATCACACCCTGGACGGACACCGTAGGTGCCCCTCCTCCAAACCGTCCAGATCCCAGCACCCCCCACTGCCCACTGGCTTTGCTCCTCAGAGGCTGAGCCCTGAGCCTCACCCACATGGGGCCTTGTTTTGGAGATTAGAGACTGACAGCCCAAACTGATTCACATGTCACTGGGTGTTACAGCTGAGGGACCAAAGGTGGGGAGCCGTCGGGACACCAGAGTGAGCTGCTGGACCAGCGGGAGCTCATGCTGCCATCGGGTAGCGCGTGGCCATCGGGCAGGTGGGGGGTAGCTGAGACTGCACCGAGGCTTCCAGGGTGGGAATGAGTGGGTGCACCTGCGTTCAGAGAGCAGCTGCGGGCTGCAGTTCGCCCGCCCTGTGCCAGAACAGAAACAGAACGCAGAGCCTCAAGGAGACTTGTCTACCTTGTCGGTCCCGCCGGGCCGCTCTGTCAGCCCCGGGAGTGGGAGCACGCGCAGGCGCCTGGGCTAGAGCTGCTATGCATGCCCGGCGGGGGCAGGGTGAGCGCTGTCTCCTGGGAGACCCTGGGTGGTGCAGCGGCCTGCGGCAGAGGCCGCACACACTCCTCCACGGGCGTGAGAACAGGGCTCCCGCGGAGAAAATGCCGTGCCCACCGTACGACACCTCACGCAAGCAGCCAGGGGTCAGCCGCCCAGGCACAGCCCATGCCGGACCTGGAGAGCCTTGTCCTCTCTCCCTGCCGCTGCCCTGTGCTGAACCTGGGGTCCCGGGAGAGAGGGTGAGGGAGGCAGAGCCTGCAGGTGGACGGGGTGCTGATGGCGCCTCACACGTGGCCCTGGCTTTCCCGGCCTGCGACATCCTGCCGGAGACTCACACATCAAGCGAACGCATCCCGTAACTCACGAATTCGTGAGGGAAGCCAGTAAAACGTGAAAACCAGCTCAAAGGAGAACCCCAAGAACAAAGGCACGTCAGCCATCGAGAGTGCAGAAACGCGTGTGCGAATGCGCGGACGCACAACCAGCAGTTTCCACGGGGCTCCCCAGGTGGGATGGAGGGTTGTCACGTGACCCCTGCAGCACCGTAGGCAGCTCCAGGACAAGGAGACCCCAACCCCGCGGAAGCAGACACCCGGCGGGAAGCTTCAGGCGTCCATAACCCCGACACTGGGGAGTCCTAGATCTTTCCGGAGTGTTTGTTCTCTCGCAGGAAAAATCCTCCACTGAGCAAGTTGTAAGTAGAGGGAGAACCATAAAGCTGCGTCTGATTCACCCCCTGAGCCAGGCCTGGTTGGCGTGGGGCCGCAGGCGGCAAGTGAGGGAGCCCCGCCTGTGAACCCTGCCGCTCGCGGAGTGTGCTCCCCGCAGCTGTCTGCCATGTGCTGCCTTCTGGGTTTTCCTGTGAACTGGCCGCCCTGTAGAGGCCTCTGCCCTCGGAGCCACCCCCAAAATGCAGCCTGGCGGGGGACACCTCCCTCGGGAGCCGTGGCTTCCTTGTGCTGGTCCAGGTCGGGTCTGTGCCTGCTCTGCTCAGAGTGGGCCTTTGGCCCGGGCTCCGGGAGACCGTCGGAGTTCTGCGTGCGGCTGAGCACAGCACCCCGATCCTAGGCCGTAGCCCCCAGTCGTGCTCCAGGAAACAGGTCCTCACGGGCAGCTCCTGTCACCTCTGTGCCCACACGGCCGGGCTGTCCGTCTGTGCTGTGGCCACCACCCCGGCCACTCTGGGTCTTTGTATCCTTTTGGCTTCGCCTGTTACTGGCTTCTCCCTAAAATAAATAAAAATCCTTCCTTAGTAGAAGTTAGGGTGAGAAAAGACAAGTTACCCAATTATAATCCAACTTAGTAATTTTTGCCCTTGCTGTGTGATAATTTTTCTGAAGTTGCAAATACTCCATCAGTTGTTCAGAGTTGGATGGAGATGGGGGTCGGGAGTGCAGCCCCATCCGTGGGAGGCTGTGAGAGGGGCAGGTGCAAAGGGCTGCTGGGGCGCACAAGAGTGGTGGGCATCTGGGCACCCTGACTCAGTGGGCAGCCACGGAACGGGGAGCCCTGGGGAGGGTGGACAGGCCAGGCACCCCTGACTTACGCTGAGCGCAGCAGTAAAATGACACGGTTGCCAGGACTGGCCGATGGGAAGGACCCAGAAGTGGCGATACCAGAGCACCAGCCTGTGGAGAGCGAGCCGCAGCCAGCCCACCGTTCCCACACATGGCCGGGAAAGACGCTTTAACTTGGGAGGCTCTGTCTTGGGTGTGAGTGTGCTGTCAGCAGCCAGCTCAGTGGAGAGCTGGCCCTGCAGGCAGGGCCCGAGGGGGCCAGTCCCGCCAGGGTTGAGTATGACTGGTGGGTATGAGCCTGGGGTCACGGAGGGTGCCCTGGAGCGGGGCCACCCAGGGAGGCTGCTGGATGATGGAGTAAAGGACCACTGGGGTGGATGTGCCAGGGGTGGGAGCTGGGAAGATGGGCCGCCATCAGGGGCTGGGGCTGGTGGCAAAGTCTAGAGACAGACCAGTGGGGGCCGGGCATGGGAGGAGCCACAGGAGTGAGGCCAGAGCAGCCGGAAATAGCATTTGGCCCCACTCCTGGCAGCCTCTCTGTGGTTGGAGGAGGGCACCCCCATCGCTAACCTTGCACCAGGGAGCTTTTTTCTCAGGGAATCGGTGGGGGGGACCATCCCTGGGGGAACTTGACAGGTGCATGGCCAGAGCAGGGTTCCCCGTGATTGAAAACACCTCCCCCCATCAGCATCTAGATTTTAAGGTGTCAGAATTATATGTACAAAATGATTAAAAAGGATTTAATCAGGATTTTAAAATTTACGATATCAGGGGCGCCTGGGTGGCTCAGTCAGTTAAGTGTCCGACTCTTGGTTTTGGCTCAGGTCATGATCTCAAGGTCATGGGATTGAGCCCCGCGACAGGCTCTGCCCCCAGCAGGGGGTCTGCTTGAGATTCTCTCTCCCCCTCTGCCCCTCCCCCGCTTGTGTGACTTCTCTGTCTCTCTCAAAACAAAATCTTAAAAAGGTAAAATTTATTATGTCAGTCAAGGACTTTTCTCTCTTCCAAAATTCTTAAAAGTGCTTAGTGGAGCGCTCCATGCGCTGGCTGCCGTGCGCTCCCTGGGGCCGACGGCACCGCGGTGAATGCCCTGGCCCCGTGCGGCCCGTCTCCGGCCAGCCCAGGAATCTGCCCGGCTGACGGGGACTAAGCGGTGCGTTCTCAGTAAACAGGGAGAATCTCACTCAGAAATGGCAGCATTGGAAACTGACTTGTTTTCTTTTTACACACTTAGCCTGAGGTGGCAGTTGGGCCAGCAAGACTCTCTCTGATCAGCCCCCCTCAGCATGGACGCATGGGTAAGTGGGGGTCCCTGCACCCATATCCCACGTCAGCACACGGACTGAGCTCCATGCCCCAGGAAGGAACATTCCCCCAGACCCATCAGAACCGACCCGTGTCAGTGCAGTCCCTCAACAAAGTTAGCGTGGGAGCGACTGCTTCCCCAAAATGGTGTGGCTGCTGGGCCCACGGGGGGACCCTCAGAACAGCCACAGACAGAAGGCGCTCTTGCGGGAGCATAAGCTCTCTTGGCCCGGAGCAAAGTGGTATCATCAGCTTTGCTTCCTGGGAGTTGTTGGAGCGGCCGGTGGGTTTCTGGAGCGAGTGCGTGTGCCCGGCGGCACGCTCAGGCCCCTTCCCCGCTGGGGTCCGGTGGGCCCCCCGGCCTAGCCCCTCTGCTGTTTCCCCGCCTCCTGACCAAGCACCCGGTGAGCTCAGGCCTGTGGGGGGCACTGTGGACTTGTGACCGAGCTTGCTTGCCCTTGAGCCCAGCTCCTCTGCCCCTGTCTCACCTTTGCTTCTTGCCGAAGGTGATATTCTAGCAGCGGCCTCAGTAGGACCGGGAGGCGGGCTATCTGCGCGGTCTCATCTAGAGCCTCGTGCTGCCGCCCTCCCCACAGAGCAGGAGTGGGGGGCCTGCAGCCCCTGCTCTGGGGGACCCTGCCGTTTCCACCACTGGCACTGCTCCTGCCGGCCGGGAGGGAACACGGGTGTTCATTGTGCTCACGGCCCCTTGTCCCCGCTCCTTGCCTGTTTGCTCCCACGCCGCCCACCTCAGGCCTGTTGTGCCGGCTTGGAGCAAATTCAGCTCGCGGACGCAGCTCCCCACACCCCCATGTGTGGAGTTTCCCATTTGAGCCAGTTTATTCCCATCACTGGGCCTCCCGGTCACACCCTGGTGAGAACTCATGACACTTACCCTCCAGGCCTAATGTGTAGCCTCCCGCGGATGCCACTTCCATGGCGCACAGGGTGGTGTCCCTCGGGGGTGCTGGCTCTTGCCCCGCGCTCACCTTTGTTGGGGGTGTCCTGTGGGCCCGACGTCCCCTGCACCTGTGCGGGGGGCGGGAGGCAGGCAAGCTGTCTTTAAATCTTTGAAAAAATTTAAAAAAACCCTATTCTGTCTGATGTGAAAACAGCCTCTCTAGATCTTTTTCTATAATTTTCCTATTTGTATCCTTGAATCTGAAGTGTGTCTCTTGTAGACAGCATCCAGTTGGGGCTGGACAGTCTGAAAATCTCTGCTCTTCATTAAAGATTTTTCATTTACTTGAGAGGGAGAGAGAATAAGCAGGGGGAGCCGCAGAGGGAGAAGCAGGCTCCTCACTGAGCGGGGAACCCAATGTGGGACTCGATCCCAGGACCCTGAGATCATGACCCGAGCCGAAGGCAGACGCTTAACGGACTGAGCCACCCAAGAGCCCCCAAATCATTCTTAAATATTATTAGAGACAAAGAGGGTCATTTCATGATGATAAAAGGGTCAATACGCCAGGAAAACATAATAATTATTACTGTAGACGCCCAAAGTGGAAGACCCAAAATACATGATGCTAAAACTGACAAAATTAAGAAGGGAAATGGTTAATTCAACAATTGTGATTCAGATATTTCAATATCCCTGGAATAACTTGAACAACACTGTTAACACCGCTGACTTACCTGACAGATGTGGACCCACCCACCAATAGCACCACACACATTCGTTTCCAGTGCAAATGGGACACTGTCTAGAATAGACCACATACTGGGACATAAAACAAGGCCTGACACATTTAAAGGGATTGTAATCCCACAAAGTGTATTTTCAGGTGACGATGGAATTAAGTTGGAAATCAGCAACGGAAGAAAATCAGAGTAAAACAAATATTTAAAAATTAAACAACACAATTATAACTAGCTTTTAGTGGATCAGGGAAAAAACACCAGAAACATCAGAAAATATCTTGAATTGAATGAAAGAAAATACAACCTACCAAAATTTTTAAGATGCCGGTATAGCAATGCTTAGAGGGAAATGTATACCTTTAAGTTCTTATGTTAGAAAGGAAGGAGATCTAAAACCAGCGAGCTTCCAACCTTAAGGAGCTTCAACAAAATAAATTAGAAATCTATGTAAATAGAAAACTCACTGGAACCTAAAGTTTGTCCTTTGCAAAAAAAAAAAAGCAAAATTGGTAAACTTTTACCTACAGTGACCAAAACACAAATTACCAGTATCGGGAATGAAAGGCGATATTATAAGAATTATAAGAAAATATTATGAACAATTCTCTGCCAACAAAGTACACGACTTGCATGAACTAGATCAATCCCTATAAAGACATTATTATCAAAAGTACCTCAAAGAAGAAATAGTAAATCTGGATAGACCTCTATCAAGCGAAGAAGTTGAATTAATAATTTTAATATCTTTTCACAAAGAAAAGCTTATTTCCCCATAGCTTCATGGGTGAATTTTATGAAACATTTAATGAACTAATAATAATCTTACATGAACTCTTTCAGAAAATAAGAGAGGATTGAATGCTTTCCAGTTGATTTTACAAGGTCAGCAGTATCTTAAAACCAAAGACAACACAAAAAAATGAGCAGTATTCCTTATGAATATGGATGCAAAATTCTTTAAAATATGTGAGGCAATCAAATCTAACAACATAGGAAAAGACTAGTATACCGTCACCAAGTGGGGTAATCATTTATAGTAGAAACTCTCAAGAAACATGTAGTAGAAGGCGACTTCCTCACCAGGTAAAGGGCATCTGTAGAAAACCCACAGTCAACAGGGTACTGGTGAGAGGGAGCGTGCTATCCCCCAAGACCCAGTACATGGCAGGGCGCCCATAGTCCACAGCCCCTCTCCAGTCCGACATCCCCTGGGGGCTCCAGCCAGTGCAGGGAGGCCAGAGAAGGAAGTGAAAGGCAATAGATCGGGTGAGAATGGGTGTAGTGTCTTTATCATAGGTGGTGTGCCCTTGTGTGCAGAAAATCATAAGGGATCTTTAAGAATACCAGTAGGAATCAAACAAGGTTGGTAAGGTTACAGGATGCAAGATCCATACACAAAAGTCAGTTGTAAATCTGCAGATGATAAACAGTCCAAAACAGGTTAATCAATTGGTCATAACTGTCAGAGTTTTCTTCTGGACTTTGTATTCTTTTCCACCGATCAAAATGCCGTCTTCTTAGGGGCGCCGGCCGGCTCAGTTGGTAGAGCGTGCGACTCTTAATCTCGAGGTTGTGAGTTCGAGCCCCACATTGGGTGTAGAGATGACTTAAATGAAATTTTTAAAAATACCATCTTCTTGATTTTTTTTGCTTTACCGTAAATTTTGAAATCCGTGTAAGCCCTCTGACTTTGGTCTTAATTTACCAAAACGATTTTGGCTAGTCTAGGTCCTTTGCATTTTTACATAAATCTTAAGATCCATTTGTCAAATTCTACCAGAAAAGCCTGCTGGGATTTTGATGGGACTTGGGTTGCATCTGCACTCAGTTTGGGGGAGAACTACTGTCTTAACAGTTTTGAGACTTTGAATTCATCATCATGGCATTCTGTCTCTCTACTTCCTAGATCTCTAATCTATCCAGGGGGTCTTCTGCGGTTCTCAGTAGATAGGTGTTGCTTTTACTAATAAACTGAAGCCTCGGTAATTGCTTTTGATGGTGGAATTCTCTTCATTTAATTTTTAGGTTGGTCACAATCTGCAAGGAGTATCTTTTCCCATTCTTTTTTATTTTCAACCCATTTATGTCTGAGTCCAAAGCATACCTCTAGCAGACAGTATCAGATGTTGCTTTTCTTGTTGTCTGACCCATTCTTATACTATCTGCCTTTTCACTGGAGTGTTTGGTCAATTGATGGTTAACACAGTTATCAGCATATTTGGACACATGTCTACCATTTTGTTATTTGTTTCATGTATGTCTTGGGATTTGTTGTTCATCTGTATCTCCTTAACTGCCTTTTTTTTGTATTAAATATTTTTAGTGTATCCTTTTGCTACAGCCCGGATTGTATCTCCTCAAAATTGATATGTTGAAGTCCTAACACCCCACATGACTGTATTTGGAAACAGAGCCTTTAGGAGGTAAAGGAAGTCATAGGATGGGACCCTGATCTGACATGGTTAGTGTCCTTATAAGAGACACAAGAGGGAAAAAATGGCACATTGTATTTGTGTCAACAAAACCATAAAACAAAAAGAGGGGACAGCAGAGAGCTCACTCTCCATGCACATGCACCAAAAGGCCACACGAGCACACAGAGTGAAGACGGCCGTCAACAGGCCAGGGAGGGGCCCTTCGTAATACCCAGCCAGCCTCCATGACTAATAACAATAAATGTCTACTGGTTAAGCCCCAGCCTGTAGTGTTGTGTTACGACAGCTGAGCCCACTACACACGTTTGATTCCTCTGTTGATATTTTAGCGTGTTCTGTTATTTTCTCAGTGACTGCCTAGGAATTATACCGTGCACCCTATCATAATCTACTTTAAGTGAATACTGACTTAACTCTGGTGAAATTCACTGCTCCCTTACTGTTCCTCCCCCGCTTCATGATGTCCTGTTTATGTATAACTACATACGCTATATATAACACATCATAACACGTAGAGCACTCATAGCATCACAAACCCAGTAGCACAGCATCTTCATTACTTCTTTGAAACGTCACGTTTCTTAGCGATCATAAGAGAAAACAGAGTCACAGACACATCCTTTACCGTTTCCAGGGTTCCTCCTTCCTTCCCATGGATTTAAGTTACTGTTGGCTCTTATTTCAGCCTGAAGCACCATTTTGTTGAAGGGCAGGTCAGCTGCCAGTCTTCTCAGTCTTTGTCCACCTCTGAATGTCTTCATTTTGTCTGCGTCTTGAAGGGTCACTTCACCGGATGTGGAGTTCCTGGCCCACCGTCTCTAGCCCTGTGGAGGCTTCCCACTGCCTCGCGCTCCTTCATTTCTGGTAAGGAGCCGGCTGTAAGTCATGCCATTCTCCTGCGTGTGATGCGTTGCTTTTCTTCTGCCGCTGTACATCTTCTCTTTGTGCAGGGAGCCCTCCAGCCTCATCCCTCTTTTTCAAGACTGTCTTGTCTCTTGTGTGGAGGCGGTGTGCTGGGAGCCTGCTCCGCACCACGAGCTCTCAGCTGTCCCCACCTCATTCTGCAGGCACTCACTCCTCACGTGAGCGCTGGCTGCCACCGGGGTCATGTGGCACAGCCTCTCCCCGGTGCTCACCTCCACCCCGACTCGACTCTGGGCTGGGCTGCAGCGTCCCACAGACCCTCCAGGGCCCTGCGGGGGGTGCTGCCATCTGCCACTGGTGGGCTCGCCACTCTGGTGTTCCACAGCTCTGCCTGGATTCATCCCTGCTCTCGTGAGATCCGCTGGTCTCAGCTCCTGGGCAGCCTGGGCCCCTTCTCAATGAGCACGTTGGAATGAGTGGGGGAGCTGTGGCTGCTGGCGTCTCTCTTCCTCTGGGCACGGGCCCTCTGTTCACCACAGCCTGGGGCTCCTCCCCATCACCAGCCACACCACATTGCCTGCTTTTGAGGCTTTTTGCCCCGTTTAGATGCCCTTGTCCGTCTGGCGTCACGGGATGAGTTTTTCCATGTTCTGGGTAATGAAACTTGCCCTCTCTAAATAGCAAAGCTTTTTCATTTTTCAGTGGAGATTTTCCTAAAGTGCATTAAACAGCATTGCTTTCCTGAACAGGAATTATAGGCCGTGACCTGCTGGCATCTTGGTGTTGGTGAAACATCAATCTGACCACCTGTTTTCAGCTGGGCTGAAGCAGGGGGACACCTCAGCGCCCGAGTGCCCGGTCCTGCCATGCTCTTGAGTTCCCACGTGGCCTGGGACAGTTTTCTGCTCCTGACTCAGCCACATCACGTGGTTCTCCTCTGCTGAGTGCAGGGCACCCACCATGCTGGGTTCAGGCCTGCACGGCCCCTGTGAGTTGACCTCTGGGTGCCTCTGCTTCCTCATCTCTGTTGATAACCGTTCTCTCCACAAATTACTGTAAGGAGTAAATAAGACGCTATTTCAATCGACTGTAATGTGTTGAGCACGTAACCCACGATTACTGCCGTGGTTCTGCCCCAAGTTAAAATGTACTGGGATTTATTTAATCAGACGTGTGGCCAGCAGGCCAGGAGGGGCCGCCATGCAACATGAAGTTTTACTCACAGTTTCCTAGAAGCAGGAGGCAGGCGCGCCCCACAGGGCCCCACGTGGAATCCCTGGGTCCATGGGGGGGGGTTCTTCACGGGAAGGAGTGGCGGGCAATGGGACCGACCAGGTTCGGGATTGGTTAGTTGGGGTCATATTAGCAGCTTGCGGGGCAGGTAGGGGCTGCCCCATGTCTGATGCTGGCCTCAGGTGATCTGGGCCGAGTGTAAAAGGTAGGGAGGTGATGGAGAGCACAGGTTCTGGTGGTCGGATTTCGTGTCAAAGTCAGGCTTACAGACAAATCATTACTCTTTGGGAGTCAGCTATCAGCTAGCCCTGGGAGGGGTGGTCTCTCCCAGGTAAGCACGGCCCCACAGTGTCAAACCATCACAAAATACAGAAAACAAAACACGTGAGACAGTTTGTCTCCCTGATTCTCAGTGATTCTACAGAGCTTCTGCGGGTCACCTGCAGACTCAGGAGTGCTGGGTGCCGCCAGTGAGGGGAGTCCTCCTGCGGTCCACACAGCCCCGCGGCACGGAGACGGTCCCCATTGGCCACATGGGGCTGTGCAGCCCTGGGAAAGGCACTGCCTCTCTCTGATACAGCTTCTTCAATCATGAAAGGACACATGGAGACCCTAAATGCTGCCCTTTCTTTCCCTGCCCTTCTTCTGTTAAAATTCTCCAAAATTTGGACACAAAGAGTTCGGGTATTAAACAAGAGTAGTCTTCGGATTTGCTCCCTGCTGTGACTAATGCACGCCAGGGGCTGTTCACATCTTTAAAGGAAGCTTCTTATTAGCACGGAGGATGTCAGCAGAAATTCGGCAGTGTAAATATCTCACAGTGTGGGTGGAGACAAGAGCTAGTCCTGGCACTGAGGCGCTCATCGCGGAGCTGGAAGCTTCTAGAAGTGCTTTTTCTCCCAGTGGTTCTCAGAGTAACAGGAGCCAAGACAGAGTGGAGGGCAGAGTGCCGGTCTGCAGACGTTTACCGAGCGGGCTCTGGGGGGCTGAGCAGCCGCTCCCCGGCTCTGGGCATCTGGATGTCCGCTGAGCAGCTGCGGGGCGTGGGGGACAAAGCCCTGGACGCGGGATGCTCTGCTCCCATCCTGCAGGCGCACCTGCCCCGTCGGGAGGGCGGGGACGGGGCGGGGACAGCCGAGCGCTGTCTGCCCGCCTGCCCGGGCTGCACTCGCTCACCTGTGAACCTTGATCCCTGCAGGCAGCATCTCCCACCGTGGCCCTCAGCCCCTCGGCCTGACGCCCCATCCCAGCAGCGTGTCACAGGCTCTCAGGTAGTGCGTCTCAGCTCCGCAGACGTCCAGGCGGGAGGTCACACCACAGATAATGCCGTGAACCCTTGCGGATTGCTTTTTAAACCCATCTGTCCGTATTCTGAGTAAGAGGGCATCGTGTAGACCACGTCACGTTTTACTTTTCTGAAGCTAAGACGTAACTTGGGCAGTTACCTTGTTCCTAAAAACTCCAGGAGAGCCATTTCACGGGTACACGGTGTCTTATCACCGGAACAGACCAGGGTCGGCAAACCCTTCTGTAAAGGGCAGCTGGTCAGTGTTCTCAGGTCTGCCATCATGCAGACAGGGTCATAGAGGTAAGTACGCAGGTGGACGTGGCTCCCGCTAAAACTGTCTCCAGAAGCAGGGACGGCTGGACTTGGCTGCCGTCTGCCAGCCCTGAGTGGACCACATTTCCCTTAACGCTTCACCTTTGTCACTGGGAGACCCCATTTTCTGCTGCCTATTGGAACCACCAGTGTCTCTACCCAGACTGACTCAGCCCTCCAGGGCAGGTGGTCCCTAAAGGCAGATGCCCCCGTTCCCTAAGCTCCTTAATGGCCTTCAGTGCTGGTGGGCAAGCACCCATGTGGTCCTCTGGGATAGCCCAGCCAAGGTGCTGTCTCTTCCCCCGGCCCACCCAGAGCCATGTCTGTGCGCCCTCTGCCCTGATTCAGGAGGCCATCCCCACCCCCAGGGGGCTGGCCCCTCCCTGCTGGAGCCACGAGCACAGAGGAGGGTCTGGCTCTGGGCGTAAACCCGCTCCCAAGGGGCGCAGGCGACGGGTGTCTGTTGAATTGACTCCTAGGATCCCACTGCTGCCGGTCCCCTGCAAGGTGCTGTCCCAGGCAGCGGCGCCCCCGGACCCGGGCCAAGCGGGAAGACGGGGCTCCCAGACGCTGGCCCCCAGGCCGCCCATCAGCATCTCAGCACTGCTGCAGAGACAGCATTTAGGCAAGTGCGCCCCGCTTTGAAAAGTAGACGCTTCTCTTGGACGAGTGTGTGTGCCGCGCGTTTGAGGGTGTGAGGGAGGAGTAGACAGACTTGCGGAATGTTCCTGAGAACTGTGCTTCTGAGCTTTGCTGAATGGTGCTCACGTGTGTGCACCTTGGCTCACGGCTCCCCATGCTCCGCAGGGTCTGCTGGCCTAGGGGCAGCCACGCACGGAAGGTGAACCAGGGCCTGCCCGTGTCCGCCCACCTGGGGCTCTCCGGCCACTGGCAGGACTTTACGCAGTATAAGGAGTTGTCCGTTCTTGATGAAATAAAGTAATACGGTTGAATAAAGTATTTTTCTGATTATCTGGAGCAGCATATATGTGGTATGTTTGAAACTTTGCTCTTTTTATTACCTTAAAATTTCCTTAAAACATCGGTGTTGAAGCAGACTGAAACCCCCACGTTGGCTCGCTGCGGGAAGGCTCGGGGGATTGGGCAGGTCTGCCTCGGGGCGAGCCCCGCCTTCTGCACACAGGCCCCCACGCGGGGCTGGCCACACGGTTCAGAACAGCCGCCGTCACGTGGGCAGAAGAGGGCAACTAGTCAAGACCACACGGGGTTGGAAAGAGGCCCCTCGGGCTAATCATCACCCTTTACGCTGCAATTACCTACAACTTGTCGAAAATCTTGGTCTGTGTTTTTTCACGGAGGTCGGGCTTACGGTGTGCGCAGGCGTGTAAGGGGCAGGGAGATGACCCGCTTCTGCACTCAGAGAGCCTGCGGCCCGGATAGGTGTCCTGTCGGCCGACACCCTGGCCTCCTGGGTGCGTCTCCTCTGGCCAGGCCGCATCACACACGGGCCTGTGAAGGCACGAGGCCCCCGTGCAGCTTCCACGTCTGGCTGGCCGATGCACACGGCAGGTGGAGTCCGAAATCCCACAGTGGGGGTGCCTGTTCTAAATTGGTTCTATTTCCAGAAATGTTTCAATGTTCTAGAAACCCCAGTCACGTCAGGTGTCTTTCTCTCCGAATGTTACGTAGCGTGCGTGACGGTCTCCAACGCGAGACTGTGGCCAATTGTGACATGCAGGCCGTCCTCCAGTGCCCCCCACCCCCTGGTTCAGCTCCCCACCTGGACAGCAGCAGTCTGACAGGATCCGAGGACGGGCTGTCGGGGAGGTCGGGGAGGTCTGGCTGCTGTGGTTCTGCTGGGAGACTGGCTTGAAAACTGCCCAGAAGCTTCCTGCCCCCGGAGCACCCGGGCTGCACGCACCCTGCCTGCCTGCCCGTCAGACCTTCCGCTCCTTGCACTGTTGGCCTTGCTGCTCAGACGCACCTGGACGTCGGGGTGAGCAGCTCATATCCGTATTGCTGTTGTTTTCCACTGGACCCTCCGTGCGGCCAGGCGAGCCGCAGGAGCCCCTCGTGGGACCGATGTTTGCTCTCTCGGGTGCTTGTGGCAGTTCTGGGCCACTTACCACCAACATCAGCACATCTGCTGCTTTAACATAATTTTCATTGGAAGAGCAAAACTAAATGAATAATAGTCCTATAGGCAAAGACGACAGCCCTGGCTGACAACACCAGGTACGAAC
The DNA here is from genome assembly GCF_024610735.1 of Ursus americanus. Lineage (NCBI taxonomy): Eukaryota > Metazoa > Chordata > Mammalia > Carnivora > Ursidae > Ursus > Ursus americanus. The sequence goes on from NC_142134.1 coordinate 83,203,617, forward strand.
TCGGAGAGCTCATCAGATTCAGCCTCCCCTCGTGGCCTGGGACTGTGCGAGGCCGAGCGTGGGTCCACCAGTCTGCAGCTGAGTGTCGGCGCTGTTCCCAGTGCCTTTGTGGAAGGACGTCACAGAGATAAGAGGGTTTGACAGGTTAGACCCCGAGGCTCAGTTTGCACCCTGAGGACAGCAGCGTGGGGTGGCCCCGAGGTGCACTCGGACCTGGGGGGATGCCGCCCAGACTGCTGCAGGGTGGGGGTGGGGGGCTGTCACACCTCCCCCCAGGGAAGGCCATGGGGCGCCAGTGGTAGTAACATGCCCAGAAACCAGCACGTTTGAAAGTTCAAGCCGGCTCTCAGGCCCTTTGCTGGACTGAGCTCTGGTCCTTACAGGGAGGGCAAACCTCCTCGGGGCTCTTCGGGGCGCGGTGCTGCAATGGGTGTGAAACAGCCACAGCAAGCTTCCCGGTGGTCCAGCTCCAGGCCCTGGTTTATAACGCATGTGCCAGTTACACCTCCCCCCCCCCCAGGATGTACCCAGTTGGCGCTAAGTAAATATCTGACGGCTTATCTACTATGTGGTTTTTGTTTCTCCTCTTGTCTTAATTACAACATGACACTTACTCAAGCCCCAAGACTGGGGGGGAGGCGTGTTTCCTCATGCCAGACAGCAGGTGCCTGGAAATGGCCGGCCCCAATCCCAGCCCCCCCCCAGTCTGCTGTCCCCCTCCCCCGACGCCCACCCCAGTGCCCCCCAAACCCGCCCGCCCCCTGCCCCCCCCCGCGGGCTCAGTCTGTCCTTGGGCCCCGCAGCATCTTTCCGACGCCCTGCCTGTCGGACCATTTGTTTTGGTTTCAGTAGAACTGGGCTCGCACGAGCAGCTCCCGAAACCCACCGCCCACGTGGGGGGTGCGCACCAGCCCCCGCGGGAGCCGAGCCTGGGGGGCGGGGCACAGCGGCCGCTCCCTGCCCTCGGTGCTCGGATGGGGTGCCGCGGCCTCGGGGCTGGGAAAGGACAGGCGGGAAGTCCAGCCGCGGAAGGGCCTTGGCCCGGGACCCCAGCGATCGCGAGTCGGGAATCGGGAGTCGGGAATCGCGAGTCGGGAGCGTCCTAAGCCCCCGGCCAGGGAAAGCCCAGCGGCGGCCCGGAGGCGGATGGGAGCTCGGAGGGCAGGGGCGGCGGCGGCGGCGGCGGCGGCGGCGGCGGGGAGGGGTGGGGTGGGTGGGACGGACGGCCGGGCGGGGTCTGGTGGCCTCTCCGAGGCGGCCACTCGGTCTAGGGCAGGGTGTTGGAGAAACCTTCTCACTCCAGAGAAGAGGCTGGTGCCCCGCAAGCAGGCTACGGGGGACCCTCCAGGAGACCTCCCCACGCCCTGGGCACACCTCCAGCAGGCCCAGGGTCCCTAAACCCCTGGTGTATTGGGGCAGCTTTCAATCTAATTCTCTTTACGATAGCACCACAGATTTCCCGGGTTCCAAAGTCAAATCTGCCCGAAAAGATACTTCTGGAGAGGACCAGCCTCTGCCCGGCCGCACCTGCCCCCACTCCCCTGGACAGAGCTAGGCCTACTGTTCTGTTTTTAACACAAGCAGGGACGATGGCAACCCCTCTTCTCCTTAGACAAGAACCTTGCCCTGCCCTGGGTTCTCAGGTCCTGCATGTGGGACCAGTCCCCACAAGCTCGCAGACATCACAGCCCCCTGCACCCAGGATGGCCTTGCAGGCACTATGCGCGCCCCTCATCACCCGCCGGCCTCAGAGATGCTCTGGGCACTTCTCAGGAGGGGCCAGCAGCCTGCCGAAATCTCTGGGCTTCCAAGGACGCCGTCAGTCCTTCTCCTCTGGGTGTCTGCTGTCTCGAAGACAAAGCAGAGCCATCTGTCAAAAATTTTGTTTTTAGCCATAAAATTTCCATGCATGAAGTGTCGAATTGGGTATTAACTTACAGTTTCCGGATGTGTTTTTCCAAAGTGAAAGAAAGGGTGTTCAACCAGCACTATTTCCCAACTATAGCCACTGGGGGCTGGGGGCCGGGCCCTCCATGGCCTCCCACCCGCTGGCCCGCAGTGAGTTTTGTCAGAAGAATAATACGGAAAGCCCCTGGGACCAACAGGAAGACAGAGGAGGACCTGAGCTCAGCAAGGGGCCGGCACGAAGGAAGCAGGTCTGGGTTCTGCGACCTCCAGGCCCCTCGCCCCGTCCCAGACGCCCCATGGAGTGGGAGTTGGGGCTGTGCAGCCAGAGGGGCAGAGCCCACCCTCAGGAGCACAGAGGACTTTCACTCCCCCACAGTTGTGACATGGAGGGAGGTTCAGAACAAGTTTTCTTTTCAGACGGGAGGAAATTCCTAAAATTCTTAGGTGGTCGATCCAAGTCCACACCGATTTTGTGTTGCACTTAAGGGAACCGTGGACGGGGGACTTGCATGGTGGGAGGGGGCAAATGTCCCTTACTCCCCGTGTGTGCCCCCTCTCCGGACCCCCAGATTCTGGAGACCTTCCAGCTGGAGCGTGGCTGGCCGCGGAGCAGGCTGGTGCTCTCCCCTTGTCAGGGCAAGGAAAGGCCCCAAGAGGGATGGCTTCCCCTGCAGACATCTGCACAGCCGTGGACTCTGCGTCCCAGGAAGCACAGGTCACCCCATGAGAGGGGTGGCGCCATCCCGCAAGACAGGTGCTCAGATGCCCGGATGCCAGGCCGTTCACCCTGGAGGTGTCCCCAGGCTCCCTGTGCTGAGCCGAGCCCTTCCCCTCAACTCTCACACATAGAGGAGAGCCACGCGGTACCCTTCCCTGCCATCACCAGGTGGGCTGCACGTGCGCACGCGTCATGCTTACACTCCATGCTCTTCCCCTGAGCCACAGCCGTGGGCACGTTTCTCACGTGGAGGGACTCTCATCTGGCTTCGTCGGGTGCTCCCTTGGGGCGGGTGTTCCAGACGGTAACCTACACACGTGTCCTTCCAGGGCACCGCGGGTCACGCACACGAGCCACGAGCCCAGCACCCCTCACTGGTGATGTGTGTTTATAAACGTGTGTGTGGGTGTAAAATTCTCTTCCGGTTCATCCTGGCACTTTGCGTAGACACTTGCTTTAGGAGAGTCAGAGTTAGCAACTCCTGTCCGTACAAATCCATCCGTGTCCAGCCCCCCCACCGAAGGGTTGCAGGAGCCTGTCCAGGTGAGGTACCCAAGAGCCTGTTGTCCTGCTGGGCCCCCGTGAGTCCCAATCAAGGATACTCTGAGCTCTCCATGGCACAGGACTTTTGCTTTTGTTTTTTGTTTTTTTTTTAAGATTTATTTATTTATTTAAGAGACACAGAGAGAGAGTGTGTGCAAGCAGGGGGAGGGACAGAGAGAGAGAGGATCTCAAGCAGGACCCCCACTGAGCACGGAGCCCCACGCAGGGCTCGATCTCACAACCCCAAGATCGTGACCTGAGCCGAAACCAAGAGTCAGATGCTTAACTGACTGAGCCACCCATGGCCCCAGGACCTTTACTTTTAAATTCACAACATGTCACAGAGTGATCAGAAATCCAGGTGGAGCTGCGTCTGTCCTCCAGAGAGCTTTGGGGAGAGGGCTGCAGGGCCTGAGTGTCGGGCTGCACTCACGGCCCGGGAGACTGGCGCTGAGGCAGGGCCCAGGTACACACCGCTGCCTTCCCAGAGCCCGGCAGGAGGACAGCTGCAGGTGCGGCATGCTCAGGGTGGGCACAGAGAGGGTGGAGGCTGCTGGGCGAGACTGGCAGATCCCAGATGCCAGGGGGGCTCCTGCAAGGGTGGGAGTGGGGCTGCAGGGGCGTTCCTCATTTTCCCAATGAGGAAATAATTGTGTAGTGCAGTCAGCACAAACGCCACTTGGAAAACTGCTTTAGAAGAGCCTGCGTGACCTCAGGAATACAGAGCATGTTTAGTGACGCTGTCGTCTGTCTCGTAGGCGTGCCGGGCGGCCCCGCCGGGGCTCACAGTGCAGAGCTCGGGGTAAATCAGGCAGCTGCGGCCACATCCTGAGGTGGGGGTCTCGGGTTCCCCGCCTCAGGCTTCATGGTTTCATGTGCAGCTGGAAGCGATGGGCCCCCTGCCTCCTGGGGCTGCACGGGGGACTCACCAGGCTCAGCTCTGCACCCTACAGACATGGCCCCCCCACGTGCTTCCCCGCCCAGCCCAGCGGAGTCAGTGGCAGGCACTGCGAGGGGCGGGGGCGGAGGGGGTGGGTGTCTGCAGGCCCCACGGCAGTCCTGGGCCCTCTCCAGAGTCTCGGGCTCCTGCTAACCGCTGACGTGCCGATGGTAGGAAGCCCCCGGAAGCCCCAGGCCGGGGTGGCCTCGGCTGCATCCAACGCTGTCGGGAGCGCTCTCTCCTGACCTCGGGCCCCTCACCTGTCACTCTGGCCGCGGCAGTCTGGCTGCGTCCTCTGCAGACAGGTGCGGAGCCTCATGTGCACAGACGGGGGTGGGAGCAGCTCAGAGAGGAAGGGAGGCCGCCAGCTGCAGGAGCACAGGAGGGGCAGAGAGAATTCAGTAGCAGGAGTTACAGACCTTCAGGAACCTCATCAATTCATTTTCAGGAAATGTTACTTTGCCGTTGTAGAGACACGGACAGCCTGGACCCTGCAGAGAGCAGGGCTGCCTGCAGTTCAGGCTGGGGCCACTGGGGAGGCCTGGGGGCCACTATGGGGGGCACGTGGGACAGAACATGGGGCGGGGCGGGGGGGCTCAGTCCTGGTCCAGCTGGGCCTGTGGTCTGGCAGGAGAGCCCGGGAACAGATGCATGGAGCTGGGCTGGGAGGAAGTGGGTACAGAACCAGGTGCAGAGGCAGGGGCTCCACGCCCCCAGCTCTCCCCAGGTGGGGGGGGGGCACACATGACTCAGGCGGGGGCCCAACCAGGCATTGCATCATGGGGGTGGCTCGAGCCCCTGCAGAGGGTAAGTCTGACCCAGGGGTGAGGAGTGACATGACTCATCGTGGACGCCAGCACCCTCAGGGGGTCTGGACACGACTGAGCGCGTTGGAGTCAGCAGTACGTGGGGATTGCACGTACAGTCTCGTGGCTGCAGAATTGGGGAAACTGAGGCACGATGCCGCTTGGAGCCCCGCCGTGTACTGAACGAGGGCAGAGCCCCTGCTCCCTGCCTGGCCTGCCCCTCTGTCGTGAGGCTCTCCAGTGCCCTCAGCGTCTAGACGTGGCATGGGCCCACAGCACCATCTCAGCAAACCATGTCCCACTCCTGGACACCCAGGACACCGTCCGGTCCAACCCACAGGCTGCAAAGACCCCATAAGCAGGGCAGCACCAGAGCTGGGTGGATGGAGGGCTGCACGTACATACATGTGTGTGTGTAGCACATGTGTGTGCAGGGGTGGAGGGAGGGAAGGAGGGGAACCGCACTGGGGCTGGGACTGGAGGGCCGTGGTCTTTGTGGGCAGCTGGCTATGTCCCCGGCCCTGGGTCACGGGTCCCGACTCAGGGTCTCTGGCGTGGTGGGCGTGAGCAGGACGTGCCAGGCGAGGGCCCTCCTGAGCATGGGAGCAGGGGACCCCCCGCTTTGCGTCCCCCAGGCAGACCGCCAGCTCCCGCGCCCCCTTTAGACCTTCCTCCTCCGAGGAAAGCCTCCTTTCTGTTTTCACTTTTACTGCTTCTGGTGTCTGCCTTTCTACATCTTAGACTGAAATTTGGCAGAAAAATGATTTGCCTCAGGACTTTTCAGAGCCAAGACCCGGGGCGGGTGGTTTGTGAGCGTTGATGGAGCGCTGGGAGGGGGGCTCCTTGCCTCCGAGGCTTGTTTGCTTCGTGTCTCCCGAGAGGGGAAGCACACGACCTCGGGGCCGGGGTCACTGTGAGGCTCCGGGGGTGGCCCCCACCTTTGGGGAGGAACTGCGGCCACCGGCGCTTCCAGAATCCTCCACAGGAGACGCTGGACAAGACCAGGTTGAAAAGGAAGGAACATCAGGTGCCCCCCGGGGCTGAGCGCAGGCCTCCTGCCCCGTCTGTGAAATGGGCCAGTGCCTTCCTGAACCCTCCCCAGCTCCTGCCTCAGAAGCACCTCCCCCAGGAGCCAAGCCGTCCCGTCTCCTCACGCAGGCCGCACAGGCAGCAGGGGTGTCTCCTGGGCTCCAGGCGCCTGCAGCCCAGCCTGCTCTGGACTGCCCGGCTTCCAAACGCAAAGCGCTTGAATCCGGGCCTTGGAAGAGTTTCCAGATGTTTTTGGCGTCAGAAAGCCTTCCGTGAAGCTGGGAACGCAGCCGGGGTGGGGGTCCTGGTTTACCCAGTGGGCGCTTCCTTCCCCTTGTGTGTCAGCCGCACTGCACCAGGAATGCTCCTTGTCTTCCAAGGAAAACAGGCTGGCCGGAGGGAGACTCGGGGCCTTCACTCCCAGCCTGGGGGTGCCCGGCGTGGGGACACTCGGGGACCAGGGCAGCAGACTCCTGCGCCCCCCATGGCCTCCTTCCCAGGGATGCCGAGGCCAACTAAGGGCCTGCCCTCCAGGGCCCAGCATGGCCCACCCCACCCCAGGGGCCAACAGGGAGGGAAGCCTGGGACCCCTGAATCCTCCCTGGAGACCTGGCCTCCCTGTGGTTCTGCAGGTGCTGGGGGCCCGAGCCCTGTGTGTCAGGGAGAAGAGGGGCCCCAGTGTGCACACTCACGGACCCATACGTGTGTGTGGATACAGGCACACTCGCATGTGTGCACACCCAGCGCCCTCCACACCCAGAGCCACTCCAGGTGACAGCCCCTCAGAGCCCCAGAGTAAGGCACCACCTTGGGACCCCCGGAAGCCTGGGTTTGCACCTGGCTCCTGCCTGCCAGCTGCCGGGGCCTCGTCCAGTCTGGCTGCGCAGCCGTAGCCGAGTGTGCCCCACGCACAGCACTTGGAGTCGTGTGCAGGAGTCAGCGGCATCAGGGTGCAGCCGGCCGCAGCCCTGCGTGACGGAGAGGTGGCCCCTCTGCCTCGGCTCCTGCTCCCTGAATGTGGGTCTGCACCCTGCGTCCGTCTAGGTGCCGGGCACCCGAGGCCCCTCGGCCAGGCCAGCAGAGGCACCCCAGAGCGGCGGCCAGCCCTGCCCTCCTGGCCCTCCGCCGGCCTCCCTTGGCCCCAGCCTGTCGCTGCCACCGGGCCGGGCGCCCACCCTCGGCAAGCCCGGCAGAAACAAGCAAGTTCACTTAGTGAGTGCTTGTCTGGAAACTGGATATATTTGCAATTTTTTAAAAGCTTGGAGCCAATGTTCAGAATGGGGCTGTTTTTCCAGTGGAAACTGTAACGTGAGCCCAGAACCGTTCCCGCTTGCTGGCCGCATGGAGACACCACGACGCCCTGCGCAGGAGACCGTCGCCCTGGCTCAGGGACCGTGTCAGCCAGCTCCCGCACCCCGCCAGGGTGGTCCCGGCGGCAGCGCCCGCCTGGAGCCCCCCACGAACACGCCAGGCCCGCCAGGGCTCTGAAGACCCCCACCAAAGCCTGCAGCCCTGCCCCGTGCAGCTCCCTCACCTCACCCAGCACCCGAAGCCGTGGCTCAAACCCCACTGGCACCCGGACCCGGCCCTCGGCCAGACCCGGCTGGTCCCCCAGCGCCGCAGCTCACCAGCCAGGAGCATGAGAAGCCTGAGCTCAGCCGCCCTGCAGCTCCTGACAGATGCCTTTTCCTTCAAGCGTGCCCTCAAGGCTGTGACCCTGGACCCCTGGGCTGCGGGCATCAGAGCCTAGTGACCAGGCAAGGGGGCTTCTTTCTGCTCCCCTCCCCCAGGGTTTGAGGACCAGCACTGGGACCCTCCCGCTTGGGGGGGTGGCCCCAAGGCCACTAGGCTGGGCTCACCTGCAGCTCCTTGCCCTCCGGAGAACTGCTGTCCCCCCAGTGTTCACTCGCCTCAGCAGTTACTGGTGGGCGGCTCAGAGAGCCTCCAGGAAGCAGGGGTCCCGTGGCGCTTTGATCGAGCAGATGGACGGTGGCCCTTTGAAATGTTGGCAGCTGGCACTGCACAGGCTCTGGGAGAAGGTCTGCCCCAACCCCGGCTGCTCCTGGCCCCCCGCAGGGCTGGCCACACCAGCGCTCACTTACGGAGCCCTGGCCCCAAGGAGGGAGTCGGGGGACCCCATCCTGCTGTCCCTGACTCCCCCTGGGGGTCGTCTGCTCCCATCTGCCTGGACCCCAGCAGCCGACTTGCATGTTGGCCCTGGAGTCCCTGGTGCTGAGGATGCTGGGGTACAGAGTCAGGTCCCTGCCACATGGACCACACGTCCAGCCACCGTCCTGCTCGGCCACATCCGCCTCCCACAAGGCCGTGAACAACCACACGCTGCCCCTCAAAGCAGGAGGGGCCACCTGGAGGTGAGCGCTGGGGGAGGGGAATGGCCATCAGACCCCCCAGCTGAGCTGAGGACTCCCTGCCAGACCCAGCGACCCCGCTCCTGGCCCAGAGGGACACGGGACAGACTCAGTGCTGGCCAGCGCCTCTCACCAGCTGCCGCGAGGGGCGTGGGGCTGCACGCCGGCACACGTCCCCTGGCGGCAGCTCCTGCTGGGGCAGCCTGGGGCTGTCACCCGCTCACCGTCGGGGCCTCGTGTACACCCTCTGGGCAATATATGTTTTTAAAGACTTCATGTTTTTTGAAGTCATCTCTATACCCAGCATGGGGCTTGACCTCACAACCTGAGGTCAAGAGTCCCATGCTGCACTGCCCGGGCCTGCCAAGTGCCCTGGGCAGGGTTTCACCCTGTTGCATGACAGCGTATGCCCTCTGTGGTCCATCCCCACCAGGGCTGTGTCTGCCACTCCCCTGCCTGGCTTGGTCGCTGGGGTCGTGTCGTGGGACTGTCCACAGTGAGCGTGCAGTATCCCTGCCCTCCTGACCCAGCAGTGGAAGGGGCATTGCCGGGGGGCCCATCAGACTTGGGGGTAGCCCGGGAACACAGCTCACCTCTGACAGCCTCCTGGACAAGCCCTGGGGGCTTGAGCACAAGGCGGGCCCCGGGGCTCGACGGGGGCCTGAAGGCCACAGGAGGTCCGCCTTGCTACGGGCACAGCTTGGGCCTGTCTCCCCTCCGCTGCAAGGACCAGAGGACGGGCAGTGGGCCAGGACGCCAGCCCTGGGACCCCCTTCCATCTAGGCAAGCTCCCTGTGGCCAGCAGGAGGCTAGTGGGAAGTTGAGCGGACCCAGCAGTTGGGAGAGCTCGGGCGAGGCCAGGCTGAGCTGGGCACCTTCTCGGGCTTGGGGGAGGCGAGCCGTGTTGTTTGAGCCCCAGCCTTGCGGGCGGCGGTCACCGTCTCAGGGACCGTGAGGGGCACACAAGTTCCCAGGCCTTGGAGCCCCTTCTCCCTGCCCTGGAGATGCTCCCTCTGGTGCATGGGGGTCCCCAAGCCTCAGTTCACCCATGTGAGGTGCAGCAGCCACAGGCGTGGGCTCAGGTCTGCTGTCGACGGCAGGGAACTGCGGGCGGGGGAGGGGGGTCTGCCTGCCATCCCCAAGCAGGGCATCCCGGACCGCCCCCTGCCTTGCCCTGGGATAGGCCCTCTTCCCCGCCCCCCCAGGGTCTCCCCACTTCTGGGCAGGCTTCGGACCCCAGCACGCAACCCCGCGGCCTGAGGGTGGGTGCCATGGCTGTGGGGTTTGCCCCCAGGGGCTCCTGCCTGGTGCTCCCGGGGTGGGGCTGCAGGCCAGGGCCCCGGTTCCCTACTGGCCCCTGCTGAGGCCCCCAGCCTGCTGGGCTGTGCAGCGTGGTGGGGGATTTTGGCCATGAGGATCAAAGCTGGGCCTGGCTGGGCAGAGTTGGCCCTTCCCAGGGCAGATAAGAAGGATCAGACGCCACAGAGGGGCTCTGGGGTCACCTTTCAGCCTCAGCGCAGACTCAGGCAAGGCTACAACACGTCCCAAGACAGAGCTATCAGGCTGGCTCTCACGGCTCTGCTGAGACCCCCCCCAGGGAGACCCCGCCAGCGGGGGTGCATGGAGGGAGGGGGGTCGAGTGAGGGGAGACCAGGGGCTCAAGCCCCACACACACCTGTACACACGCACACACGTATGCACCACACATAGGTGCATGCATGCACACGTGCCCATCCGTGGCCCCAGACTGCCCCTGGACGGACTGTGGCCGAGGGGCAGGATCTTCCAGAGGATGGGGCCCTTGGGGCCAGGGTCACCCTACTTGCGGGCAAGGGAACAGCTTGGCTGCCGCGGGATGGACAGCAGACCCCTTTGCTCACATCCGAGGGGACCCCTGCCTTCTCCACCCTCAGCCAGACAAGCCGCCAGGGCCTGGCGGGGGCTGGGAGGGGAGAGGAGGAGAGGGCACAGAGCCAGTTCCCCGGGCGGGGTGGGGTGTGGCGGGGGCTGTGGCCTGGGGCTTGCGGAGGTGGAGGCCCAGGCTCCCAGGCCTCCCGTAGACACCCCGCTCTGCTGGGCCAGAGGGTGGTGGGGCAGGCAGCCCCTCCAGCTCCTCTGCGGAGCCCAGCCCTGGCGTCTGCTGGGCCTGGCAGCAGGGCCGGCCGGGCGGGTGAGGGCTGCTGGCTGGCTCTCCCTCATTTCCTCTTGGCCTACAGGCTCCAGCAGCCGCAGGAACAAAGGGCGGATTGTGCCTCGTTCTGGGCCCGCTCCCTGGCCGGGCCACTGCCCTTGCCGGGCCCTGTGGGCGATGTTCATGTTTGGAGGGAAGGCTCCTCCAGCCAGCCTGCAAGGGCTCAGGGAGCGTGGGCCGCAGCTGCAGGCCTGGGAGCCCAGGAGCCTGGCCCAGGCTGAGCTGGCCCGCCACCCTCTTCAGCGGCCACCGTACCATCGGGGGCATCAGCCAGGATGTCTCCCCGGGGCCCTCCCCGTGCCTTCCCCTACACAGACACTTTCTGTCGCCAGGCCAGGGCTCATGGCGGCCTCCCCCGGGGCCTGTGATGCCTGCCACCACCCATCCACCCTGCTGGGCCAGAAGGAAAGGCCCCTCTTGTCTGTCTGTGGCAGGCCTCCTGGGTCACCCGAGGGTAGGCAGGAGGCAGACACACTCTGTCTGGCACCACACACCCCGACATTCTGGGCCCGAAAGCTGCATCTCCCACCAAGCATTTAATGAGCGGCACTGTGTGCAGTTGTGGGCGTCAGAACCCCAGCCCTCCTGAGCCCACGCTGGGGACACTTGCCAGAGGCAACAGACAGCCGAGGGCAACCACCATCCCGCCTCCCAGGCGGGTCTGGGGTCCTTGACAAGGCCGTGCTGGCCGGACACCCACACTCAGGACATGCACAGAGACAGGGATGTGCTCCAAGGCCTCCCCCGGAACCAGCGGGGCCCGCAGGATGCTCAGAAGAGCCGGGGCACTGGGCTGCAGGCCGGGAAGCGGGAACAGCCTCCTCCCCGCCAGAAACGGGAGCCGGCTCAGCCCAGCCGAGCCCCGTGGCCAGTGTTCCAGCACGACCCCCACCGGCTGCGCACAGCCTCCCAGAGGCCTCACGCCCGTCCCACCCGTGCCCGCCCCACTGTTGCTTTAGCTCCCACCACCGCCGTCAAAGGAGCTTTGTGGCTGCCCGAGGAGTCGGGTGCCGATTGTCTTGGAGGGGCTCCAGCAACGAACAGTGGAGAACAGCTTTTAGAAGAAAATGGAAAAAATAGAGGAAAAAGCTGTGAAGGAATAAGGAACTTGCCTCTGCAGAGCCCTGCCCATCCCGCCCACCAGTCGGGCCAGGGCCCCTCATGCCCTGGGCTGAGTCAGAGCGCTGGGGTGGCGGCCAGGCATGCACAATGCAGAGGGAGGCGCTGCCCAGGGCACATGGGGGTTGAGGCGGGGGTCATGGCTCCCTTCAGCCCAGGGCCAGGAGTGGGTGGGGTTGTGGCCCCAGGACCCCCACCTTCCTGCCCACACATCAGAGGGTCGGAGGAAGGCCAGGCCAGACGCTGGCTCAAGGAGGAGGCTCAGAGAGGGCAGAGGGCCGTGGCCACCCTGAGCTCATTGCCCCTCATTCACTGGGTCCCGCCTACAGCTAGGCGGCCTCCTAACCAGGTGCCCCGGGCATGGCCCCGAGGGGGGTCCCGGCCAGGTAGCGGACAGCTCTGGTGCCGACCTGCTCCCCCTCCCTCCCTCCGGGGTGGACACGGCTGGGTGGGGGGGGAGGTGCACACTGCTTTCCAGCCAAGACCTCTGCCCGAGGCCCAGTCTCCCCCATTCCTCCCGCCTCTGCTACTCTGCAGCCCTTGCCCCTCCCTTCAGGGACCCCCCAGACCCTGGGCCCCCCCAAGAGGCTGATGAAGCCTCGGCCGGCAGGCACCAGGGCAGAGACACCCCTGGCTGCTCCCCGCTGTGCTCTGAGCGAGGGCCCTTCCAGGGTCTAGGGGAGGGCTCTTCAGCTTGGCCTTGCCTAGGACTCGCCCATGCAGTTGCATCCACTGCAACCCAGCACAGCCCGCCACCCGCCCCACCACTCCCTCCCTGCACTCAGGGTAAGGCCGGCACCCGCCCCTCCGGCCAGCTGTTGGCAGCTGTCACCACCTGCCGGCCAAGGGCCAGATGCCCCGCGGCTGTCGGCTGTCATGGGGGGGGGGGACGTGCAGCTGCCTGGGGGGGGTGTGGCAGCCTCAGGCCCCACCACTCCCTCATCTGGGGCTCCTGCAGGCCCTCTGTGGGTCCCCCCACCCTGCCCCCGGATGGGGTGTGTGTTTCAGCTCAGCCACTGTGGGGCATAGACCTCTGGCCCCGATCCTGTCTCCCCCCGCCCTCCAACACAGGGTGTGCTCCCCATTGAGACAGCACAGACCTTCACGGGGTCCAGCAGGCAGAGCTGGGCTGTCAGAGCTCAGGAGGCCCTCTCCCCTCTACCCCAAGGCTTGGCTGTGGGGCTGCTGGTGGGGTCCTCAGAACCCTTCACGTGCTTCTCCCCTCGGCCTCTCTGGAACCGTGACGGTGGTGTGGACAGGGGTCGGTGCGGCCTCTGGGGGTGAGCCCACGCCCCTCCAGCCCAGGAAAGAGGCCTCGGGGAGGCCAGAGGAGGGAGCGAGCCTCCCGCCAGCAGGCACAGCCCAGATGGGCCTGGCCGGTGGTCAGGAAGTGAGGGGCAGCGTGTACGCCCAGCCCAAAACCCCGGCGGTGGAATGCAGCTCCCAGAAATCCTCCAGCCACAGTGCTGGCCGTTGGGCCCGACCCATGCTGCCTTGTCAGCCCAGACAAAGGCCAGACTCAAGACGCCCCAAAAGGAACCAGCCGGGATCCCGAGAGGCAGACGTGTGCAGAGGGGCTCCTGACCCCAGCGCCTGCCCTGCCCCAGGCTGGTGCTGAGTTTGTGCGGAGACCCCACCCACCCACGCCCAGGGCTGACCGAGATTCCCAGGGTGGGGGTACAGACAGGCAGGGGCTAGTGCGAGGCCTGACCCACCAATCAGCAGTGCTCGGGCACAAGCCACTGACTGGCATCAGCGGCCTCAGAGTCCGGGCCAGGCTGCTGCCCAGCAGAAGCGTATTCGGGGGTGAGCCCCTGAGCCCACCGAGCAGGGCCCCAGGCTCACCCCCGGCAGGGCATAGCACCGGGGTGGTGAGGCCAGAACACACCATTGGGAGTGGCCACCCCCTGGGTCATCGCCACAGGAGAAGCCCAGGTGGGAGCCCGCTCTGCACCCCTCGATCCCTCAGGCCCAGGGATGGGAACTGGCTCCCACCTAGTGTCACCAAAGCACGCGAGCCGGGGTCGGGGGAGCTCTCCCCACGCGGGCAGCTGCTGTCCAGGGACCAGAGTGGCTGGGGCGGGGCGCCGGCCTGCAGGGACCTCTGAGACAGCAGAGGCCATGGAGAGCTGTCCAGGACAGGCGTGGGGGCCGGGGGCGCCCTGGGTGGGACTGATAGGACAGGGCCGAATCTCAGGAAGGACAGCACAGACCTTCACAGGGTCCAGCAGGCAGAGCTGGGCTGTCAGAGCTATAGGTCAGAGCTGCCCCTGGGTTGGTCCCAGGCTGGGGAGTGGACGGTGTCAGGGGGTCACGCTGAGGGGCTGGCCAGGGAGCCCCCACTGGGCCGCGTACTTGTGTCATAGTGACCAGGCTTATCCATGAGGGAGACGGACGGCAGGAGGGCTCGTGCGGAGCCTGTGGCCCAGAGGCATGGCCGTCCTGCGAGGCCCCAGAGCAGCTCAGGGTTGGATGGGCATTTCCCCAGGGGGGCCCCCATTTTCACCAGGTGAGGGAAGTGCAGACCATCTCTGCTCCCTCCTTCACCCCAGTGTCAACCACGGAGCCTGCCCTCTGCTTCCACAGGCCAGGCCCACTCGTAGCCCAGGGTGGGGGCTGGAGGTATGGCAGTGGGAGGGGTCCTCGCACAGGCCCTGACTCCTCTCTGGATCCCGCCAGCCCCGGGGTGCCACCGCAGACCAGCCCTGCCATGGGGTCACCAAGGGTCCCTGAGCTACAGAGGGCCCTCCGTCCGCAGCCCCATCCATGGCCCTGGGCAGAGACTCCCCAGAGACAGTCACAAGGCCTAAAAATAAACCCCAAACCCTAGGACCGTACATCACCCATGCCCCCTAGGAGAGCTCCTGAGCCCCAGCTTCCCCCAGGCCTGGGTGGCCATGTGGGGCCAGGCACACAGAGAGGTCAGCAGAGGGCACAGAGGGCGCCCCTGGCCAACAAGCCCCACCCTTACCCCCTGCACGTGGCCAAGCCCTTCTATGTGCCCCCTGGACGTGGCAGGGGCGCTACTGAGGGCTCTGGTCTCCTGGGACACCCAGGAGGTTCTCACACCTTATGCTGGTGCCAGGTGTGGGGCAGGGTCTGCTTCCCCCCTTCCCAGCCCAGCCAGGGGCCCAGCTCCCTGAATGGGCTTGGCCCTGTGGGAGTCCCTGTGTCTGTACCCCACCTCCCACAGCTCCTGCCCCACAGGCCAGCCCTGTCTCTGTATGGCCCGGCCTCGTGCCCCACGCCTGGGCAGAGTCACTCAGGAGCACTTGCTGCACAGGGCCGCAGGGCCGGGACCCTACAAGCCCCACAAAACCCAGCGTCGGCAGCTGGGGCAGCCTGGCCATCCCCTGTGGGCCCTTAACCTCGGGCTCCGAGTCCAGGCCAAGGCTGTGCTGTCCCCATCCTGTGTCCTGACTGCATATCCCATGTTCCTGACACCTCTCCTGTGTCCCACATTCTGCATTCCTGTCCCAGTCCCCTGGCCTGACCCCAGGACAAGGCTCTGATCTCCTGCCAGGCCCTCCCGACCCAAGTCCTGTGGGGGTGGGGTTGTCCCACATCCCCCTCATTCTCATCAGCCTGAGCCGCCCCCCCCCCCCGACAGCTGTGGGATGAGACTCCCCTTTGAAGCAGGATGACTGGGAAGCGTGTGGGGAGGGGGGGGATCACGCCCGAAGTGTCAGAGCATGAGCTGCCCTTTCAAGTTCTCCAGGATTCACGGACCGGCTTATCACCACACAGGAACAGATCAGAGCGAAGACTGCTGGCCCCGCTCAGCACTTGGGGCTCCAGCCACGGCACACAGCCCCCCACCAAGGACGCCAGGAGCGTCCTCCTGAAATGGCCTGTCAGAAGTCCCTGTCCAGCCTGGCATGGCCTGGGGTCACTCTGAGGACGCAGCTGGATCCCTCTCCTCTGCCTCCAAACTGGGAGCTCCCAGGGCCGGGCTCAGGCTCCACCCCACAGAGCACCCCACAGAGCACCCCACAGAGCTGCGGATACTGGGTCTTGTGTTCTTCTTGGTCCTCATAGCTTTGAGGGCTGCTCACTGCCCTTCCTGCCCATGCGGGGGAGACCATGGAGGGACAGGGGAAGCCCACCTCCCCACGCACCCCTCCTCTCTTTCTGTAGGGCCCCATCCTGGGTGGGGGAACCTGCCCTCAACACCAGCTGAGTCTTGTCCCTCTGCATCAGACCTGGGAGTCCCCGAGGGGGGACCGGGCACCCATAGACACAAAGGTGGGGGTTCAGGTGCAGGGTGGGAGTTGGCAGAATGGCCAGGGTCCAAGAGAAGCCCCACTGGTCCGTTGGCAAACGTCTGTTTGATGAAGCTCAGGCCTGGGACCCCTGGGCCTGTGAGGCTGGGGTGTGGGGCACCCTGTCTTTCACAGCCCTTGCATCCGGACCGGCATCTACGCTCCCCAGACTCACCCCTCCCCTACGCCCTGGACCCAGCCACCTGTCCGCACTACTGTCCTCTCCGCTGCCCCCGCATGTGAGGTGCAGGAAACGAGATTCTATCCTGGGAGTGTGGAGCACAGAGTGGCCTCTACAATGGGGGGGGACCTCAAAATGGGGCCCTGCGACAGAGGGGACAAGAACCAGGGTCAAGGGTGTCTCCCAGGGGTCATGCAGCATAGCTCTGGAGACAGCCCCAGGAGAGCAGTGGTACAGGGCAAGGCCAAGGGAGGAGGGTCTGGAAGCTGCAGGGCCGAGGCTGCAGGTGGCCCCTGAGAAGGGCTTGGGGGGCGTCTGGAGCCACGTGGTCACCTCTAGAGCAGGAAGCTGAGGTCATTGTGGGTCAGGCTGCGGCTGAGGACCCTGAGCCCCAGGGTGTGGTCACGAAGGCACAGGGCTTCGGGGGGACCGGGCAGGGTCCCCACGTGTTCAAAGAGTTACTGGTCCCTCAGTGCCTGCCTCCCCTCAGAACCCCTGAAAGGGCCGTCAGGGGCGTGGAGCCCAGGGTTGCTGGTCTCAGCGAGAGCCGGGACCAGGGCCCTGCCCAGCCGGTCTTGCCCCCGAGAGAGGAACCACCAGAACTCCTTGGAGACAGAAGACAAGGGCAGTTCCCACGTGAGCCCCGGGCAGACGCACTGGACCTCGGCTGGGAAGGGCACAGGCACCTTTGGAGGTCCAGGGGGGCTGTACCCTCCCAGGTGCCGGGGGGCTGCTCATCCCCATGGCCTATGGAGGTCCTGTAGCCCAAGTTCTCCCCGCCACACAGGCTGACTCTTTCCATCCCTCCCCCACCTCAGACCGAAACGCATCCAGGCACCGGCCCCCACAGCCTGTCCCGTCTGGGGAACATCTGTGGGTCACCAGCTGCGGTTGCCTGAAGCCCCCCAGCTCCCCCTGGCTGCTACAGCAGAGCTCCCACAGCTAGCTTCCCATGGTGCCCCCGAAGCTGGCGTCCATCACCCAGAGGCCTCTAGCCCTGCCCGGGCTCTGTCACTGCCTGTGGAATCAACATCACCACAGTGGGCCTTCCCTCAGGGCTGGCCCCTGCCTCCTGGGGGAAGAAAGAGTGGGATCCATCCTGGGGTGGCCAGGGAGCTCAGTGGAAGAGGGCCAGAGGATGGGGCCTAGCCCCAGGACACCAGACGAGAGTCCCCAGACTTGCCCTCAGCTGGGGAAAAGGGAGATGGGGGAGGCTTGGCCCTGAACTTGGGGAGCTCCAGCTGCAGGAAATAGAGGTACCCAGGTAGGATGGTGGGTGTCCTGGCCTGTAGGGCTGGGCAGAACCTATTCTTAATCCCTACAGTGCCCCAGACACCAGCAAGGGCCGCCCCTTTGCCCAGACCTTCCAAGGCTCTGGGGACCCAAAGATTTGCTAAAATCACATTATCTTAGTGCCTCTTCTTAAGGGGCAGCAAGTCCCAGCTTCAGTGTCCCCGCTGGAGAGAGACCATTGTTCACAGCCCGGTAGTGGCTGGCAGATTCGGGACTGCATCCTCCAGCAGGCAGCAGGACAGGGGTGACGCGGCCCCAGCCCTCCACAGCCAGCAGCTGAACCCCCAGAGTGCGGGCCAGGGAAACCACAGGCCCTGCACTGAGGGCCACCCTGGTAGAGAGGGGACACCTACTGGGCCAGGTACACTAGCTAGGGGGATGCCTGCAGGTGTGTGTCCGTTGGTGCTCCCAACACGGCCGCCTGAGTTCAGTTCAGGGGAGCTGAGGCCCCCGGACCCCAAGGTGTCAGCCCCAGAACCTCAGGCCAACGGAGCCCAAGCCTGGCACACAGGCACACACGCATGTACACCCACACACCTGTACACAGACATAAGCACACACAGACGCAGGCCCACACACGTGCACACACACAGAAGTCAAAGGCAGGAACACCAGCTTAGTGGAAGAGGATGCACATTTTCTTGTTTAACAAAATAAATTAAATATACTAAGCTTCAGCTCAAACTCTATATAAAATTACAGAGGTCTGCGGCTGCCGCAGGCAGTGGGGGTGGGTGCCCGGCCCCAAGGTGGCCATCCAGTTGGCCATCAGGCCAGGTGCATCCCAGGCCCAAAGACAGGCCAGGTCTGCGGTGCCACCTTCCTTCCAGCATTATTAATATTATTATCTTCATTTCTTAAATATAAATATCAAGGGCCCTTCTCTCTGGCAGTGGGAGCCTGGATGGGGCAGGGTCACCCCCAGCCAGCTCCGGCCTCTCGGGACAGGGGCCCGGACTGCTCGGCCTGACCTCCCGGCCCAGGGTACTGGGGGACTCCTGGACGCCCAGACAGGTGGTGGGCAAAAACAGCCAGCCGCCCGTGGGGGCCTGGGCAGGGATGCAGGCGGCAGGCACAGGGCAGGGGCCGGGGGGGGGGTTTGGTTTGCAAAGCCAGGGTGCCTCAGATCGCCTGCCAGGCGCGGGGAGGGGAGGCCTGACCGTGGCCCTGTGAGATCCCCCTCACAGGAACCAAGGGATTCCTTCATCAACTAGCCCACTGCTCCACGCACGCTGCAGAGCTGCAAACACAGACCTTCCCCAGAGCGTCTCAGTCTGAGGGTGTGTGTGTGTGTGTGTGTGTGTGTCCAGAGGTATGTCGTACACGCAGGTGCGCCATCCAGGGCGTACGGGGCGCTGACTGTGCCTCCTGCCCGGCCCCACCTCTCTCCGCGGCCCTCTGCCCCAGCCCGCCTGCTCCCGCAGCTGGAGCGTGAACGGGCGGGCGCCCCCTGCGGCTGCACGCCCCCGCGGCCGCACCATCTAGCACTGATAGTGGATGTGCTGGTGGATCTTGCCCTCCACGTGAGCGTGCGTGTGTGAGTGCGTGTGCGTGTGCGTGTGCACGTCTGTGTAGAGTTTGGGGTAAAGTCTGGGGCCAGCAGACTGGCCTGGGCCCAGCAAGTGCTGGGGGGCCGTGGGAGGCCCAAGCTCCTCACACAGCCCCATGCCGGGGGCGGTACCGAGGGCGGCTGGCACGGGAAGGTCCTTGTCCCCACCACGGTCGCGAGCAGCCACGGGCGGGCGGT
The DNA here is from genome assembly GCF_024610735.1 of Ursus americanus. Classification (NCBI taxonomy): domain Eukaryota; kingdom Metazoa; phylum Chordata; class Mammalia; order Carnivora; family Ursidae; genus Ursus; species Ursus americanus. Next base: position 83,222,723 of record NC_142134.1, read on the forward strand.
GCGCAGGCAGAGGAGGGGCGGGCCCAGGCGCACACGGCTTCTTCTTGGCCTGGCAGAGCCACAGGAGCACGGTGCCGAGGATGAAGACGGCGCCGGCCGGGATGCCGATGACCACGGGCCACGGCAAGCTAGTGGTCGAGGACGAGGGGGCCACGGGTGGCCCTGGTGGCTTGGGGTCTGCAAGAGAGGCCAAGGGAGGGGGTGGGGGGACGAACATCGCCACAGGTCCCCGGAGAGCCCGCGGGAGACCCGGCCGGGGCAGGGGCCACGCCGCGTCGTGCGGCCGGGGCGGGGGGCGGGGGGCGGCACACACACCTGGCAGCACGGTGAGGAAGGCGCTGCGGAAGCTGTAGCCCATGGTGTTGGCGCCCAGGCAAATGTACATGCCCGCGTCGTCCTGGCGCGCGCGGGCGATGAGCAGCTTATTGAGGTAGGAGCCGTCGGGCCTCGACCACACGTCGCCCGTGGGCAGCACCACAAACTTCTGGCCGCCCACGTCAATGGTGGAGTTGTAGCGGCCCTCGGCGCCGTACTCCACACGCTTCAGCCACTGGATCACCGGCTTCACGTCACTGCGCACTTTGCACTGGAAGGACGTGGTGCCCCCGAAGTCCACGGTCGTGTTCACGGGGTGCGTGCCCGTGAGGACGGGCTTGGAGCGCGTCCGCTCTGCGCGGGGACACGGACGTCAGCGCCGCCGCCGGGCGCCGCCACCCCCCGCCCCCCAGCCCTGGCACTCACGGATCACGTCCACCTTGTACGTCGCGTTGATGGCCCCTGCGCGGTTGGACACGCGACACGTGTACTTGCCACTGTCCTCGGGACGCAGGTTCTTCAGACTCAGCGTCCACTTCTTCTTCCCGTGCTCCCCGGCCTCCAAGCCCGTCAAGGCCTGGTCATCCTTCATCCACATGATGTCGGGCCGCGGGTGCCCACTGGCCACGCACTTGAGCCGCACGGAGCTGCCCACGGGCCGTGCGATCACCCGGCGCCTCATCTTGGAGGGCTGTGTGAAGCGGGGCCGCGCTGCGGGACGGGCCGGCACAGAGGTCAGCGAGGCCCCGGGAGGGCCGGCCCCACCTGCACCCAAGGAGGAGGGTGACGTCTGCCCCATCTCACCCCACTGCTTGCTGGCTGCGTCCTCCTGGCCCCCAGAGGAGCCATCGTGCCCCAGACGCTCCCTTCCTGGGCCAGTGTCATCTGCAGAGGGGAGGGCACATGAGAGGGGCCCCAACAGTCCCCACCCTGACCCCAGGCTGGTTCCCAGGCCCCAGCCTTGGGCCCAGCTGGGAAAGCTCTAGAAACAAATGGGAGCCCCTGGGGGCACACCCACAGCTCAGAATCCCAGAGACAGCTGGGCAAGAGCTGCCTGCCCAGCCTACCCCCTGGGTGCAGGTGACCCCAACAGAGCTGCCCCCCCCGGCTCCGGGGGGTCTGCAGGGCCAGTGGGAGGAGGGGGCCAGGCCCGCCTGGCAGCTGCAGTAACCCTAGCCCACATCAAGGAGCCGAGGCCTTGGTGAGCTGACATGGCTCGCATACCGCCTCGTCATCCTCCCCTTTCAAAGGACAGTGGGGGGGACACCAGCAGTGTTCCCATTCCACGATCCGGAGCAGGGGGCCCAGTGGGGGTGGGGCAAGCTAAGGAATGCCCCTCCTGTGACAGCCGCCTCCACCCTGCCGGGGACCCAGGGAGGGGGTGGCACGGGTCATGCTCCCCCTTTGCGAGATGGGCCACCATGGCTGCCAGGGAGCCCCACCCCCAGGGACCCACCCCAGGAGCACGTGGGGGAGGGCCAGGCGTGCGCCTGGTACCAGTGAGCAGAGGGTGTGTCGCTGGGGACCCCGCCAGTCCCCAAGCCTGGGCCCCAGAGGCAGAAGAGAACAGAAGGCCCTTGGCGGCCCCTCTGAACTCTGAAACCTGAGCCTCAAAGTTAGAGCCGACGCCAAGGCCGCCAGCCTGCCCGGCCGGCCCTTTGGTGGGACCACCACCCGGGGGCTCCCCTGTGCCCACTCCTGCTGCCCCCTAGCCAGCCTTGGTCTCCCCAACAGCAGAGGCTCTGGGGACCCCGAGGCACAGGCCCGAGAGGGGGGGGCCGGGCTGGGGGTGGTGACACAGGGGTCAGGCCCCTGGCCTGGCTCAGAGGAGGCCGGCAGGACGGGTCTCCTCCTGGTAGCAGTGTGCCGAGCTCAGGCAGCGCCGGGACCGGGTGGGGGCCACAGGGAAGGTCTGCTCCCCAGGGTTGCATGGACTCAGGGCTCGCGTGGCAGGGCTCCGGCGCGGCCATCACTGACCCATCACGATGAGGGTGTAGTTGACGCTGAGGCTGCCAAAGCCGTTGGTGGCCTTGCACACGTAGGCGCCGGCGTCCTCCCGCTCCACCTCCTTCACCTTGAGGCCTTGGGGCAGCACACGGAAGCGGCTCCAGCCGCCATGGATTGTGCGGCCATCCTTGGTCCACATGGTCAGTGGTGGCGGGTCCCCCTCCACAGGGCACTGCAGCCGCACGGTGCGTCCCAGCCGGGCCACCTGCCTTGGAACCACCTTGTCCGCCATCCTCGGGGGGCCTGCGGCAGGTCAGAGGGCTCAGTCAGGAGGAGGGGACCGGCAGGTGGTCAGGAGTCCGGGCAGGCACGTGTGCTGGAGGCCAGGGGAAGGGGGCTCCCCCTGTCGGGTCCCCACGCAGAGGTACCTGCCCACCCCAGGCAGCGGGGTCTGAAGCACAGGGCCCTGCTCCCAGCCTGCCGTGGTCAGCATTCACCCTGAACCCACTGCCCGCCGGGCCCGCATCCACTGAGCTCCCCCTACGTGCCATCCCACAGGGGCCGGAGGACAGCCGGGCTGGACGTCCACCCACAGGCGAGCCAGGACGGCCCCCACTGCGTCCGCACAGGCAAGGCGCACGGAAGAGTCCGTGCAGCACAAGCAGACGTGTCTGGTGGCCCATGTCTGCCCGTTTGCGTGTGCATGGCCATGTCCGCCAGGTCTGTCTGCATGGCCGAGGCCTCCCTGATGCCAGTCACGCCCAGGGGGCCGGGCAGAGTGGCGCGGTGGGGCGGCATGACCCCAACGCCCTGGGGTCAGAGGGCGAGCAGCAAGGTTTCTGGCTGGCTGGCAGCCCCTGCCCACCGTCCCCCAACGGGAGAAGCGCAAGTCACCAGAGGGAAGAAACCCACTCGCAGCCCTGCCCGTCCACAGCCAGCCTCAGTGCCTCTGTGGTGCGGGGACAGCGGGCATGACCAGCCAGCTGGGAAGGACCCTGCCGGTGTAGAGAGAGGTGGGCCACCTCCCAGCCAACTCTGCAGCTCCTGCAGCGGGGTGACCACAAGGGGCGCTGAGATCTTACCCTCACCCCACCCACTGTACCCCAGACCGCTGCCCTTCCCAGGGGCGTGGCTGGGCCCAGCTCCCAGGACCCCGCCCTCCGGCTGTTGGCCAGGGCACTTGCCCCACCTGCGGCCATGCGGGCCAGGAGGGCCAGCATCCGCATCCTGGACTCTCAGAGGTGCCAGGAGGCGGCTGCTTGGAGATGCTATGGCTACGGGGCCCGAGGGCAGCATGTGTTCTCAATAGCCAGCTGGTGTTTCTTCGACGCGTAATTACCAGCTGGCGACGCGGCCGGCCTTCGCATCCAGGACCCAGAGTGCTTCCGTGGTTGCTTCAGAGGCTCGGGAGGCAGCTTCCTGTTCGCCACCTCCCACCCCCAGGGGACCCTTGCAGAGCACAGCCCCTCACCACTGGTCTGCAGGCGCTGAGGGGAGGTGGGGCTGGTCCCCATTTGGATGGAGAGAGCTGACAGCCCAGGGTCCAGGCAGGAAGGGCCCAGCTTTGCTGGGGGCACAGGGAAATGGGGGACACAGAAACACCAGGCCCTTCCCTCTATGACCACAAGCAAAAAGGGAGCTAGAGGTTGTGGGGGAAGGCCCTACCCAGCCCCCACCCGCTCTCTCCCCCACGCCTGCCTCCCACCCCACCCCACCCAGCCCACCCCAAGGAATGCTTCTTCTCTGCACCCATATTCTGCCTCTGCTAGGGTCCCCCCACCCTTGCCATGGGGCTCCTAACATGGGCCCTAGGCCATCCCTGCACCCCCAGCCAGCCCCCTCCTCACCAAGGGGCTGCTGAGATCTACCTCTCCCTGCTTTCTCAATTGTGTACAGGCCCCCCAGACACCCACCAACTCGCAGTGGGACGGGATGCAGGGCTCACAGACAAGTGGGTCTCCTGAGGCCCCAGCACACCCAGGGTCCCAGCCTTACTCCAGGCAGGCCCTGCCCAACACCTGTCACCGCCTGCAATTCCACTATACAAAGGGGCCTCCCCCAGATGGCAGGACAAAAAGGGCACCCCCCCAGCCTGCCCAGTGCCTCCCAGGCTGACACCTGGATATACACACAGACCCACAAAACTGCCTGACAAGTATTGGGGTTAGCCCGTGTCCCTCTCTCCCGGGGCTTTGCCAACCCCATCCTGGCCAGCAGTCCCCCACCCTGGAAGAAGCCTGCGTCAATGGCAGAGAGAGGACCCATCAGACAGTGCTTGCAGGGGCAGGAGGGGCACCTCCAGGGGGGCGGGCATCTCCCAGGCCTCAGAGGCCACAGGCCCCCTTGGTCACTGTGGAGAGGCGAGGAGGACAGAGCCAAGTGACTGCCAGACGGACCGGAAGTGTGGCTCCGAGGGCCGGCCTGCACACAGTACAGGGGGACAGGCAGGCCGGCAGCCAGAGGCCCCAGCCGGAGCCAGCCTTATCCTAAAGCAAACAGCCCCCTTCCCCTCCCCCGGGCCAGGCCTGCCCCACCCCCACCTGGGCTCTGCTGGACCCCCAGCCAGGCCTGCCCTGCCCTCCACCCCCTGCCTCTGCAAAGACCCCAGCAAGCGCACGGGAGGGAGCCCCCCCCAGATTCCTGGGAATTTTGGCCGCCAGCACGACGGCCACGGTGCTATATTTAGCTTGGGAAACACGAGCCCCCATTGTTCCACCTGGTCAGGTGTCCAACCCACCCAGCCAGAGGCAAACTGAGGCAAGAGCTGAGGCGGATGGCCAGCTGGAGGGGCGGGGGGGGCGGCCTCTGGAGTCCTTCAGCCAGCATCCGCACCCTCCCCACGAACGCCTCCTCCAGGAAGCCCTTGACCCTCCACACACCCTAAGCCACAGCCTTGGGCAGTTTTGGGCATGGGCAGGGTGTGGATGGCCACATGGAAGGGGCAGACACAGGGGTAAACAGAGGCTGGGGCTGGATCTCACCCCTCAAGGGGGCTGAACATCAAGGTGGTACACAGAGAGAGGACCACCACACCCCCTTTCCTCCCTCTCTCCTTCCTGCCCTCCTCCCTGCTGTGAAAACATGGCTAGGAACGGGGGAGCCAGGAGGGGTCAGGGGGCAGCAATCTGGAAGACCCCACATATCCAGCCTACACAGCCAGGCTTCCCAGCCACCATCCAGACTCAGGTGTCACACATACACCCCATCACACCATCTCCCAGACACGGTCCGCCAGACACGGTACCCAGACACTGTCCCCCAGACACACAGGCCGTCCCCCAGACACTGTCCCCCTGACACTGTCCCCCAGACACTGTCCCCCAGACACACAGGCCGTCCCCCAGACACTGTCCCCCTGACACTGTCCCCCAGACACGGTCCCCCAGACACTGTCCCCCAGACACACAGGCCGTCCCCCAGACACTGTCCCCCAGACACTGTCTCCCAGACACGGTCCCCCAGACACTCCTCCAGACACACAGGCCGTCCCCCAGACACTGTCCCCCAGACACACAGGCTGTCCCACAGACACTGTCCCCCAGACACACAGGCTGTCCCCCAGACACTGTCCCCCAGAAACACAGGCCATCCCACAGACACTGTCCCCCAGACACACAGGCTGTCCCCCACACACTGTCCCCCTGACACACAGGCCGTCCCCCAGACACTGTCCCCCAGACACTGTCCCCCAGACACGGTTCCCAGACACTGTCCCCTGACACACAGGCTGTCCCCCAGACACTGTCCCCCTGACACTGTCCCCAGACACTGTCCCCTGACACACAGGCTGCCCCCCAGTCACTGTCCCCCAGACACTGTCCCCAGACACTGTCCCCTGACACACAGGCTGTCCCCCACACTGTCCCCCTGACACTGTCCCCCAGACACACAGGCTGTCCCCCAGACACTGTCCCCCTGACACACAGGCTGTCCCCCAGACACTGTCCCCCTGACACACAGGCTGTCCCCCAGACACGGTTCCCAGACACTGTCCCCTGACACACAGGCTGTCGCCCTGACACTGTCCCCCAGACACTGTCCCCCAGACACTGTCCCCAGACACTGTCCCCTGACACAAGGCTGTCCCCCAGACACTGTCCCCCAGACACTGTCCCCTGACACAAGGCTGTCCCCCAGACACTGTCCCCCAGACACTGTCCCCTGACACACAGGCTGTCCCCCAGACACTGTCCCCCAGACACTGTCCCCTGACACACAGGCTGTCCCCCAGACACTGTCCCCCAGACACTGTCCCCCAGACACACAGGCTGTCCCCCGGACACTGTCCCCAGACACTGTCCCCCAGACACACAGGCTGTCCCCCAGACGCTGTCCCCAGACATTGTCCCCCAGACACACAGGCCGTCCCCCGGACACTGTCCCCCAGACACACAGGCCATCCCCCAGACACTGTTCCCCAGACACTGTCCCCCAGACACACAGGCTGTCCCCCGGACACTGTCCCCCAGACACACAGGCTGTCCCCGGACGCTGTCCCCCAGACACTGTCCCCCAGACACACAGGCCGTCCCCCGGACACTGTCCCCCAGACACACAGGCTGTCCCTGGACGCTGTCCCCCAGACACTGTCCCCCAGACACACAGGCCGCCCCCCAGACACTGTCCCCCAGACACACAGGCCGTCCCCCAGACACTGTCCCCCGGACACTGTCCCCAGACACACAGGTTGTCCCCGGACGCTGTCCCCCCAGACACACAGGCCGTCCCCCAGACACTGTCCCCCGGACACTGTCCCCACACAGGCCGTCCCCGGACACTGTCCCCCAGACACACAGGCCGTCCCCCAGACACTGTCCCCGGACACTGTCCCCAGACACACAGGCTGTCCCCGGACACTGTCCCCAGACACACAGGCCGTCCCCGGACACTGTCCCCCAGACACACAGGCCGTCCCCCAGACACTGTCCCCCAGACACTGTCCCCAGACACACAGGCTGTCCCCGGACGCTGTCCCCCAGACACTGTCCCCCAGACACACACCCTACCCACAGACAGTCCCCCAGGTACACGCACGCATAGAGACATAACCTCACAGGGGAGGCAGACTCCCTACCAGAGACCCCCTTGCCCCACCTGCCGAGAGCACCGTTTCCCAAGCTTTAGCAAAACAAGGTCGCACTGTAACCTCAGCTGAGGCCCCTCCCATCCCATGGGCCCCAGGAGGGCTGAAGGGGGCAGGGAGGCCAAAAAGAGGGGGCACAGATGAAGACCACCCCAGGGCGGCCATGAGAGGCGGGGGTCAGCCTCTGCCCTGGCTCTGAGCCTCTCAGGCAGATGCACACAGACGTGCACACACACACACGGGCTCCTAGTCACCAGCAGGCCCAGGGCGGCCCCTGGGGGCCGGACCCACGGGATCTGTGGTGGAACTGGTAGGACCCGAAGGGCAGGTGGTTGCCCCAGAAACCAGGCCATTCTGGGTGCAGCAAAGGGACAGCCTGACCCACCGAGCAAGCAAGCTGGCTGGAGTGTCCAGTCCGACCCACTGCCCGGGAGCAGCACAACGTAAGGCGACAGGCTGGGTGGGGCCCACGAGGTCTGCCCCCTGCCCTGGAAGCCCCCAGGTGGCCCTCCATCAGAGCCCTGACCAGGGCTCCTTCTCTTTGCCATTCCCGAGACACACACGAGGGCCACAGAGTGTCCCCCAATGTGCTGCTGCTCTGGGGGGTCCCCACAGGGACTGCCAACAGCTGACCACACCCAGACCCACGATGACAGAACCAGCCGGAGGGCTCACCTGGACACCCTGTGGCTGCGTCCAGAGCTTGTCCGTCTGCCAGACTCCAAGCTGACCCCTGCCTGCACCTGCCCCCATCCCCCACCTCACAAAAACATCACGCACCTAGAACTGACCCAGCATCCCCACCTCCCCGATGGGCCCAGCCCCAGCCCCAGCCAAGGAACCAAGAAGAACCTGGTTCACTGGGCCTCCCTCACATGCTGATGCTGGACCCAGAGGACAGGGTAACATGACAAGAGCCCAGACCACCGGAAGGCCCACCCACCGTGGGTGTTTCCTGAGCCTGGAGCCCTGGGAGGGCCGGAGGGTGGCATTTGGGCACCAATGCTCGACCTAACTGTGAAGGCTCGCGCTGGACAGCCCAACCCACCCAGCAGCCCGGGCAGGCCCCCACCCCACGTGTCCACGGCCAACAGCCCACAGCCCACTTCTTGTAGACAGACCCGAGGACATGAGGCTTTGGCATGCTGGGCCCCCTGAGGTCCCCGCAGGCTGCAGGGTAGCCCACCCAGCTCTCACGGGACACACGGCCCCCGCGGCTGGGCTTCAGAGGGAAGCCCGCAGTCCCTGCCTGAACGGGCAGGCCGTTACAGAGTGCAGGGCGCAGCCCTCGAGTCCCCGGCCTGTGGCCCTGGCTCTCCTGGGGCTCAGTACTGTGCAGTCAGAGGGGATCGCAGCCCAGTGGGGTCCCAGGCCAGAGCTGGGCACAGCTCACTCCCCACCGCCTGCTGCCCCAGGCCCCAGTATTTCTTCACAGTGCAGGGCTTGTGTAAATCTCTAACAAACTGGGGAAGAAAGCCATTGTTTCCTGCCAAGAAGGGAAGCCCTGGGTGTCAGGAGGCCTGAGGCTGGAGCACCCTCCCTGCCACACTGTCTCCAGGGACAGTGTCTTTCAGGGACAGTCCTGGAAGCCCCTGCCCTAGGCTGGTTCTCCCCAAGAGGGCTGGTCCATGTGGGACAAAGGGTGCATACAGCCTCCCCCCCAGGCCCACCAGCCTCTAGGCCTTGCCCCCAGCCACTCACTGGGGGCAGGAAGCCAGCCCCCACGAGGCCCCCAGCCCCTCTTCCCTGTACCCCTAGCAAACCAGACTCTCAGCCCAGTCCTGGCCTATCCCTACTCATGGCCCCCAATCCAGCTACACCAAGGCACCTGTGGCCTCAAGGGGTACACCCTAGTCAAGGCAACCTGCCCACCTCTGCCCATATTATTCCCCCACCTGGGGGACTTTCCTCTCCTCACCTGACCAGTACCCACATCTCCTTCCAGGCTATGCTGCCTATGCCTCTCCCCATGCCCCCACCTGACCTCCCTCTAGCTTTCCCTGACCGTGGACCACCTGGCTGCAGCTCCAGCCCGAACTAGCCCAGGACAGTGGCCCCTGCTCTCCTTGGGCCCCAAGAGTAGCCATACTGGACACCCAAGCGGCTTGACCAGGATCACCCAGTGACCACCACTAGGCAGAGTAGGGTGGCAGCATGGGGTGGGGCATCTGTGGGGTCTGGGGACAGTGGCCTGTGCACACCCTCCCCTCCTGCTGACCCTGCCCACGGAGGCTGTTACCTGGACATGCCAGGGCTGCGGTCACCGGGAAGGCAGGGAAGGCCAGCCACCAGCAGGGAAGCGGCCAGCAGCAAAGGCTCCAGGCCTGCAGGACCACTCCCTGCATCCGCCAGCCCTGTCAGCTGTGCCTGAACCCCAAACCGGAGGCTGAGGCCACTGCTGGGAAAAACCAACATTTCCCCATGGCACTGGGCGGGGGTTGAAGGCCCATTGATTCCCGCACAATGAAGAAGGAGCCTGCGGTAGGAGTTTCCAGGCCCAGCCAAAGGCGACTTTGTTCGTGGCTCCCTCCTCCCCCCAGAGGGGACAGTGATTTATTTTCTCTTCCAGGAGTGGGGCCCGAGACATAAATGGGGCGGCTGGCCTGCATCCCCACCTCACAGCGCCTGGGCCCAGCTCCCGCACACCCACCTCAGCTGGGGCTGCACGTTGGCCAGCCGCTGCCTGGAGGGGTGGGGGAGAAGGCCCCCTGCGGCCTGGCCAGAGGCCAAGGTCAGCCAGCGCACACGCACACCACGACCGCTCTCCTGATGGCCGCATGCCCTCCCGCTGAATCACACACACAGGCGACCCTTCCCAACACAGCCTGAACGGCAAAAGGGCACCATCCCCGTGGAGTGGGGCACCCCGCAGCCAGCACCCAGCCCCAGAGGTCCGCGCCCGGCCCTCCCAGGGCACACCAGCAGGGTCCAGAGGACAGGGAGGTGACCTCGAGGGCTGGCTGCCCAGAGACCTGTCCACTCCATCCTCCTTGGAAAAATTCAAACAGGACAACCCTTCCACGAGTTCTCCTAAAGCTTTCGGGAAGGGCATGTCATTCGGAACCTCTCAAGTTCCCACTGTGAGAAACCCAAATCCTACCTTCCCTCAAATTGGGAGAAAGCTGTTTAAGACAAACCCACCATGATTGTGAATCTTTCAGAAAGGGGAACTTTAAAAACATGATCTGAGTCTAGAGACCTGCTGACTCCAGGAAGCGTGACGCACGGGGAGGATGGCTTTCAGAAGACAGCCTGGCTCCCTCCACACCGCGCTGCCTGCCTGAAGGCAGTCCGCGCTCGGTCTGCTCACCCGCAAAGTAGGACGCGCCCAGCGTGACCGTGCCCCTCAAGGCCAGGCCCGGAGGAGAAGCCGGCACAGCTCAGGAACAGGGGCCCCCAACACCCCACCCTGCAAAGCCACACAGGATCTTCCCCTTGGAGAGCGGCTCTTAGTGCCCTGCGGCCACCAGGGCCGTGCACAGCCAGCACAAGGGCCGGGGCTGGAGACCAGGAGCGGTCCCAAGGCCAAGGCTGAGGGGAACAGAGCAGGGTGTGGCCCCTCCAGGGCCCCCTGGCACAGAGGCAGGCCCTGCCCCCCGCTGCCATCACCGCCATCCGCCACTCTGCGTCCAGCTCCGGCCGATGACCAGGCCAGGACAGCGGCCTCCAGAGCCCCCTGGCTGAGTAGCCAGAGGACAGGCAGGTGTGGGAATGAGGGGAGTCCAAGCAGATAAAAGAGGAATCAGAATCCAGGCTGCCGGCCACCAGGGGGGCCTTGCTGGGTATGACCTGAGTGCCCGCCGTGCCCAGGACACTGCCAGGTCCAGCCACGCCTGGGCAGCCCCCACCCTTAAGCCACTGGGCCAGTCCCCAGCCGGGCAGGCGGGGGGGGGGGGGGTACCGTGGCATTAGGCCCACCTGGGCTGCCGCCTGCCACCCAACACCCAAACGTGCCCATATAAGGCCGGGTTGGGCTCGGTGTACCCGCTGGGTGGCGGGGGGAGGGGAACGAAGCCTCAGAGGACTGGTGGACAGGGCAGGGACGATCCTGAGTGGTCAACACACCCAAAGGGCTGGCCTGGGTAAAGGGCCCGCCTAGCTGAGGAGAGGCCAGTGCAGAATATGGCGGGCGGGAGTCCGTGAACAGTAGCTCCCATCACCCGCCAGCCAAGGATGTACCTTGCTGGGGTTGGGTACGGGGCAAGGGTCCCTCAGGAGACATCCCAGGCCTGCCAACTTGGACATCAGGTGTGCGGGCATGCGTCTAAGTCCTGGCACGGCACACGCCGACAGACAGTATGCAGCCCGAAGCAGGTGGTCTTCTGGATCTGCCTTGAGACAAGCCCCCACCCCCTACGCCATGCAGCAACTCCATGTTCCGGACACTCAATCCCCCAGCCCCTACGCTATGTCTTCTAGGGACAGGCAAGCTCAGGGCACGGGTCTGGGTCATGAGTCCCAGACATTAACAATGTCCCCACTGTCCCCAAACCCCACCCTGGCCACAATGGGGGTCTCTGCAGGTTCCCAGGGGCCTAATTGGGTCCACTGTGCCAAACAGCCTACCCCACAAAAATCGCCAGGGTAACCAGCTGCCCTCAACTTCAGGTCCACATATGGACGTGCGAGGATCCTGGCGGGGACTGGAGCCAGAGCCTACTCTGCCCCAAGTGTGGGGCCCCACAGGTGAGACAGGGTGATCTTTGGGTGAGAAGGGCCCTGTGGGTGAAGTGTGCCCTCTCAGTGAGCATGGGGTCCCAAGGGGGAGCTGGAGGTGATCTGGGGGTGAGCTGGGGGACCCTACAGATGAGCTGGGGAGGGGCATGGTGAGCTAGGGATGCCCTATGGGTGAGCTGGGGCACCCCATGGGCAAAGGGGGGTGTGCCCTGGGGGTGAGCCTGGGGGCCCAGCGGGTGAGAAGACCCGCCAAGCTCGGGGCCAGTAGGGGCGGGGCGCAGGCACGCGCGCCAGCCCGGCACTGTGGCAGGGTTCAGGGCCGGGAGGGAAAGGGGCGGCGCTGGCGCAGGCCGGGGCGCCGGGCTGGGCGCCAGGACTCACCTCGGGCGGCGGCGGCCGGCGGGAGGGCCCCCAGCAGCAGTGGCGGCAGCAGCAGCAACAACGTGGGGCTGGGCGTCATCTTGGCCTGTCCGGACCTGGAGGTATTGAGGGTCGGTCACTGGCGTACGGGGTAGGGGTGGTCACCCTCTAGCCTAGGGCCCGGGAGCCGTGCCAGCACCCCGGTCCCGGGCTGCGGGGGTCGGGGTGCGGGCCGCCCCGCCCTCCCTGCCAGCGCTCCGGGCGGAGGAAGCGGCGGCGGGGAGCACCGTGGGTATCAAAGGCAGACAAAGGGTTTACACTAATTACCGGCCTCCCCCGCCGCCCCCCGTCTCTAAACACCGTCTGGATTCCTGGCGCTTGTAACTCGGGCCCTGCCCGCGGGACACACAACACCGGCGGCCGCGCAGATAATCGCCTGCGCCATTAGCGGACAAATTTGCGCTTGGGCGGGGGGGGGGGCCCACGTGGGGTGCAGGGGCGGGGGCGGGGCACGGACAGGACCACTGGCCCGGCAGGGGCGGCGGCGGCGCGTGTCGGTGCCCGGCGGCCTCGCACCCGGCCATCCGCGACCCGGACCCTCCCAGCCCCCCGGCCAGATCCCGGACCCCGGACCCTGGTCCTCCCCAAGTCGGCCCTCCCAGTCGGTCCCCCGGGGTCGCGGGCGCGCGGAGGGGCTCACCTCGGCGGGGCAGGCAGGCAGCGGGGCTCAGGGCCGGGCCCGCGGGACGCGCTGCGTGGTCATCGCCGCCCCGGGCGCCGCACCCCGGCGCCCCGCGCCCCCGGGCCCGGCCTCGGGACGGGGCGGCGCTACCTGGGCGCGGGCGGCTCGGGCCAGAACCGGCGCCGAGGCCGGGGTCCGGAGGCAGCGCTGGCGGAGGGGTCGAGTCTAGGGGCTGGAGGCCGGGGCCGGGGTCCCGGGGCGGCGGGGCGAGGGGCCCGGGGCGCCGCGCCGCGAGGCGTCCTTCCCTGCGGGGCTTTGTCAACTCTCCCGGAGCGAGCGCCGAGCCCGCCGCGCGCCCCGCCCCGACACAACTTCCCTCCAATCGGCTCGCCCCGGCTCGCCCCGCGCCCGCCCCGCGCCCGCCCCGCGCCCAAACTTTCCCCCAATCCGCGCGCGCCCGCCCCGCCCGCCGGGCCCTGGGCCTTAACCCTCGCGGTGCGGGCGGCCTGCGGGCGGGGCGGCTCCCTGGGGCGCGGCCCCGCCCCCAGCCCCCGCCCTCCGCCCGCCCCCGGACGGGCCCGGCCCCCGGCCCCAGTCAGCCCCACCCAGCCCAGCCACCCCCTCCCCGCCATCGCCCCTCCCTCACCCCCCCCCGCCACACCACGCCCCCCCCCCCCCGCCCAGCCCCGTTCGTCTCCACCACCCCAGCCTGGCCCCCCGCCACCCTGGCCCCCACCCCCACCCCGGCCCGCAGCTCCCCACCCTGTCCCGCGCGCCCCCAGGTGCCGCGGCGCCCACCCCATACCTGCACCCACCGTGCCTGTGTCAGAGGCCCTAACCTCAGAGCACTCCTGGTACCCGCAGAGCTGGCCCTGGTCGAGCCCACGGGCGCCCGACCTCTGGCTAGCCCTGACCACAGCTAGGCCACCTCCTGGTTGCCCAGGACGGGGGACGGGATGGCCCCGGTCTTTGGGCCTTGAGATCCAGGTCCCTCGGGAGCCGCTGGGAGCCGTGGAGAGATCTAATACCCAGCTCTGGTCCCAGGCGGCTCCGAGAGAGGGGAACAGGTCTCCGGTGAAGTGGAGCACAGAGGTTCTGCACCCCCCAGCTCCCGGCTCACCAGGCACCCTTGACCGAAGGCAGGTACGTTTCCACCACCCACCTGGGGGCTTCAGGCCTGTCACTGTGATGGTAACCCAAGGACATGAACAATAGTAGTAGAGACCAACACACATAGTGCCTTCTTTAATCCTCCCAGGCAGGCAGGTGCCTTGCTGTCACCGGATGCAGATGAAGGAACAGAGGCACAGGGAAGGCAGGTAATTCACCCAAGATTTCCCAGTCTGCAGTCAGCAAGTCCAGGACTGGAGCCAGTGCTTTGGCGTCCAGCTCTCCTGCACTGTCCCAGCTGCCCCTGAGGTCTCAGCACCTGCACACTCTGCTGCCCCTCCTCCCCCATCTGCACCCCCAGGGCCTCCTCCCCATCCTCTCTGATCTGAAGGCTTCCCCTCCACTGTCACTTCCCCGGAAGGAACAATCATCATTTAAAACACAACCATGATCCTGCTGTGGCTCCCTAGTGTCTCCAGCACAAACCCTGAGACCGTTGAGGCCCTGAATACCTGGGTCCTAACCACATCCCCTCCCCCCACAAACTCTGGTCAAATAACCCCCCACACCCCATGCAGGAGCCTCTCAATCCCCTCTGGACCTTATCCATACTGTGCCATCAGGAACCCTGACTGAAACAGTTTCTCTCCGCTTAGGAGTCCCCTCTTCCAGGAAGCCTTCCTGGGAAGACTGAAACTGCAGAGGCCTATGCAGACCAACATTCCCAAGGCAGAGGAGAGCTAGGTGAGGGAGTGCCAACAGTCAGGGTTTGGGGCCTATCAAGGTCCAGACTGCCCACCCTTCCCAAGCAAGTGAGAAGGCAGGGTCCCAAATCCTGTCTCCAGCCCAGTGCAGGCACCCCATGAATGGGTAGAGGTGAGCCCAGCCCAACCTTGTGTGTCTGCACCCTGAGTGAGGGCCCAAAGGGCAGACCTGAGTAGCCCTCCTGCACTTGATTCAGGCCCTGCAGATGGGGAGGAAGCAATTAGAGCTGGTTTAGGGCCCACCTGAGAAGGGGGGTGGGGGGCTGGCACTGAGGGTCACAGAGAGGTGCTCTGGGACAAAATGGGCAGGTGGGTGGAGGGGGTCTCGGCTTGCTTGAAGGCTGCCCTGGACTTCAGGAACAGGTTTGTGGGGAGACACAACTGGAGCGTGAAAACTTGCAACAGGTGTGTTGGCTGCCAAAGGCAGGTGTGTGAAGAGGTGGCTCTGCAGCGGGGGGAAGTCAGAAACAAGGAAGTGAGCCGAATGCGAGGCAATCCAGTGCAGTGTGGGGGTAAGGTGGGTAGTGGGGAGGGGTCATGGGCCCATGAGCAGGCCCCAGGCGGGGGTGGGGGGGCAGGGGCATGGCCCACCCACTGGGTACTGGGTAGGGTCCCAGAGAGCTGCTCTGGGGTGTCCAGCGCTGCCAGCCCCCTGCCCTGTTCTGACACCCTGCCCCCTGGCAGAGGCACCTAAGGAGGTGGCCCCCCCAAAGGGCACCCAGCTCCCCTCCCAGGCCTCGCCACTTCCCAGCCCCCAGGCCCACCTTTTGGGGCTCCCCAGGCGGAAGCCAAGCTTGCTTGAATGCCCAGCCCAGGCCACTTTCTCCAGGAAGCCCTCCCACTGGCAAGCTTCCACTGCCCCTTCATGACAACTGACCTGAAATGCCAACCCGGTTCAAACTCTGCCCCTTTAACACTGAGACCTGGCACAAGGGGCTAACCTCTCTGTCTCAGCCCCACACCCACAACCTGACCCACAGAATTCTCATGGAGATTGCGAGAGTTTCTGTCTCCCACCTGCCTGGCACAGGTGAGCCCCCCAAAGTATGCTGCTCTTCATATTATCATCCAACCATGACAGGCTGCTCCCTGGCCCTGTGCCAGCTTCTGTCAGAGGGGCTGGAGATGTGGGGTTTTGCCAGGCGGACAAGGCCCGCATCCCTACTAAAAGATGGCGTCTTAGTAGCAGGTGTAATGACTGAGAAATGCATCAGATGGTGGAAAGTGCTTGGCAGGGAATTGAAAGGAGTGGATGTACAGGCTTCTACTTCTGCTCCAGATGAAGTAACAGGGACCAGATCCACATGCTCTCGCCTGAAACAGGGGGCGGCAGGGGGGGGGGGAGGCAGAGATAAATATATGTGAAAAACAACACCCCAAACACAGAACATTACACAGCAAAGGACAGCGATCCTTGAGAGCTGGGAAACAAATGAGGGAGACTACGACCATCCCTGCTCCCTGCCTGGAGAGAGTTTCCAGGGTCGGTGAGGCAGTGGGGATCCAGGCAGAGCCCAGAGGTCTCCCTCAGTTGAGGGGATAGAGCGGGGAGTCCTAGGAGGGCAAGGTAGGCAGAGTTCACAGGGCAGAATCCTGGAGAGGAAATAGCTATACAGAGAGGGACCCCAGGGATCTGCAGAAGTTTCAGCTGACTGCAGACTGCTACACCTAGCTGAGGGGAAGAGCCACCCAGAAGGATGCGAGCCCACAGAGGGTGGGAATAGTGCCAGAATCTCACAGCCAGGGTTGAGAACCTCCTAATTTAAGGGGCATCACCTGGAGTAGAAAGAAAAGTTTTGCCTCAGTAGCAAGGAAAAATCAACCCTAGGCTACATATAGTTCTGGTCCTGCCCAACAAAGCTTAAAAACAAGACCCAAAAGGATCACACAAGTTCCAAGTAACTTAACTACATCCCAGAAAGAAACACAAGGATATCTACAGAAATACAAAGCTATCCAGCACCAAAGGTAGCATATACAATGTTGGACATAAAACCAAAAATCATTAGGGATGAAAAGAGGTGAGAAATTATAACCCATAATGAGAGGGAAAAATCAATCAAAATTAACTCAGATGTGACAAAGGTGAGACTTAGTAGGCACACGTACTGTGACTATACTGCAGATGTTCGCGGTGCTAGAGGAAAGACTGAATACGTTAAGTAGAGACATGGAAGATTTTTTAAAGCCTCAGATGGAACTTCTAGAAATGAAAATTAAAACATCTGAGATAGAGAATACATTCAATGGGATTGATAGAATATTGCACAAGAAAACATTGTGGACTCGAAGTCATAGCAATAAAGACTATCCAGATGAAACACAGAGACAAAAAGGACTGAAAAGGAAAGTGAACAGTGTCAGTGAGCCATTGGGCAACTCCACATGGTGAACTACAGGTGGAGTTGGAGTCCTCGGAGGACAGGAAGTGGAGGTGAGAAAGAAGAAGTATCTTAAGAAAATGGCCAGAATTTTTTCAAATGTAATGAAAAACATAAACTCCCACTCCCCAAAAGCTCAGCAAAACTTAAGAACAAGAGGCATGAAGAAGACTACGTTAAAGCATGTATGTCACTCTCAAAATGCTGGGAAACAGCCGTAAAGAGAATAGCTTAAAAGTATCCAGGGGATGGGGCGTCTGGATGGCTCAGCTGGTTAAGTGTCCAACTCTTGGTTTCAGCTTGGGTCATGATCTCTGATCTCAGAGTTGTGGGATCGAGCCCCCTGTCGGGCTCTGTGCTCAGTGGGGAGTCTGCTTGGGATTTTCTCTCCCTCTCCCTCTGCCCCTCGCCCTATGCTCACTCTCTCTCTCTCTCTCTCTCAAATACATAACTCTTAAAAAAAAAAAAAGTATCCAGGGGAAAATTTTTGTATACGGGAGCAAGGAAAAGGGTGTTCTGTTGATGTCCTGTTGGATGAAAACAATGCAGGCAAGACAGTGGAGCAATCTCTTTACAATACTGATAAAAGAAACCCTGCCAACCTGCATTCTTCATCAGTAAAAATATCTTTTGGAAACAAAGATGAAATTAGGACTTTTTCAGACATAAGGAGCTGGAAGAATTAATCATGAGCAAATCTATACTACAAGAAAAGTTAAAGGACATCCTCTGGGCACCAGATAGAAACCTGAAGACACGGACACACACTAAGAAGAAGGAGGAGGAGGAGAAGAGGGGGAGGAGGAGGATAAAGAGCACCAGAGACAGTAGCTGCATGAGTAACAATAAGAGATGTTTTTCTTATTATTTTAATCTCTTTAAAAGACAATCAGCCATTTATTTTTTATAAATTATTTTTAGAGTCCACACCTGGTGTGGGGCTTGAACTCACAACCCTGAGAATAAGAGCCACATGCTCTACCAACTGAGCCAACCAGGAGCCCTGACAATCAGCTATTTGAAACAAAAAATAACAACAGTGTATTGTGGGGCTCATATCATATGAAAAAGTAAGATATATGACCACAAGAGCCCAAAAGCTGGGAGGGGAAAGTGAAAATACAGTGTTGTAGGGCTCTCTTACTACATAGAGATGGTATCATATCACTTGCCAAGTTAAAAACATGCAGTATAAACCCCAAAGTAATCATTACAATAGCCTAAGAAAGCATTACACCTAATAAAGCAACAAAGGAGACAGGTGGAATAATTTTTTTAAAAAGGAAAGAAGGCAGAAAAAGAGAGGAAATAGCAGACAAGGTAAATAAAAGATAAATAGCATGATGGTAGAGTAAGCCCAACCACATCAATAATCACACTAAATGTAAACAGTCTAAATACCCCAATTAAAAGGCAGAGGTTGTCAAGGCACCTGGGTGGCCCCGTCTGTGAAGCGTCTGCCTTCAGCTCAGGTCATGATCTCAGGGTCCTGGGATCAAGTCCCACATCAGGTTCCCGGCTCAGTGGGACGTCTGCTTCTCCCTCTTCCAGCCCCTGCTCCTGCTCTCTCTCTTTCTCTCAAATGAATAAATTTTTAAAAATCAGTCAATCAATCAATGGCAAAGGTTGCCAGATTGGGCAAAATAGCAAGATTCAACTCTATGTTACCTACATAAACACACTTCACACAGAGACACACATAGGTGAACGTAAAAGGCTGGGAAAGGATTCCCACGCTGACACTCATGAAAAGAAAGCTCGAGCGGCTATCCTGGTATCAGACGAAGTCAGTTTCACAGTGAGAATATCACCAGGGCTAAACAGGGTAATGTCATAAAAGCAAACTGATAAAGGACGTAACTCTAAATGTGCGGGAACCTAATGACAGATAATGAAAGTCAAAAACTGGGGGAAATGGCATATCCACAATTACATGTGGAGTTCCATGCTCTTCTCCCAATATTAGCTTCAACAAGTGGGCAGAAAATAATTAGGGACATAGAGGACTGCCAACTAACTTGGCCTAATTGATATTTATAGAAGAGTCTTTCATCTTCTGGACCCAAGTCTCAACATATGCAAAATAATTCAAGTCATCAAAAGAATGTTCTCTGACCACAGTACAATTATATTAGAGATTGCTAACAGAAGGCTATCTGGAAAATTATCAAATATTTGCAAACCAAATAATCCACTTCTTAATTTTCCATATATTGAAGAAAAAAACAAAAAGAAAATTAAAAATTATTTTGAACTAAATGGAAATGAAAAGACAACGTGTAAAAAAATAAAATAAAAACCTTTATTTGGAATGCGGTTAAAGCAGGTCTTAGAGAAACTTGTAGCACTAAACACCTATTTAAGAAAAGACATGTCTCAAACCAATGACCTTAGCTTCCACCTAAAGAAACTAGAAAATATGAGAAGAGATGAATCCCAAAGCAGACAGAAAAAGAGAAATGATAAAAAGAAATAATAATTAAAAATCAATGAAATAGAAAACGGAGAAAAATAATGACCCAAAAGCTGTTTCTTTAAGAAACAGCTGGAATCAAAGAGGGAAGACACACTATTGATGAATGGAAGGAGTGAGGTCACACCAGTACAAATTCTGCACCCATTATACAATAATAGGAAATGTTGTGAATAACTTTATGACAACAGATCTGACACATTAGATGAAATGGACAAATTCACTGGAAATTACAAACTGCCAGAGCTCACTCTGGAAGAGAGAGAGAGCCTGAATATACCTATTAAATGGTGTGAACTTTTCGTTAAAAACCCTCCCACAAAGAGAACATCATGCCCAGAGGACTTTCCTGAGAAATTCTACAAAACATTTAGCGAGGGGGCACCTGGCCGGCTCGGTCAGTGGGACGTGCGACTCAGTCTCAGGGTGGTGAGTTCGAGCCCCACACTGGGTGTAGAGATGACTAAAAAACATTCAGGAAGGAGATATAACCCATTCTCTACAAATACTACCAGAAAAGGGAAGAGAAGGGAATGCATCTCAACTCATTCCATGAAGCCAGTAACATTATCAACAAGATAAAAACAATATAAAATACATCATGATCAACTGGGGTTTATCTCAGGGATGCAAAGTTGGTTTAACATTTGAAAATTAATTCATGTAACTTGCCATGTATTTTTTAAGATTTTATTTATTTATTTGGGGAGAGGGGCAAAGGAGAGAGGGAAAATCCTAAGCACAGAGCCTGATGCGGGGCTCAATCTCACAACCCAAGATCACAACCTGAGCTGAAACTGAGGGTCGGATGCTTAACCGATGGAGCCAGCCAGGTGCCCCTGTAACTTACCATATTAACAGAAAGGAAAATCAGGAAGATTATCTCAACAGAGGCAGAAAAAGCACTGGACAGAACCCAACACCCATTCCTGATTTTTAAAAACTCTCAGCGAACTGGGCATAGAAAAGTCTTCTCCAACCGGACGAAATGTTATGGGTGACATCATACTTAATGGTTAAAGACCAATGTTAAAGCTTCTGCTAAAATCAGAACCAGGTGTTGGGTTTGCTCTTTTCACTGCTACTCAACATCATACTGCAGGTTCAAACCAGTACAAATTGGGAAGAAATAAGTGAAATGGTCTTGATTTGCAAATGACATGGTCATCTATGTAAAAAATCGATGTAACCTACCCAAACAAAGCCGCTAGAACCAACCCCCTTTAGCGAGCTCAACGGGATGCAAGATCCGTGGGGAGAAGCCGGTCACGGGAGCGCGCACAGCCAACAGTGCCGTGGGGGCAACTGTCCTGGAAAACAGTGGGGCACGTTTCCTCACACATCAAGTGTCGTCCCGTGATCTGGTCGTTCCACGCCTAGGTATTCACCCAACAGAAAAGAAGGCACGTGTCCACACAGATACTTGTGCTCGAATGTTCACGGCAGCTTTACTTGAAATAGCCCCAAACTGGACACTGCCCAAATGTCTGACAAGCGAGCGGGCCACCCGACTGACTCACACGCATACAACAGGTTAGCAGAAAACACTCTCGCAGCAACACGGGCAAATCTCAAAATAGTTACGCTAAGCCAAAGAAACACGGAAAGGAGAGAGTGCGCGCCGTGCGATGGCGTCTGCCTGACGTTCTAGAAAAGCCCGGGGAGCTGTGGTGACGGAAGGCCCGTCTGCGGCTGCCTGGGGCGGGGCGGGGTCCAGAGCAGGGGAGCCGGGGCGACTTTGGGGCTCACCGATGTGCACTAGCTAGATGGCGCTCACGGACGTACACGTGTCCAAACTCGTCAAATTGTACGCTTTAAATCGTGCAGGTTATCGCACTCAATAAAGTACTATTTTTTTAAAAGACAAACCAGGTTGAGGGGCTAGAAAGACAGAGGAGGGGCCTTCGTGGAGGGTTCGGGGGGCTGCTGAGGCGACAGGTGCCCCAGCACACAGACCCTCCATCAGCGCTCGCCGGCTGAGTGCGTGAACACCTGAGCCGGGGATGTAAATCGGTTTTGATTTTTTCTTTCTTTTTTTTTTTTTTAAAGACTTTTTATTTATTTATTCGACAGAGAGAGACAGCCAGCGAGAGAGGGAACACAAGCAGGGGGAGTTGGAGAGGAAGAAGCAGGCTCATAGCGGAAGAGCCTGATGTGGGACTCGATCCCGTAACGCCGGGATCACGCCCTGAGCCGAAGGCAGATGATTAACCGCTGTGCCACCCAGGCGCCCCTGTGCCACCCAGGCGCCCCGGTTTTGATTTTTTCATGCACAAACCACATTTCTGGTGTCACCTTCCCTCCTGTGACCTATTAGTTCAGCTTAGACCCTCACCGGAGCTTTCCCTTACAGAGCACAGGGCGGGCCCCGTTCCTGGATCTGCTCTGAACCACAGTTTGGAGGGGCCTGGACCCACTTACTCCTTTCTCTTTGAGGGACACTTGGGTGCTACCTGTGCCTCGCAGCCATAGACACTGTAGGGTGGGCAGCCCCATGTGCACCCCCTGAGAGGTGAGCTCAGGAGAGCAGCCCGTTTCTCTGAGCCCTGACCCGTTCCTAGGGTCGGCTGTCCCCACAGGAGCTCACCCGGTGTCCTGCTTCATGGCCGGCTCTCACAGGGTGGGGCGAGAACTCCTGGGGCTGACCAGCACTCTGAGATTGAGCCTCAGGCCCCTGCATATGTGCCCCCCTGAATCCCTGAGGGGATCCCTGCCCCGGTGAGCCATCCTGACCAGGGCTGATGGGTGGACGAGCCTACCTGATGGAGAAGCCCGGCTCAGCACTGTCATCGGCCCTGGGGGTTCCCTGTCAGGTTTCTCTGTAGCTCTCCCCAAAGGCAGTGGGGGGGGGGCCGGACCTGGGGATGGTGCTGGCATTCACAGCCCCCCCCCCACAGGGCGTCTGCTACACCTGACCTCACCTGGAGGGGTGGCCATTCTACAAGCTGGCCCAGGGCCCCAGGAGGACGGGTTCTAGCAGGTGTGGAGGGCAGACAATGGGGCTTTGGCCACCTCCTGCTGCTAATTAGGGGTGTCTGCAGCCCTACTCCCCTGGGCAGGGAGGGGCCACTTGGAGCACCCTACAGGCAGCTCCTCTCCTCTGCCAACCCAGTGGAGACCCTTGAGCAGGAGAGTGCAGGGGAGATTTCTGGCCTGGTCTCACGGTGCTTGGGCTGCACCCCAGTGGGCAGGGCAGGCAGTGCTGCCCTCCATGGTAATCTTGAGGTGTTGGGTGGGAGAGGACCCATGCATGACCTCTGGCAGCTGACCTTCTCTTGGTCTTGGAAGGGTCTGCATTCATGACGTTCCATCATGCCAGGGGCTGAACTCCATTCATATCCCCCTGCCCAAGCGGACGCGGTGCCCCCTCTGGGCTGCGGGCAAGGGCACCAGGCTCAGGTGCAGTCCCTCTTCTGCAGTCCCTCCACCCCTCCTGGGGCCTGCAAAGGGCCCGACTCCTTTCCCTCCTTCTCTACCCCCCACTTTCCCTCCCCGTGCTGGAGTCCAGGTCATGCCCAGGTGTCTGGTGGCACCTGGCTTCTCTGCCTTTGGCTTCCACTTGGGTTTGGTCTCTGCATAATCTGGAAGGAGTCCAAGGGCAAGTTCAGAGGTCTGTGGGGCAACCCTCTTCCTCCCTCACACCTGGGAAGGGTAACGCCCATGCCAGCTGCCCTGGTCCCTGCAGGAGCCTCCCTTGGACTCTCTGCTCTCTGACGCACCCATACAACCAGTCCCTGCGTTACAGCTGAGCTGGAGTGTGGGGGCCAGGGGCCTGACCGATGGGGCCATCAGCACTCGTGGTGGCCCCACGACACAGACCTTCCACATGGTCTCCTGGCATCAGTGACTCAGATCCGAGGAACTCGGGGCTGACCCTGCAGATGGGAAATGGCGTCATGGGTACTCAAATTCCCCGGGTGGTGGGTGGCGGCACTGGGCGGAGTGCAGGTGGCAGCAAGGGGCTGGTTGCTATAGCAACAGCAGTGCGTGTGAAGTCTGGGCACCTCTCCCTCTCCCTTGAAAGGGAAGAAAGGAAAGTGAGCTGAGGGCATGTGGGACCGGGGCCTCTCTGGCCACAGGGTGGGCACACAACCTCGTTCTACGTGCTGCAGTCCGACACAAGGCTGGACCAGCTGAAGCCTTCACTTGCTGAGGAATGCGATTTTCAAGGACAGGGACACCCAAGACCTGAGAAGGACTCGGGACAGATGGACAGGAGACCAAGGCTGCTGAGTCCTCTAGTGAGGCCATCACGCCCCCGTGTGACCACATCTGTGCCTGGATCATCCCTCTGCCTCCAGAACCAAAGGGAGGTTAGATTCTGAGACAGCCTCCAGGAAGAGGGAGCCTGGAAGCCTCACAGAGTGGGTCTCGTCCCTGCACAAGTGTGGGACATGCAGCCAGTGCGCTGGGCCAGCCTGAGCCCCTGGAAGGGGGCCCGACTCTGACCTGCTGCTCTCGTGCACGCTCCTGGGACCAGCAGCGCCCGAGGGTCCTGGAAATGCCGTCCTGGCCCCCACCCCAGACAGGCTAGTGAGTCAGACTGAAGTTTTGAGAAGACCCTGGTTTCGCACACATGGGTGTTTCTGAACTTCAGGGGTCTTCTGCAAACAAGAGGTGATGGTGGTCTGGTGGGCAGTTTTCAAACATAACCTGTCACTATGAGGCTTCAGGGCCTCGTGTCCAGGCCCCACATTTAAGCCGGGTCATGGACCCAGAGCCCTTGATGGGGGCGGGAGGTGGGGTCCCCTGAAAAAAAGAACTCAGAATCCGGTTACTGTTATGTGTCCCCAGGTATGTAAGGGGCCCTGTGGCCATTTTCAGGTGAGTGCCCTCAGACCTCCTGGGGGTTACTGGATAATGGCCTTGAACCGATGAGAATGCCTGAAAACCATCAGACACCAACGGGGGCCTGGGGACGTCTGACAGTACATGGGCCCTGGCCAGAGCCTGTGAGCCAAGACCCTTCCTGCTGGGGTTTCTGCAGTCCCCCAAACGTAGGGAGAGGGGTGGCTTCATCCCACGTTGGTTCCCTGACCTGCGCAGGGAAGGCCAGCACAGAAGCCCCCAGGCCCGCCCCTCCCTGCAAGCCAAACCCACCACGTTTCCGGAAACTGCAGAGATCGTTCCAGTAGGACACCTGGAAGCTGCAGGGGGAGGAGGGGTCCTTCTGTGTTCCCACAGAACTCTGTCAGATGCTGTTAGGACAGGGGACGAGCGCACCCCGTGGCCACGGCAGCCATAGCTGAGGTTATGTTTCCTGCAGAGAAGCACACAGTGTGTCTCTCAATACACAGCTAGAAATGCTTCCTTTCTAGCCTCACCGAGGAGGAGGATCAGCGGCAGCTTGCCCTCACACGGTGGGGACCTTCACACGGTGGGGCCGTGAGCGTGCTTCCACCGTTTCCCGATGGCACCCCCTCTCCCAGGCTTAGTAGGATCCTGGGGGATCTTGGTTTGCTTGAGGACATTATGCTGATGGGACCGGGTGTGTGGGGTTAACAGGCACCCCGGATGCCTTAGGCAAAGCCGGGCTGACCACAGGGTGGAAGATAAGCCCCGTCGACGGCCAGGGGCTTCCAGGGCAGTTCCAGGGCCCGGAGGGGAAATGCTGGGATGTCCCATGAAGTAAGGTAAATCAGCGTACCTCACAGCACCCACTTCTAGGAGGCACTAATTTGGGGTGCAGCCCGCACCACGTCTGTGCGTGCTTCTCTAACCAACTTCCCGGGCGTCATGCACCGTTGCAAGAAAAGGCCCCCTGGCACGTCCAGGCATGCCGCGGGCCATCTTGCCACTTGGGAGGACAGCCCATCAGGCCCACGGTGCCCGACACATCTGTGGCAGACAGGCCTCTGGCAGGTGCCAACAAGAGAAACAGCTCTGGCCCAGACTCCTAGCATCCCCGAGCAGGGCCGCTTCCTCCTCGGTCAACATCCGTTATCCATTTGACAACAGCTCTGCGCTCGCTGCTGAGGTCTTGGTAAGGTCTGACCTGACTGACCCAAGTGCCCAGCGAGAACTGAGTACATGCGGTGTTCCGTCCTGAGGTGAGAACACCGGAGGCGGGGCCAAAGCACATTTGCAGGTGAGCTGTATGAACAAGAGGGTCCAGCTCCCCCTCTCCCTCCACCGACCTAGGGCTTTACAAGGGTGCTGGCTGCTGGGAGACACGGTTCATGGGCAAACGTACACATACACCAGTGTCTCTCAGGCGACCAAAGCCAAGGGGACGTCTAGCCCAGCTTGGCTGTGCAAAAGGCAGCACACCAGATGGTGACCAGTTGGCCTGACTCATAAAGCCCAAGACAGGGAGCTTGAGGACAAGGTCTGGGGAGCAGCACAGACTGAGAGTGCTGTCCCACAGAAACACCTCCGTGGATCCGTGGGGCGTCCCCTGCATCTGAGACTCGTCACGGGCCTGTCTGCCATCCCAATGGCAACTCCACGAGCCCAGGTACAAAGAAGCCTGCAGCAGGGGCAGAGCCTGTAAGTGGGCCAATCACACGGACACCCCAACTCTCAGAAAGCCCGACCCCAAACCATCAAAGACCAAAGCTGACCAGTCAGCGTGGTCAGAGAGCGGGGATGCATCAGCAATCTCGTGACAGGCCGACGACGTGGATGTTACAAGCATGGCGGAGACGGTGACTTACCCCTGGGGGCCGAGGGGCACAGCACAGATGTACATCTGCTGTCCTGCTGAATGCCCACTAACTGCCCTGGAGCCACGGTCCCCTCCAAGGGGGCACCCAACCTACCACCGGCACAATGGCAGCGAGCTCACGCTGGGAACTCTAGGCCAACGTGCAAACCACGTGTGTGCTGCTGCTTTGCCAGGAGCCAGAACACACAGAGCCGGGGAGAGGGGAGAGGGGAGAGGGGAGTATCCCCCCTGCCTGAGGAATCTCTGCTCAGCGGGTCTGAAGGTCTTGGCACCCAAGGAAGGACCGAGTCCACCAAGGAACCCAGTCCCCCTCCCATAAGCTGGAAGCAGAGATGGCCCCTCAACCATCAGGGGTCCTCAGGCCACGGACCCACCAGGTAGAGAAGAGGCTGCTTTCCTACTGGGGTGATGGATCCCAACCACCCTGGAGAAATGGAGTCCGTGCTTATTAGGAGCTGAACTCACTCCCCCCCAAATTCTTACGTTGACGTTTTAACCCCCAGTGCCTCCAAACAGAATTGTATTTGGAGACAGGGCCTTCGAGGAGGTGATGAAAGTGCCATCATGAGAGTGGGTGCTACTCCCGCGGGACTGGCGTCCTTGGGAGACGGCAGGAGGACAGAAGGCAGGGAGGAGGCCACTGTCTGCGAGCCCGGGAGAGAGGCCTCGGAAGGAACCAGCCCTGCCCGCACCTTGGTCTCAGACTTCCGGCCTCCGGGGCTGGGACAGAACACACTTCTGTAGTTGGGGCCTTGAGGCTGGCAGGGGGTTGCACTTCGTCACGAGGCCTGAGCCGGCGGAGACAGGGCTTCGTCGGGCAGCAGCACCATGCCTGGAGCCCCTCTGCCCCCTGTACACTAACAGTAGCCAGCAGGTTACAGTGCCCCACAGACGCAAGGGCTGGGCCCCCTGGCACTGAGCCCTAAGGTACCCACACGGGAAAGCAAGCAAAGGAACAGGGGCTGACTGTGGGGTTCAGAGGGAAGCATCATCGCGCGGACTTCTCCCACCCGTGGTAAGGCAGCTGGTGAGACTTGGCGGTCCTCGAGTTTTTGGCGTAGACAGGCTGGCAGGTGTGGGAAGCCAGAGGGGTCGACCGGGCCTCATCTTCCATCTGCCCTTTCAGACCCTTTTAGACCCGCATCGCCTCCCCCAGCCCTAAGCCCAAGGTAGCCCCGGAGGGCGGTGGGGAGAGTGGTATCAAGACCTCCACACCTCCACCCCTGCTCACAGGGCCCCCCAGACTGGCTGCACTCCTGGGCTGAAGGTCTCTGCTTCTCACCAGGTGGCCTTACCACACCTGTCTGTCTTGACCGGTGAGTCCTCCCTCACGTGCTCTGTTGGCCCTGGGTGGGGGGTCAGTGTGGGGAGGATCCTGGGGTCCTGCACTTCCCCATGCAGCCCCCCGCCCACCGTCGCATCTCTGTCAACAGCCCCAGTCATCCTCATCTCAGCATGCCACCTGTCTCCTTCTGGGCTCAGATGTGGAACCAGGATGGCTGTGGGGGCAGGCACGGCTCACAGCTGACACTGTGGGCCTTTTTTGCTGCTGGCCACAGTTGGGGCCAGACAGCCTGGAAGCTCCACCCTACCTCCCACTGGTGGAGTGCAGGGGTCAGCCTGCCTGGGCCTCAGAAGGTGAGTTTCCATCTGTGCTCCAAGCTGATCCAGGTGGGCCCCCTCCTGCTCTGCAGAATGGGCAGGGCACAGGAATGGGGTCCACTGCACCCAGCAATGATGCCAGAGACCCCAGGTAGGCAGGGCAGCCATCCTCATGGCATCTGGACCTGTCTCCCTGTGCCCAGCCTGCCCCCCACCCTGGTTCCCCTGGTGGGAGAAGGCACTCTGAAGAGAAGGGAGGTGGGGAAGGCCATGCTCCAGCCAGATCCTGTGTCTGCCCTCGGCCCGTCCACAAAGGCCAAGCCCAAGACCAAGGAGTGGAAAGGCACTTTAAGGGGTTGAGCAAGATGACAGGAGAGGATGAACAGAGCCGACCGATGGGCCGCTGGTGGTCCAGCCCATCTCGGCTCCTGGCCGCCCAGGTTCATGGGTCAGCACAGCCTCACGGTCACAGGGCAGTGGGGGCCCTCATGGTGCAGGGACCTCCAGGTATCGCACAGGATTCGAGAAGGGGCCTGGCCGGGCCCAGTAGTCCACTGCTCGAACCCGGTAGGAGCCAGAGGTGGCGACAGTGTCTGGGGATGCAAACATACACAGGTGTTTGAGTGCACGCCCCCTTGAACCCACCCCAAACTCCTAGAGCTCCCTAACTCTGGGCTTTGCAAGGCCCTGGACCCCACCCCACGGGACACTGTGCTGAGGCCCAGAAATGGGGCAGCTGAGGGCAGGGCAGAGGGTGACAGGCACACCTGGGCTGAACACAAAGAGGTTAAAGGTTGACGGCTTCCTGCTGACAGGAGCATACACCTCACCGTCCGTGGAGAACTGGATCTCATACGTCCACAGGCACCTGGGGATGGTCAGTCAGGACCAGGGCTGGCGTCCAGGGTAGACTCACAGCCCCTTCCCTGAGCCCTCCCCGGGTTCCTGGCCCTCTTCCGGCCATGATGACAGGCCACACGTGATGAAGAGAGGGGACTGGAGCACAAGTGCCACCTGTCAATGTTCCCTGCAGGTACCCCCACCCCCGATCGAGCAGGCTGGGATGTCTTGGGCCATCTGTGTGGCTGCGAGAACAGCGGGAGTGGGGGTGTGAGCGGTGGAGGTGGGGAGGAGTTGGAGGACCACAGTGGAGGGACCACGTGGGCACTGCAGCCCCAAGGCACCAGGCATAAGCGTGACCAGCAGCTCATACAGGATGGGGATTAGGGGAGTGGCTGTGATGCACTCACGCACTTGGAGCCCACATGCTCATCGGACCAGACCAAAAGCACCTGCCCCCTGGTCAAGGGCAGAGCACGGAGCCGGGTCACCTGCAGGGAGAGGCTCAGTGACTGGGGGGTTGGAGGAGCCTGGGCAGCGGGGTAGGGGGCTGCCACTTGCCTGGCCTGGTGGCTTCTCGGGGCGTGCGCACACGTGCACGAGCAGGAGCGAGGGCAGCCGGAGCTCCAGGCGAAGTGTCAGACGGCCACTGTCAGGGAAGGGGCGTGGCGCCATGACCACCGGGTCCTGGGGACAGGGACTGGTACTCAGGGCCTTGGGATCTCGACAGCCGCCCTGCCCCCACCCCTACCCTGCCCTCGGACCTCCGCTGCGCGCATGCGCCGGAACTCCTCTGCGGAGGGGAAGACCGGCCGGCCGAGGCGCTGCCACTCGCCATGGGGGCTGCAGAGCTGGTTGTCCAGGTACAGCGTGACGTAGACGAGCCCTGCGGAGCCGGACACTGGAGCCACGCCTCGCCGGGCCCACCCCCTGCAGAGCCACCCCTTCCCTGGGACCCCAGCTCACCCGGGGCTGGGGGCACCCCGTGCAGGCGCAGGGTCAAGGAGACACTGCGGTTGGCATGGGCGCTTGTGTCGTCGCTCGCATAGAGCAGCACCGTGGCGCGCCAGGCGTCAAGGGGGCCTGCTGGGCTGTGGGCGCTGGCTAGGACGCCCACCGTGTGGTTGCTGTCCAGCACCGTCCCGGCTTGCGACACCTCCGCGCGGAGCTGCTCGCTGTCTGCAGGGCAGGGGTGGGGTTGTCGCTAGGCGGAACCACAGCCTCCCCGCGCCGCCCTCCCCGGGCCTGGCTTCCCCTCATTCATTCCCCTCCATGAGGGGTCCCGCCCCAGGAGGGCCCAGCCACGTGACCCACTGAGCTGGGGAAGCGGGGCGGGAGGGGCAAGAACCTCCCCTCCCCCCGCAGGGCATATACATCGGTGCTTCCCCAGCCTTGGGGCCTTTGCACAAGCCACAAGGGCCTGGAATGACAGCCCTGCCCGGCCGACCCAGGCCTAGGTCCTGGCCCCGCCCAGGGTGCACCCGGCGGTCTCGTCCGTCTCCGGTCTGGGCGGGCGCAGAGAGGGAGGGGGCTACCCAGCAGGGCCAGCAGCGCCATGGCGGTGAGCACGGGCTTGCGCAGCAGCTGGACGTGCGGCGGACGCGTGGTGTTGACCTGGAAGCGGGCGGTGAGCGTGCGCTGCGTGAAGTAGTGCGGGTGGTAACTCAGGAAGGCGTTGTCGTTGCTCAGGAGCGCGTAGCGCAGCGCGGAGCTGGTGTTGGCCACCAGCAGGTTCTGGTGCTGGGCGATGACCTGCAGGCGTCCGGGCGCTGGAGACCTCCCGGCCACGCGCCCGCACCCTCCCCCCGCGTCAGGAGCCGCTCGTGGGGTAGGGCCTGGGGGCCGGCCTACCTTCACCACCAGGGCCGCGTAGGTCACGTCGGCTCGCCAAGGCTGCGGCAGGGACCAGCCCACCAGCGGGTCCGCTTCGTCGTTGTAAATGGGGGTGTCGGCAAACTTGGGGAAGAGCCGTTGTATCTGCTGCACGGTCGCCTTCTCCTGCTCCAGGATGTAGATGGAACTGCCCGCGCCCTGCGGGGGTTGGCCTCAGGACGACTTCTCGTGACTCTGAGAAGGCGGGGTCCCCTGGCGGGCGGAGGGACAGGGGGCGCGGGGTGGGGGGACGATTGTACCTTCTTGTGGAGGGAGATGTAGTCCAGCCGCACGCCCAGCTCCCCCGTGAAGAAGTTGGTGCCGTTGTGACAGTGCCCCAGGAGGGCCCAGCAGAGCGGGGAGCGTGGCCAGGGGTGGAAGGAGTCCCCGGGGCCGCCCAGGCGCAGCGCCGGGCTAGCAGCCCGCAGACCCTCGGAGCAGGCGTCGTAGTAGTTCAGGAAGCCTGGGTGGGAGGGAACTCAGAGTCCACACCCTGGCGCCCGAGGGGCTGCTCCCGCCCCTTCTCCTCTCACAGGACGCGGGAGGCACCACCCACCTTGCATGGTCATGGACACGTTGTCAAAGTCGTGGTGGTCTGGCTCATTCCATGTCTCGAAGTTCCACTTGGAAACGTGTGAGAGTCCATACCTACCTGCAGAGTGTCCCCACTGTCACCCATGGCCCCCTCACGGGGATGCCAAGCCTATCCCAACTCACAGGGAGGCCTGCCTACTGCTGGATGTTTGGCCGTGACAAGGGTATCTGATTCCATATGAGCCCACTGCACTCTGCCAGGCCTCCTTCCCCATCAGGAGACCCTGGCTCAGGGTTCATAATAGACAAGACCAAGCTCATAGCCTGGGTGGTATGGGAGGAAAGCCTGCCCAGGAGCGCCCACCCTGTCCCTCCAGGACCTGTGCCCTGCCCACCAATGTATCTCCTGGCCAAGAGGGAGACCAGCTCCTTCCACTCAAACACCTGCTGCTTGTCTTCGAAGTTGGTGAAGCGTTTGGAAGGGCTGCCCATCAGCTCAAAGCCTGCAACACATGAAGTGGCCGTCCAGCCCGGGCCCCGCCTGCCCACACAGAGGCCAGTCCTCCACATACAACCACTGAGGACCCAGAGAGGTCAGGTCATGGGGAGGGGACAGGACTAGAGGGCAGAGGGCAGGGCTGGCTGCTTACCTGGGAGGAGCTGGTTCTCCCTGAGAAGATCCAGGTACCCATCCAGATGGGTGAAGTTGTAGCTCAGGCCTTGCCCAGCTGACCCTCTGTAGGACAGGGAATGTCAGGGGAGAGGAAATTGGGCCCCAGGCTGGAACTGTGGCCACATTCAATCAGGTAGAGAGCCTGCAAGGTGCCACATAGGTCTCAGATCCAGACTCCTCAGTGGGTCCCTCCCTTTGGAAAACACCAATGATGGAAGCCTATCAGTCATTCACAGCCTAGTATGAACCAGTGTGCCTGTAGTGGAACCCCACCCCCAAGCCTTCAGGAGCTCAGAACAGCTTTGGGCTCAGGGGTGGCACAGGGCAGGCAGGTCTTTTGGGAAAGGTACAACAGAATGGAGCAGGAGAGAACAAGGCACCCTGAAGACAGCTGACTGTGGAGTGGGGAACCATGGAACAAGAGCCTGGCAGGACCCAGGGGATGCCACACCCTGCTTCTTCACACCTCCTGGAGGCCAGGGCTCCAGATTGGTCTCAACAGACTCCTCTCCCCCTCCCACACTCAGAAAAGGGAGAAGGGCAGCCCCCCACTCAACTACACTCATCCCAGACTGGGGCCCAATTTCCTCCAGGTTCACATTCTGGGAGGAGACAGAAACCAACAGACAACTATTTGAATCTTAGGAACACATCAGATGTACCATGAAGGGGAAGGGACAGGGAGCAAAGGATCAGGCAGGGAGGGCCTCTCTGAGGTAACACCTAAGACCTACCAAGTAGTGAGACAAAGCCAGCAATGAGAATGCCAGGGAACAGATAGGGCAGCATATGCAATGGCCCTGAGGTAGGAGTAAACTTGTGATCAAGCAGCAGAAAGCATGGTGTGGACCTGGAGCAGAACAGGGTGCAGGCTGGACAGACTAGGTCTTTGTGCCCAAGGTGAGGATGGGACCCTGACTCAGAGTGAAATGGGGAGCCCTGTCAGAGATCCAAGGAGAAAAGTGCCATGACTTCGTTTTTAAGAATTTTTTTTGAACAGTTCTAGGTTATAGCAAAGTTGAGAGGGAGGTACAGAGATTTCCCATTCCCCCCTGCACACGGGCACAGCCTTCCCCACCAGCCACATCCACACCGGAGTGGGGCGTCTGTTACGGTGGACGAGCCTCCACGGACACGCCATCATCACCCAGAGTCCACAGACGACGTCAGGGCCACGCCTGGTGGCGCACATTCTGTGGGTCTGGACGAGGGCATCAGGACAGGTGCCCACCCCCGGCCCCCGAATCTCCGTGCTCCACCTGTTCATCCTCCCCCCAACCCCTGACAACCGCTGATCTTGTTACTGTCCTCATAGTGTTCCCTTTTGCCATGATGTTTGGAAAGGTCCCCCGGGAGAGGTGGAGCGCCAGGACGGGGCAGTGGCCACAAAGGCATAGGGAGGAGCTGGAGCAGACGACTTAGGAGGCAGAGGGGACAACATCTGCAGACGGACGGGGGACGTCTCGCACAAGCCTGACTGCGCTCGAGCAGCTAGGCGGGTAGAGGTACAGGCGGCATCCAAGGGTGGACCCAGCACTGGGGGCTGCGTGAGGAAGCTGGTGGCCTTCCGGGGGGGTCGTGCAGGGTTAGCACGGAGCCTGGGGGTGGCCCAGACTGGGGGGTGTTGCCTCGTGAGCAGCACAGGCAGGCGGGCTGGCAGGCACCTCAGGGCTTCCCCTGAGAACATGCCTGCTCCGTCTGTCCGTCGTCGGAGGGAGGGAGGTGGCCAGGGGCAGGAGGCCTGCAATGCGCCCTCTTGTGGCAGCTGGGGAGGAGCGGAGTGGGGTCACCGCAGAATCTGGCCCTGAACAGCTTTTCATCTGTCAACCTCCCCATCCCACGGCACAGCCTGGCTGGCCCGCGGTCATCTCCCTGGACACGGTGAGGACGCGGGTAAGTCAACACCTCCCCACGTCCTTCTCTCCCTCGCCTTGCTTTGTACAGGGTCAAGGCTGAGCCTGCTCGCCTTCGAAGTCCACCCCTGAACCAGGCCAAGCCACCGCACGCGACTGCCTCCTGCTCCCCCCCCGCCCCCCCCGGCCCTGCACTCTGCTTTCCCTCGCTGGCCCCTCTGTGCAAGGGCTGTGTCCTCCTACCTCTGGGACCCAGCAGGACAAGCCTGTGGGCAGCGGGGATCACCTCCCTCACCCGTTTCCCTCCCATCCAAAGGTCACGACTGGTAGCAAAGAAAACTAACAAGCACTTGGGTAAAAATTAAATGTGCACAGCAGACAGTTCCAAAGTCCCACTACTGTGGGAGAGGGGGTGGGCAGGGGTGATGGGGTGACCAAGTGGAAAGTGAAGGCATGTGCAGGGGTTCCAGGCTTTCCCTGCAGCCCAGCCTGCACACACCGGGTGCACAGCAGGCCTCGGATACATGCTGCTCCTGTGCATGGCGTCCTGGGCCAGCGGGTACCACAGGGGAGCCCCAACGCACAGGCATCCCCAGCCTGTCCCCCTAGATGCACAGGAGCGTCCCCTGGCCCAGCCAGCCTCGACAGCTAAGGATACCCTGTGGGCCAATACACCTGTCCCAGGGCCCCAAAGCCCACCTCAGAGATGACCCACGGCCGAGGAACCCCAGGGAGCAGTCCTTGGGCTCCCTCTGCCTGGCCCGGTCAGAGTGAGGATCTGAGAGACCTCATTTAGGGAGGGGGCTGAGCGGTGAGGTGAACTGCAGAGAGGCTTGGGCCTCCACCGACCAGCCTCCGTTCTGCGGCCCTGGAAGGGTCGGAACCTGGGCTCGAGGCCTCCTGCACCTGGCACGTGGGCTGGGGCTGCGGCGGCTGCACAAAGGGCTCATTCACGCGCGCCCCAGCGGCGGCGGTCGGGCTGCACCAAGGCCCCCCACTGCAGGGCCTCAGCGCCTGCGCCGGAGGACAGAGCTGCGACCCGGCCTGGTGAGTGCTCCGGTGCTCTAGTGCGCGGGGGCGTGAGGACCCGGCCGGTGCCGCGCGTGCTCGGCGGTGGGGGTGCCGCGTGGGGGGCGCGCACGGAGGGTGCGCGGGGCGAAGACGCGAGGTGCGCGCTCCCGGAGCAGGAGGATGGGGCGGGGCGGGGAGCGCGGCGCGAGGCCAGCCTGGGGCGCGCGCTCAGAGGGGGACATGTGCGGGGGGGGGGGGGGGGCGCGGCGGGCCGACAGACCCGTCCCCCAAGGGAACCCACAGCCTCGGTCTGAGGATGGGGATGGGAGGGTGTCAGGCTCAGGGCCAGCTGGCGGGAGAGGCCAGTTGCTCTCCATCTTCCCATCCAGCACCCAGCCCCATCGCCCAGCACACCCACGTCTATCTGCCCCTGGCCGTCTAGGAGCCCTCTGTGTCACACAACCCCAAGGGCGCTGAGGTCACCCAGGGGGTTCTCTCACTGCCCCCTTGCCAGCAGCTGGGGCAGGAGATAAAGGTACATGCCCTCCTCAATAGCTACTCTCCCCTCTGCACCCCGAGGAGCACCTATCTGCCCCCAAGAGGGGCCTGAAGCTCTGAGCGGCCAAGGCTCTTGATCAGGGCAAACAGCCCGCCACCAGGGGCCAAGTGGGTCCTCGGCTGGACTTTGTGCGGGGTCGGTGGAGGGAAGACCCTAGGCTGTGTCCTGGGGCGGGAAGACCACTAGGGGCTACGGGGCTACAGCAGCCCCGCGGGATGCGCCCCTTTCCGCACATAATCCTTCAAGATCCCAGGGACGGAAGTCCACCTCAGTTATCCAGTGTAAGAGGTGGGGGACCTGAGATCAGGTTAGTCGTATCATTTGTGGGGCACGAGGGTAATCATCTAAAGCCATCACGTGCCTTCACGCCAGCCATTGCTCACGCGGTGCACCCGCCAGTCATGCCGGTGCCCCCCCCCCCCCAGCAAGAAGGGCGCACCTGGCTGGTACTGCCTCCTGATGCCTGCTGACCCTCCTGCCCTCAGCAACCCACACGCGTGCAAGCGCACACACTTAGCAGCGGCCGCACACCTGCTTTCCACACAAGCACACAGAGCGGAGGCCGAGGATACAGCCGCCCAGTGCCGAGCTGGCCTGTGCTCCGGCGGGGACCAGACCTGTCTCACGGCACAGGAGGGAGGATGGCCAGGGCTGGGGTGAAGAGACCGGCCCCTCCCCCGGCATCCCTCTCCTCCTTGCGTACCCTTGGTTAGTTGTGGGGACCACAGTGACAGGCCCCTGAGCGGAAGGGTCCCCTGCTGCCCGTGCCCTGTCCCAGGACTGGCTGGGCTCGTGGGCCTTCCGCCTCCCCCAAGGACCCCAGAATCCAAGCATCCTGCTCCAGCCACTGGGTGTCCTCGCCCACCCTGTCCCACACCGGGGGCCCAACTGGGAGCTTATCAAGAGGCCCACACAATTGTGAGTCCCTGATTACAGCACAACTCCCTGGAGTAGCCGCTCAGGTAACACTGGTTGGGGGGAAACCCATGACTCAGCAAACTCCGGGGTAAATAATTTAACCGCAAGCCCAGCTGGCCAAGCAGTCAGATGGTCACCACGGAGCACTGCCCGCGGTGGGCGCCACACCTGCCGTGACCTGGCTCCTGGCTCCAGCTCTGCGCCAGACCCCTGCTGCCCACACTCCCCCACCGGCCAACAGAAGCCAGAGCCCAGCCGGCCGGCAGACTCCGGCCCCGAAGGGCTGACAGGCCAGCTGCCTCGCTACGCTCCAGTCCACCAAGCCTGCGAGGGCCTCCCTCAGGTAAGATCATCCCGGGGCCCTGCTGCAGGACCGTGACATCCCCCGGCGACAGGAGAGGCCAGCTCTCTGGGTGACGGGGAGGAGGGTCTCTTTGAGGGCCCTCAGGCACAAGGCAGATGTTGTTTAAACAGTCCTCGCTCTACACACCTGGACTCTGGGGGCTCGGCGGGGGGAGACGCCTGTGCGCTGAGGTCTTCCCAGGAAGGAAACACACCTCGGTGTCCTTCTGGAGCTCATGGGGGCTGTGCAAAGCCGTCTTCCACACCCCGGGGAGACTCCAGGCCCTGTGTCCTGGGCCCAGGGTGAGAAGGCAAGAGCAGGCTGGGCCCTGGAAGGCCAGCTGCCGTTGGGACACAAGGGGCAGTCCCACACTTGTGGAATGTAATCACACACCTGGGAAAGGGTACCCCACAATCCCGGGAGCCGGACGGAGGACACATGCCAGTCACCTCAACTTCCCTCCCAGCTGGCCGCCGCCGAGATCCCTCTCCCAAAGCACGTCCCAGGAATTCTGCCACAAGGACCAAGGGGTGGCCAGCGCCGCCCTCCCCAGCACAGATTTGGGGTCCCAGTATCTCCAAGGTTCACTGGGGGCATCAGGAAGCCCTCCTCCTCCAAGCCCATGGTACAGAGGTGATGGAAGGACTGCCAGAGGGGACCGTGGTGGTTTGGATGGGAGATGGAGGGGCCTGTGCCTGCGTGGGGAAGTGGACAGTGAGCAGGGGAGCCGGGCTGGGCCACGCGTAGGGCTGGGTCTCTGCACTGGCCTCTGACCCCAGCAGTGACGCCCACCTCCTTTGCAGGTTTTCCCTGGGAGTGTGGCAGACCGGGATGGACGTGTCCACCGAGCGCGTGCCCCAGGGCGGGGGACCGGTGCTGGTCCGCCGGCGGTCCCCGGTGCCCCTGGGCCTGCGTGAGATGCTCAAAGCCAGGCTGTGGCAGAGCTGCACGTGCAGCACGCAAAGGGCCTGGGCGCTCCTGCAGGGTCTGCTGCCCGCCACACGCTGGCTGTGCCAGTACCGCCCGCGGGAGGCCCTGGCGGGCGACGTCATGTCCGGGCTGGTCATCGGCATCATCCTGGTACCACAGGCCATCGCCTACTCCCTGCTGGCTGGACTGCAGCCAATCTACAGTCTGTACACGTCCTTCTTCGCAAACCTCATCTACTTTCTCATGGGCACCTCGCACCACGTCTCCGTGGGCATCTTCAGCCTGCTCTGCCTCATGGTGGGCCAGGTGGTGGACCGCGAGCTGCTGCTGGCTGGCTTCGGCCCCGCCCAGGACGGCCCCGGGCCCAGGGACAACGGCAGCAGCACCAACGCCTCAGCCACCATCGCGCGGCTCAGGCCGCAGGACTGCGAGCAAGACTGCTATGCTATCCGCGTCGCCACGGCCCTCACGCTGGTGGCTGGGATTTACCAGGTGAGGGGCCGACCAGGTGGGGTTCTGCCGAGCGGGGAGCGGGCCCCTCCGGGGCTCACTGCCCACACAGAAGGGCCAAGTGCAGGGCAGGGCAGGGTCAGGGCCTCCGAGGACGGTGAGTTTAACCAGCAAGGACAGGACAGAACAGGCAGAAGTGGGCACGGGGTGGCATCCCAGGACGGGGGCACCCGAGGGTCTGACGGCACCCCGGAACAGGGTCCCTGTCCAGCTAGCAGCGGCCTGGACAGGAATAGTTGGCTGGAGGGCGGCTCAGCTCCAGACGTCCCTGACTGGCCCGCACAGCTCCCCTGCGTTTCCTGTCCCAGGCGGGACCCCGAGAGGCTGCCTCTCTTCCTGCAGCCTCCCCACACCCAGGGCTCTCCTGAACCAGGCCTGTCCTGTCCACCCCAATGTCACACCCTCCCAGGGGGCCCAGGTGTCCCAGGAGGGGGTCAGCGCCCCTCGCAGGACGGGAGAAAGGAGCTGCTTTCCGATGCCCGGAGCCTGCATGCATGAAAGAACAAGAAACGAGCATACGAGGCCATGTGTGCACCTCCAGTGTCCGCTGTGCCATGTGCGCGGGCACACGTGCGTGCAGGGGACTCTGGGCAGTCCATCCGGGAAATAAGCAGCAGCGATGAAGGGGTGTTAGGCTCTGTGCTGCGGCCACCCCTCAGCCATACCAGGCAGCCTGCTGCCCTGACCACACTCTGTCCACAGGTCCTCATGGGCATCCTCCGGCTGGGCTTCGTGTCCGCCTACCTCTCACAGCCGCTGCTCGATGGCTTTGCCATGGGGGCCTCGGTGACCATCTTGACCTCCCAGCTGAGGCACCTGCTAGGTGTGCAGATCCCACGGCACCAAGGGCCAGGCATGGTGGTCAGCACGTGGCTGAGCCTGCTGCGTAACGCTGGGCAGGCCAACCTGTGCGACGTGGTCACCAGTGCCACGTGCCTGGCCGTGCTGCTGGCCGGCAAGGAGCTCTCCGACCGCTGCCGGCACCGCCTGAAGGTGCCACTGCCCACGGAGCTACTGGTCATCGTGGCGGCCACGCTCGTGTCCCACTTCGGACAGCTCCGCCAACGCTTTGGCTCTAGCGTGGCTGGTGACATCCCCACTGGTTTCGTGGCCCCCCGGGTGCCAGACCCTGGGCTGATGCGGCGTGTGGTGCTGGATGCCGTGCCCCTGGCCCTCGTGGGCTCGGCCTTCTCCATCTCTCTGGCAGAGATGTTCGCCCGGAGCCACGGCTACTCCGTGAGGCCCAACCAGGAGCTGCTGGCCGTGGGCTGCTGCAACGTGCTGCCTGCCTTTTTCCACTGCTACGTCACCAGCGCCGCCCTGTCCAAGAGCCTGGTGAAGACGGCCACCGGCTGCCGCACGCAGCTGTCCAGCGTGGTCAGCGCCTCTGTGGTGCTGCTGGTGCTGCTGGCCCTGGCACCGCTGTTCCGGGACCTGCAGCGCTGCGTGCTGGCCTGTGTCATCGTCGTCAGCCTGCGGGGCGCCCTGCGCAAGGTGAGGGACGTCCCGCAGCTGTGGCGGCTCAGCCCCGTGGACGCGCTGGTCTGGGTGGCCACGGCAGCCACCTGTGTGCTGGTCAGCGTCGAGGTCGGGCTGCTGGCCGGCGTCCTCCTGTCTCTGCTCAGCCTGGCTGGCCGCACGCAGCGCCCGCGAGCCACCCTGCTCGCTCAGATTGGGGACTCCGGCTTCTATGAGGACGCCGCGGAGTTTGAGGGCCTGGTCCCGGAGCCTGGGGTGCGGATATTCCGCTTTGGGGGGCCGCTCTACTACGCCAACAAGGACTTCTTCCTGCGGTCACTCTACAGCCTCACGGGGCTGGATGCAGGGCGCGCGGCCACCAGGAGGAAGCAGAGGGGCCTGGAGGCGAGGCTCACTGAGGGAGACCCTGTTGAGGGCGTGGACCCAGTGACCAGCACGGCTGCACTGGTGCCCACGGCGGCCAGCTTCCATGCCGTGGTCATCGACTGTGCTCCACTGCTGTTCCTGGACGCGGCCGGTGTGGCCGCACTGCAGGACCTGCGCCGAGACTACGGGGCCCTGGGCATCACCCTGCTCCTGGCCTGCTGCAGCCCCTTGGTGAGGGACACCCTGAGGAGAGGCGGCTTCCTGGGGGAGGACCGGGGGGACGTGGCCGAGGAGGGGCAGCTCTTCCACAGTGTGCACAGCGCCGTGCAGGGGGCCCGAGCCCGCCACAGGGCGCTGGCAGCCACGGACTCCGCCCTCTAGCCGAGTGGGCACCAACACCGATCCCCACAACCCCTCCAAGAGTGACGCTGTGCCCCTCCCGCCTGAAGGACCCAGGGAACACACAGAGGACCCCGACACTTGAACATCCAAGAGCTGCACCTTTGAAACGAACCGCACAGTGGCCCGCGTGCTGTGTGTCCGCGTCTTATTGGGTGTCACCGCCTTATTGGAACAAGGCCCCGAGGCCATCAAGGTGCCAACGGGATACTGGTCTCTTGGCCTGCCCAGTCCCAGTCCCACGGGCGAGAGGCAGCAGCTCTGGCCAGGGGCCCGAGGGTCTCTGTGTCTCCGGAAGTCTTCCAAACACACACCTAAGTGTTCCTTACGTCTCATGCCTTGGCTGGGCTGAGCTTTGCAGGGCCAAAGGGGGGGTGACCAATACAACATCAGCCCAGCCCTGGGGCAGTGCCTGGTCGCGGGCAAAGCCTGACCCACGAGCACATGGCGCGAGGTATGTGGGTGCACACTCGCTGGTGCCAGGTCCAGCCACAACGCTGGCGCAGCACCCAGCACAGCCCCACACGGCCTCCTCCACACAGGACGCCCTGCCGGGAAGTGTGAGGGCAACAGCTTCTGAGAGCAGGACCCCCCTCCCTACCGCCCCCACTGCGATCCTGAGACCAGGATGTGGTCCTCTACTCAGCCTCGGTCTTCACCTCCATAAAGGGGCCCTGCCAGCTGTCCCCATCACTCACCTGGCTGTGATGAGCTCCAGCAGCCAGTGGGTCCGGACCTGCTCAATGCCACCATGAGGGACAGCACCCACATAGGCCAGGTTGAGATGCTGGTCCCAGCTGAGGTCATATTGGTCAGCCTGGCTGTGAGGCAGTGGGGGGCTGGGAACAGAACAAGGGGGATGGGGCATAAGTCCCCATGGACAGGGCCCAGGATTGCCCAGGACACCCGTCTCCAGCAGCTGGACTGGGGAGTGCCTGCCAATGAATGTTATTGTCCCTGATGTAATAAAATTCCTAACACCAGGAATGTTATGAAGTCTCACGTTTATGGAAATCAGGGGCTCCCC
The DNA here is from genome assembly GCF_024610735.1 of Ursus americanus. Taxonomy (NCBI): domain Eukaryota; kingdom Metazoa; phylum Chordata; class Mammalia; order Carnivora; family Ursidae; genus Ursus; species Ursus americanus. Next base: position 83,264,098 of record NC_142134.1, read on the forward strand.
GAGGAGAGAGGACCACATCCCAATACCCTGCTCCTTCCCCCTTTAGCCAGGTGATCTCAGCCAGAAGCAGGCCACACAGAGGGTGGGAGACACAGGGGTGTGTCTGAGACACAGGGAGCTGGGGAACAGGTCCCACGACAGGGATGTCTGACATCACTGCAGCTGCCCTCTCGGGAGGGCCCTGGTCTGCAGCAAAGAGCAGTGTCCTGGGCCACTGCCCCAGGCAGCCACCAGGCAAGCTCAGGGCCTGTCCGCAGGCCTCCACCTCACAGGGCACCCACTCAGAAAAACCCTCGTGGCACCCAAAACACCACCTGGAGCCCCCCCGACAGAGAAAAACCCCAGTCTGACTGAAGGCGGACCCGAGAGGAAGGAGTAGGCCGGCCAGGGACGGTTAGGGGTTGGGCGGCCTCGCTCACATCGGAGAGCCTAAGGCGCGCCATGGGCCTGGGGGCCCAAGGGTCTCTCCAATGCAACCAGGGAGTCCAGGAAGCCCACGGGCAGGGAGCGCGTCCGGGCTCGGGAGGAAAGCGCGGCGGGATGGAGGAGAGATGGGCCTCTCGGGCCTCAGTTTCCCCGCGCGGAGCGCTCACCAGAAGCCGGTGCTCCTCCAGAAGGGCCGCAGGGGCCGCACCGTGCGGGCCGCGTCCACGAGCACTAGGTGCGGGGCCTCTGCCAGGGCCCGGGGCGCGGCCAGCAGCGCGGCCAGCAGCGCGAGCAGCGGGGCGCGGGGGCGCGGGGCCCGCATGGCCGAGCGCGGGGGCGCGGGGTGGAGTGCACGGTCCCCGCAGGCCCAGAGGGTCCCCTGCGCTCCGGGAGCCCAGGTCTGCGCAGCGCCGGCCGGTTCCGCCTCCGGGTCGCACGCCACGTGACCGCCGCTGCGCGAGGCGGGGGGGCGGGAGGTGGGCCGGGTCTGGATGGGTTCTCGGAACCCGGGCGCGGCGGGGCGGGGCCGGCGAGTGGGCGGGGGCTAAGGGGGGTACCCGCCGGGCTCCAGCCTGGGTAGTCCTGGAACTCTGCCCCTGCGTGGCTCGGTCCTCCCAGGCCGAAGGCAGTACCCGCGGGCCCTGCTCCCCGGCTCCTGCAAGAGCGCTCCGCCGTCCCGGGGCCTGAGTGTGAGCCGTTGTCTGGTTCATGCTTCGGAGGATCGCCCCGGAGGCTGGGGAGCAGCCTAATGCACGGGTCGGGCGGCTACCTGATGGCTCCGACCTGCCATGGCTGGACAGTGGGCACAGGTGGTCGGATGTGGGACACGTTTGGTACATGAGCGCTAGGACCGCGGGTGGACTGGATGCAGGGGGCGGGAGGGAAGGAGCAGAGTCAAAGGTGAGCCCCTGGGGTATGGACTTGGCACAGCCAAGTGACAAGGAGCAGGTGTGGTCAGGGCACAAGCTGGCTTGGACAGACAGCAGGGTGGCCTGGCATGCGTGTGGGGGGAACTGGCCTTGTGCACACAAGCCCCGCACGTCCTTCGGCACTGTGTCTTCTGCAATCCGACGTTTCAGCACACTGCGAAGAGTCTGGGTGCCGGCACCCTCCTGCGCGAAACAGCAGAACCCCATCCCTGGAGGCCGCCTATGGACCAGTCCCTCAGGTTAGTGACAGGAACAGTACTTGCAGAGATGAGAGCTGGGGATTTTCTAGAAGTGTTGGAAGATACCCGCCACAGAATCAAGAAGTGAGGGGAAGCCCAAGAGGAAAGGCGCAAAGAAGCTGCCCCATGCACATCGTTGTGAAGGGCTGAAACCAAAGACCAACGAGGTGTCTTCCAAGCTCACTGACTTTTCCACAGAAGCAGCTGAAACCAATACACAATGAAATGAAAACGTCAAAGTCCTGGGAATACACAACTGGTAAGCTAGAAATCTGAATCCAGCAAGAAGTGTACTTCAAAAGAGGAGGTCAGGCAAAGACCTCGTGGAGAATGGACTCTGGGGGCATTGGTCACCATTGGCGCTTACCTAAGGAGACGGTACCTGGTGCCCCCCAAGCAGAATGATCCAGCACAGCCCGGGGGTACAGGAAGAGTATGCCATATATGAACCTAATGAGGAGTGGTTTGTAAAACCATAAGGTGACGTCTTCTGGGGCTGCGGTACACCAGAGAATTGACATGCATGGCAGTAACACAGAAGTTGGGAGCGACGTAAATGCACCGTGACCGGCCATCCCACAGCGGCGTCCGTGGCCCTAATCCTGGGACCTCTGAGTGTGACCCTGCGTGCTGGAGGGACTTGCAGGTGTGATTAAGGGAAAGATCCTGAGATGGAGAGATAATCCCGGATGATCCCAGTGGGCCCTCAGTGTCAGCACAGCGTCCCTGTGGGGGAGGCAGAGGGAGACTTGACACGGGAGCGGCCATGTAAAGACCTTAGAAGAGAGAGAGATTCGGAGATTGCTCTACGACGTGCACTCAGTATTTGCTTTAACCAGGTGTGCAGGGATGGTAAGACACACACACAGAAATGATTGCTGTGAAGGGTCCCAAGAAACAGGAAGCCGGGCACTGCGTCCCCGGCCACACAGGGACACGAGGGGTGGGGAGGGATCAGCAAAGAGCCTCATGACGCGTCTCCATTACACAGAGGCTGAACGCATCTCCCCTTCAGTACAGGGAAGGACCGTGGGAAAGCTTTTCAGGTTGCTGTGAGGTGAGAGTTGGGCAAAGGGCCCTTAATTAAGGGGGCTGAAGGCCTGGGGCAAGATACTCAACTAGGGGTCCCTTGACTGGACTGGGATGTGAAGAGGAATTGTTTAAGAAGACCATTGCGTCCCTCAGTGAAACTGGTTCTGCGGACCGTCTCAGGGACGTGGAAGTTTCAAGACATGTGTCTTGGTTCCTGTGTGAGTAACGTTTGTAACTCCAAAGGGTAAGTGTGTCTTAGTCAGGACTCATATTGTGGCCTTAGTATATCTGGAGACGTGCGCAATGTTAAGTTATATTTTTGGCATCTGTGAGGCAAGAGATCCCCAGCATTCTTGCCTCTGAAGGGCACGGTTTTTAGGCAATGGCCTGACAGTGCATCGTCCGTGTGAAGACGGGCCGTTGTTGCCCAGAGCATCCCCCACTCAGACCACCTGCGTGAAGTTGGGCTAAAGTGCCGGCCGTGGGTCCTGTCCGCGCTCGGGGACGTCCTGGCAGCATCGCTCCACTGGGCTTGGTCACACATGGTGGCTGGAGGTGCCGTTCACACGGCCTGCCTGCCCCCGAGGCCCCAAGTCCCGAGGGGCTCCCAGGCAGCCAGGGGCCTGGGGAAGAATGTGTTGCCAGCGGGACCCAACAGGACTAAAAGCGGTTGGAGCCCCGTGTCCTAACGAGTGTGTCCCAGGAATCCCCTTGGAGGAGGGCGCCATCTTGGAGAGAGGAGGCTGGGCCAGGATCTCGTCTGGCGGAAGGCGCGCTGGGGGACGGTGGCACGCCCGTGGGCAGCCTGAAGCGGTGTGCCGTGTCCCTGCAGGTGTGGAAGTAGCTACGGCGGATGAGCTGCTGGAATAGCGCAGAGCTGGACATTTCAGCCCCCAGTAAGAGCAAAATACTGACTAGTCGGCTGGATACAATTTTAGTGATATTGGGTACTAGGTGTGGGGCCCCTAATGGGGGGGCCACATCATCGGGTTGTGGTGATGCTCCTAATTTTTCCAGGCGAAAGAACAGGCAAAATCAGGCCTGTATCTTCTCCCCTCTTCTTCTTCTTTTTCTTCTTTCTGGTTTTAGGCTTTTTACTCCTGCCTCTGCTGACAGGAGGAAACTGGGAGGGAAGGGCCTGCAGGAGCCCCCCTGGGACGGCTCCAGTCCCAGCAGCATCCCTTCCCCGTGTCTTCTCTTAGGGCAGAAGCTTGTTTCCCCCCTTAAACAAAACCTGGCTCGCATCTCTGGGCAGGTAACAGTTTTCCTCCACGGCCGGTACTTGCTCATCTCCCTCATTCTCGATGCTGCAGCATTTGGAGCCTTGGTCCTGGAGACAGTGCCCCTCCTGGGGCTACACGGTTCCTGGAGAGAGCCCACACGCCCAACCCACCCTTCACCTCTCCGACACGCCAAGCCAACACCCCCTTGCCCCACATCACCCCACGGCCATATACTGGACAACTAGGGACCGCCACTATAGCCGAGGCCTGCGGAAATTATTCAAAGTACCTGATTCTAAACTTACCCCCTGTGCCTGCTGCTGCCCCATTCCTTCCTGGGAAAACCCCAATAAAGGCTCTGGGCCACATTCCCTTCGCTCCTGCTTCTGCTTTCTGACTCTGACTGGTGCTTTCCCCTGTGGCCCCGCACGGTGGGGGTAACCCCTTCTCTTGGGAAACTTAAGAAATGAATTATCCTTCCAAAGGTGGGTGTTTCCATTTCCGTTACCTTACCATGTCTGATTGAAACAAATCCTGGGGGTGGGGGCGCCCAGGTGGCTCCGTCGGTGAAGCGTCTGCTTTCAGGTCATGATCTTGGTGTCCTGGGATCGAGTCCCGAGTCGAGTGGGGCTCCCTGCTCAGCGGGGAGTCTGCTTCTCCTTCTCCCTCTGCCCCTCCTCCTGCTTGTGCTCACTCTCTCAAATAAATAAAATCTTTATTCAGTTTTTTAAAGATTTTATCTATTCATTCGACAGAGAGAGAGCATAAGCAGGGGGAGGGGCAGAGGGAGAAGGAGAAGCAGACTCCCCGCTGAGCAGGGAGCCCGATGTGGGACTCAGTCCCAGGACCCTGGGATCACTACCTGAGCCAAAGGCAGACGCTTCACTGACAGAGCCACCCAGGTGCCCCTAAATAAAATCTTTTAAAAAGAAATCTTTTAAAAATAAATACATTTTAGAGTAAAGATGCTATGCTTTGATGATGGAGGAAGGGGTCATAAGCCCAGGAATGCAAAGAACACAGCTCCAGAAGATAGAGAAGGCCAGCAGGAGGCCTCCGAAGGGAGCATGTCCCGCCCACACCTTGAGCCCAAGCAGGGGCTTCTGCTATGTTAGATCCGGACGGTCGAGCCCGGGGAGCAGAGTCACTGTGGCGCTGGCCAAAGACAGACACAGCAGGTCCACACAACAGCATGGATCCCCGCGGGGCCTTGGCTGTATGGTCAGATGGTTTTCTAAACTTTGCTAAAGGAAGGTACTAGGACCACAGCAGCTCCCACACTGCCTCCAGCTCCCTCTGTCACACTTCCCCTCTAGCTGGGGTGGTTCTGGGGAGGCGGGGAGCCTTTCAGGATCTGGCCAAGGGGAAGCTGAGTGGTGGAAACATCAGCTGGGGTTTAGCAGAGTATACACGTCACTTCCTTGTGGAGAGAATGCCAGACACCCTGGCACAGAAAACAGCTTCCAGGAACAGCCGTGGCAATTAACCAGAAGCAGTGAATCACATGGACTTTTGGAACGGGATTAAACATTCTGCTGATTTAACAGGAAACGCTGACATCAACAAGATACCATAGAACCCTCACAGCCAATGGGACAAGGACATGACGTAAGAGGGTTCCTGAGATCAGTAAGGGCATTTGAGATTTCACCGCCCGAGAAAACGCAGCATCCCAGAGTCTCCGGCTTGTACATGAAGCACACTCGTCCGAGGTCTCTCCAAACCCGACGGCAGTCTTAACGGCGGGTACGAGCTGTGAGTCATGAGTGGTCGGTCCCGCGAGGACTTGGCTGGAACAGCAGTCACGACGCTGTTTTCAATCAGCCTTGTTAGAGGTGCTGGTTCTCCTTCTCTTCTCACCCTGGAAAATGATGTTGAAAAATTGTTATGAGAAGAGACAATAAAAAATGACGATGAATAATGTATCCTAGTGGAGTGCCCTGCAGTTATGAGTAAGAATCGTGGTATTTTCTGGATTTTGTGGTGTTTGTGCTCTTAGTCCATCTCTAAAAGCTTATGACTTCTTATCTCATTCTGAATACGTGATGTAATCTAATTCTGTGACGATGTGCATTCCTTCTGGAAGAGAGAGGCTGCCGGTCGCCGTGTTGGGACCCTGCCTCACCCACACGGCCAAGGCAGGCCTGGCGGCCTTGGGAGCTGGAAACGTGGAGCCAGGAGCATCTCTATGGCCTCAGGGCAGGCAGTGCTTGAACAGGACGCAAAGGCCCTCCCCGGAAAGGAAAGGGTGATCCGCTGGAGGCAGTGAAAACTTAAGAAGGCCTGTTCACCCAAAGCCACACGGAGAGTGACAGGACCACCCTGGTGTGCAGGAGGCGGGGCTGACACAGGGAACTTCAGGATTCACGGATCCTGGGATCGCCAACTCACGGGCTCACGAAAGGTGTCCGTAAGCCCACACGCAGCACTCCGGCACGCCCGCGGCCGATCCAAGACGGAGCGTGGCCCGACGTTCCCGGAGACGAGGCGGCACCCTGCCTTCTCGGTTCAGCTCGTGCTGGAAACAAGCGTCCTGTCCGTTGTCTGTCTAGTGCCACATGTCCCGCATTTTCGTGCCTTTGGTTGGTGACTCCGTTGCTTAAGATGACCCCCCTGCGTGGTGCTGACGTTCTCCCAGGGTTCCAAGGGCCAGAGGCTGTGACGGGCCCCAGAGAAAACCGCGTGCTGGGAGGGTTCTGTTCAGGCGTGAGGCACGGTGATGTCGGCCTCATGGTTCCTTGATGAGTCAACAGTGTATTCGATAAGGTGCCTTTAGCAGAAGCCACACGGCACAGGGTTCTGTGTCGAGCCATTGATAAAAACACTGTGACCGAGGCTCCCAGGAAGCTGACCCTGCATCGCCCCAGCAGCCCGGGTTGCGCGTTCGCGGACTCCGTTATCCCGCGTGAGCGTGGCAGCCGCGGGTGGCCGGAGTGGACTGTAGTTGACGTCACCTCCAGAGCGTGTAAGTAACTACAAGTCGATAAGGAGAAGATGCTCAGTAGGAAACTGATCCAGACACTGAACGAACAGGCCTTCCAGGAAGAGCCGCAGACGGCAGGTCGATCCGTGAGGACAAGACTGAGAACCACACCAAACCCACCAGGAAGGCTGAAATTGGGAGACCGCAGCCGTCACGGAGGTGCCGCCGAGGAAACTCTCCACGTTGCTGGTGGGCGTATACACTTACGTTTTTTGTGGGTTTATTCTTCTTCGGGGTTATCTGCTAGAGGTGAGCACAGCATGACCTATGGCCCCTCAAGGTCACTCCAGGGGACGTGTGTGCACATGGACCACAGCTCCTGGAAGCATTTTTCCTCGCAGCCAAAGTCTGGCGCCAGCGCACAGGCCCATTCACAGCGGAAGGGACAGACCGTGGTGTCCCCGGCAACGTGGCCAGAGAGCGCACCGGCGGTGAAGAGACCTTCCGCGCCACTCAAAACAAAACGGGGGGCGTAAGGCGCCACGCACCAAATCATGCCCGGGGCCTGTTTCTGCCGAGTCTGACAGGGTTCCTGTAACAAAGTACCACGGACTGAGCAGTTGAACAGCACGTTGATTCTGTCCCTGAGTCATATGTTGAAACTCTAACCCCATGGATGGTACTGGAGGCGGGGCCTCGGAGGGGCAATAGTGTGGGCCGGGGGGGTTAGTGCCCTTGGAAAAAGAGACCCTCCTCTCCTGCCCTGTGAGGAGCCAAGTGAGAAGGCCCCCGCCTGCAAATCAGGACGAGGCCCCCACCAGAACATGGCCGTGCTCCACCGCGATCTGACTTCCAGCCTCCGGAACTGTGAGAAGTAGATGTTGTTCAAGCCCCCAGTGCCCGTGCTTACTGAGACCCGAGGGAAGAGAAGGGGGAGGGGCAAAGCTCTCCCCAGAGACATGGGCGCGGAGCGTGTCCCCAGATCCTTGAGGAGCGCCGTTCTCCAGGCACAGATGTTTCAGGGTCCACTAGAAGCTGCTAACTGTGTTGGAAGGGTCCCAAGAAGTTCACGGGAAGGGTTGATGGCAGCGTCTGCCGTTTCTGCTGGCATGCCACATCAGAGAGCACAGTTACACTTCTGCAGAAATGGGCACACGATACCCCTTCTCCAGGTGTTTCCCCTGACCTCCTTGCTTTCTCACGCATGGAGAGATATGTCCTGAGGTCCTGTTTCCTAAGAAGTCAGCTGTAGTTTGCATGGTGCGGAGTGGTCTTCCTTAGAAACCTGTGCCTTCTCAGGCACCATGGCTAGGTTATAACCTTCCCAGGGTCAGGAGGCAGGTCAGTCCTGGGGCCTGGCCCTCACCTGTGACTTGCGACCTGGCTGAGGGCAGGTTCAGGGAGTTGGGTGCGTTGAAGCCAGAATGGGGGGTTCTGAGGGGACAAGGAGAGAGGAGTGACCCCAGGGCCTTTATACCCTCTGTTTCCCCTTGCTTGGTTGCTTTCCTGCTGCCCACAGCCCAGCTCCTCCTGGGCACTCAGGCCTGGCTCCCTCCATCCACAGCTGGCACCAAGACATTTGAGTGGCATTTCCAGGCTTCTTTATTTTTCAGTTTGTTGTCGGTCAGTCCCAGAACTCGGCTCCAGGAGGGCAGACTTGCCAGCCCAGTGCTCTGGGTGCACAGTGAAGGGTTTCTGGACAATGAAGAACCCTCCCGGGAGTGAGGGTGAGTCCTCCTGCCTTTTCAGCCCCCTGTCTCTGGCACTGCCCTCTCTCTCTCTCTCTCCCTCTACTGTCCACACCTGGAATCCCCCTCAGCAAAATAAGGCACTGTAACCCTCCCTGTCTCTCCCTCCACAGGCCCTCCCAGCAGGCCCAGCACACTTCCAGGCATTGCCTTGGTGGCCTTCGTGGTCATTAAGCCCTCCCCCCACCACCGCGGACATTATTCTCCCCTGGTTGGATGCCCCACCCTGTTTTTCTCTTCCTCTGGGACCGTGGGGCTCTACCCTTCCCCGCACCCACGGGAGCCAGCCCCTCCCTGCAGCCCCTGCTTGTCCCTTCTGGGTCCCCCAAGAAGCCCCTTGGCCCACGATGCCCATTTCGGCCGAGTGCATTGCACTCTGCGCTCAGGCCCACAGAAGCAGGGACCCTGGAGTGATGGCATTCCCGGCATTCTGGCAGGCGATAGGGTCAGGGTGACCTTCTTGGACACGTCCCCCGCCCGTCCCCAGCGCCGCCTGGACAAAACAAAGCCATGCGTTCTGGGGTCGCCCCTTGGAGGAGCCAGACTTCTCGGCAGGGCAGGCGGGCGAAACTCACTGCCTTCCCCGGGAGTGCGGTGGGGGCAGGTCTTCCCTAGCGCGGGGGGCGGGGGGCGGTCGAGGAGGACCTGGGGAGCGTGGGCACAAGCCGGCCCCGGATGGGAACATGAGGCCAGGAACCGGAGGGAGGGCCCCTCGGGCTTCCCACGGGAGAGCTGATGGGAGCCGGCACCATCTGCGAACAGGCGGGGCAGCAACGTCGGCATGCGGAGGGGGGAATGCAGGCCCCGACTATCGCGGACACGGACCCTCATGACGTCCCCATCGGCGGTGACGACAGGGGCCGGGCCTGCAGGTACTCGGGGTAAGGCAAGGCCCACGCGTGCGAAGACACAGCGCACCCGGCCGTCCACGCATGGCTGGCGGGGGCATGCGGGGGCATGCAGGGGAGGCGGGCCTTGGTTCCCGACCCCACCCTCGGGCCTCGGGGATGCGCCGCGCGCTCGCAGGGCTTCCCCGCGCAACCGCGAACCACCGGCGGGATCCGGGTGTCGCGTGGGAGGTGTCCGTCTGCGCAGGCGCGGGTCTGGGCGCCGCAGGTGCAAACGCCTCGCGCTGGCGTCGTCGGGAGGCTGCGTGCGGGGAACCCGGTCCCGATTCCGGGCGCAGGCTGTCGGCCGAAGGCCAGACCCATCCCCCTGCCCTCCAGGCGGCCCCAGGCGGCCCCCGACTCGGCCCGGGCTCGGAACCGGCTCCGCAGGCCTGCCCGCCGGCCTCCCGCCTCCGCCCCGCCCCAGCTCAGGCCCCGCCCCCGGAGGCCCACCGCCCCAGACCCCGCCCCCCGGCCGCTCGGCCCCCGCCCCCGAGCGCGCGCCTGCGCAGTGGCGGCGGGCGCAGTCGGAAGCCCGGCGCGGACGGCGGGGTCGACCGGGAGGCGGCAGCCCTCTCACCCGCAGCGCGGACCCGGCCCTCGCCCGCCGCCGGGGCTCGGGCCGCCCGGGCAGGCATGGCGGCGGCAGCCGAGCCCCGGGCCCGTGCCTGGCTCGGCGGTAGCTCGCCGCGCCCGGGCAGCCCGGCCTCCAGCCCGGAGCTAGGCGGCAGAGGCCGCGCGCGGCCGGGGCCGGGGTCGGGGTCGGGGTCCGGCCCGGAGCGGGCGGGCGCCAGGACCCCGGGCCCCGCCGCGTCTGGCCACAGCTTCCGGAAGGTGACGCTCACCAAGCCCACCTTCTGCCACCTCTGCTCCGACTTCATCTGGGGGCTGGCCGGCTTCCTGTGCGACGGTGAGCGCCCGCGACCCCATCACAGACCCCAGCCCCTGGCCCAGAATGGCAGCTCCTCACCTGCACTCCTAGCAGTGGCCTCCTCAGGACAGCCGCTTGCCCCACGGGGCAGGAGTGTGCTGGCCTCAGACCCTCTCCAGGGAGGTGATAAGGACTGGCTCTTCCAGGGCCTTGGGGGCACCAGGTGGCTTCCCAGGACTATGGGCCTCAGGAAAAACCCGCTCCCTGGGCTCCCTCACTTGGGTCGGGATTCAATGGGGGGAGAGCACTGTGGGCTGCATGGGGCAGGTGCAGTGACTGGGTGATGAGTCCAGCCCACCCTGAGCAGGTGTGACTCGTCTGGTCTCCTCCGTCCCAGCAGCTGGGTCAGCAAGGGGCAGCAGTATGGTCAGGCAGGGCTGGTCTGGGCCACTGGTTCCTGTGCCCTAGTGCTGGGCCTTTCTTGCCCTGCATGCACACTGCTGCCCTCAGGGGCCAAGTGCAGCATGCCCCAACAGGGCTCCCACCTCGATGCCAAGCTGGTTGACTGGGTGAGGAGGCCCTCCCTCCTCTGGCTCATTGGACAGTGAGGGTGCAAACTTCCAGGATCTGGTCTCTTGCAGTCCTGCTCCCTCTGGCAGGACAGGTGGGTGGGCCCTAGGGACCACAGCTGCCCAGGGATGTGGAAGGTGGCACGTGGGGAGCCTGTGCTCCAGTCGAGGAGACAGGCTTTCGGCTCTGGGGACATAGGGACCACGTATGCCAGAGTTTATAGAGAAGGCTTGACCAGGTCTGGTGGAGGAGACTGGGCCCCTCACGCAGGATGCCTTCTGACAAAGAAAATGGCATGGTTAATCTGACTCTCTAGTGCTGTACCAGGTGGCCTGGCCAGCTGGTATGGGTGGAGTCTCCCCTAGATTCTCTCATATCAGAAACACTGCACTGTCTTACCTTCTCCCATGCCAAGAGGCTCACTTGAGCGGGGAGAAGTGCTTGTGCAGGCTGAGTCAGCTTTAGGTCTGAGGCTAGAGCAGGACCTCTGCACAGGTGAGAGGTAGTGAAGGTAGGGCTCCAGGTCTGAGGCCAGACTCCAGGTCCTCCTCACTGCTATGACCTCCTGCAGGTGGGGCTCTAGGTCTAAAGGGCGAAGCAGCTCATGAAAGGAGGCTGGGCTTGGGGGTGATGTGGAGGCCATCCCTGGGCAGCTGTGTGGATGTCCTCCCCACCTCTGTGGAGAAGGGGCTGGTAATCTTGGCAAGCAGAGGGGCCTGACAAGGGTGTGGGAGGAAGAGCCTTCTCCCCTGCCAGGGAGTACCCAGGATGTGGGATGTGGGATGTGGGGTGGTCAGGCACTATCTCCATGGGCCAGAGGAGCTGGGTGCCACCTGCCCACAGCTGCTGCCTTCTGGGACAGAGCTAGTCTGGGTGCCCTGAAGGGGAAGCTAGTGGGAATGCTCACCCTTCTTCTCCGCCTCCACATTTCTTCCGTCTGACCCCAGCCTACTATAGTTTTTCTGAAGCGAGACCTCAGGGCTGTTCTTGCTAGCTTGTGGAGGACCTGTCTGCCCCCTCCTCTTAGGGACTGGGTGGGTAGGGCTGCGGTGGGTGGGATGGGGCTGCCTCAAGCCTCCCCGGTCACACTTTTCACCAAGGGCTAAGTTGGAGAGTGAGTCCTTCTGCCACCTGCCCACTTCCCAGCCTCCTGCTGCCTTGTCCCACCCATCCCACCCCAGTGGGGCCCAGCCGAGCTCCCCCGTCCCCTCCCTAGGCCCACTCACTGCTGCTTGTGCTGTCAGGAGCTGCTTCCTCTTGTACCCTCCCCCCACCCTGTCCATCTCTGGGCCTCCCTTCCTAGCTGCCTGCACCTCCAGACGGTGGCCCTTGGGAGCACAGCATCTGTCTGAGTGCTCACTGCCTTTAGAGCCTCTGGGCTGTCTACCCCTCTGGGCAGGGGCAGGTACAGCCATCCCTGGGCTGGCCACCCTGCCTGTCTCGGGCGGTCCTGGCCCGTTACACACTGGCTCTGGTCTCGGTAGGCACGCAACACACGGGAGGGATAGTTCAGGGTCTTTAGGGTTGTGGGGGAGTGAGGGAATCATGTTCTGGTGAAGCTGGTCTGGAGGGAGATGCCCACTTACCTGCCTGCACCTCAGGACCAACAGTTCGGAGTGTGCCGCTGTGTGCAAGGGGCCACCCTAAGACTCCGTTCCAGGACACACCGTCACCCGCACTCCGGGCTCTGTGGGGATGAGAGGTGGGGTGGGGCAGGGGGTCAGGCTGTCCGTGGAGCTTCAGTGGGGGAGGCTGTGGCCATGCCCTCCCTCTGCCCCCACAACAGTGGAGATGGTGGCAGTCACCTTCTCCATTACTCATGGCTGGGTCGGAGCTGGGGGGGTGGGCCGCAGAGGCTCACCCCACGCACCCCCCCTTCAGCTCTGGCAGAGTGGGCCCACTGTGATCGGCACATGGCCCTGTCAGAATGCTGGCACCGGCTGTGGCCCTGGGTGGTTCTGCTGGCCAAGGCCTCCCTTCTGCATGCAAAAGCCTGCGGTCTCAATGCACGGTCGACTCACAGGGGCCAACTCACGCAGCTCTCATTCCGCAGTCTGCAACTTCATGTCCCACGAGAAGTGCCTGAAGCACGTGAAGACCCCCTGTGCGGGTGTGGCGCCCAGCCTGGTCCGAGTGCGTATGGAGTGTGGGCAGAGGGCTGGGGAGGCCGGCTCTTGTGGCAGGTTCTGGGCTGAGAGTCAGGCTGGCTGCTTGGAGGGGGTGGTTTGGGCCCCCAGGATGCTGACTGCATCCCTGCTTGTGAGCCCTTCCCAGAGCAGCAGCCCGGCCTCACTTCCCACTGGTCCTAACGCCTCTTCCTCTGGGGTCCCTGGCACCCAGCATCGTGCGTCCCGCCTGTTGGTGGGCCTCGTCCGTGTGTGCTTCATCCAGCTTGCCTTGGACGTATCGTGGGGCAGGGGAAAAGCCTGGAGGAAGCAGCCAGTGCCCAGGCTTCCTGGACAGTACAGCCAAATCAGGCAGAACCAGCAGGGGTATTCCCTGCAGAAGGGGTGGCCTGGCCTTGGTCCTGCAAGGACTCTGAGGAGAGTGGGCAGTTCCAGCAGGGGGTACAGAGGGGCCGGGGAGGATTTGGGGGGCCTGCAGGGTTCAGGCAGGTGGTGTGGGTAGCAGTGGGCGCTCTCTGGGATGTAGAGGACGAGACCTGCTGGTGCTGGATGGGTCCTGGCAGGTAGGCCCTGGGCTGAGGGGGGCTCTGCGTCCTGCAGGTCCCTGTGGCCCACTGCTTCGGCCTGCGGGGTCTCTACAAGCGCAAGTTCTGCTCCGTGTGCCGTAAGGCCCTGGAGGCCCCCGCGCTCCGCTGTGAAGGTACAGCTGAGCCCACCAGGCTGCCCTCCGGTCTGCGCCCCTCACCAGGGTCCTGATCTCTGCTGCCCAGGGTGCCCCACACCTCGCTGTGGCCAGGCGGCTGGGCAGGAGTTGGGCTGGGGGGGGCACCGATGGGGGGACATGTTTGTGGGTTCTCGAGCTGCCCTCCCAGGGAAGCAGGTGCGGGGGGCCAGGCAGGGAGAGATGAGAACCTGGCTCCCCTCGTCTGAGAGGTGGGGGCACCTGCTCCGCACGACAGGAAGGGTAAAGGAAGTGTGTCCAGGACTTGCGGGGGACGGGCTTGGTAGAGACGCCCGAGAGAAGGGGGCGGGGCTGTGGGGAGCGGCGAGAGGCCCTTAACCCTGCCCGCCCCCCAGTGTGTGAGCTGCACGTTCACCCCGACTGTGTGCCCTTCGCCTGCAGCGACTGCCGCCAGTGCCACCTGGACGGGCACCGGGACCACGTGAGTGCGCACGGTCGGCCGCCTGAGCTTGGGGGCGGGGGCGTGCTGGGGGCTGGCTGAGCCACTGACGGTCCCCTCCGCAGGACGCGCACCACCACCACTGGCGGGAGGGGAACCTGTCCTCCGGTGCGCGCTGCGAGGTCTGCAGGAAGACGTGCGGCTCCTCCGACGTGCTTGCGGGCGTGCGCTGCGAGTGGTGCGGCTTGCAGGTGGGGCTTTGCGGGTGGGTGGGGTCCTGAGGGGCGGGGGCGGGTGTGCGGGTGGGGCTTTGAGGGGGGGGGTCCTGGGGGGTGGGGGTTCTGGGGGGTGGAATGGGACTGTGGGGTTCCTGAGGGGCGAAGCCGGGGCGGGTGCAGTGGGGAGGTGGGGCTTTGTGGGATGGGGGTGGGGGTCCTGGGGGGTGGGGCAGGGTGGATGTTTTATCCTGTTGGAAAGCAGGATGGAGGTCCTGGGAGCAGGTGCGGTGCGTCCTTCCGTCCTCACCCGTCTGCATCGCACTCTGTCGAGGCAGGGGGTGGTCCCCGTTGTACAGAGTTGGGGACCCTTCTGCTCTGAGGGAGGCGCTGCCCACTTGTGCGCTCCGTCGCAGCCTGCGTAGGGGCCATGGGTCCAGCGTGGGCCCCGCAGAGTGGCTGAAGGCCGGTCCATGCCCGCATCTCCAGGCGCACTCAGTCTGCTCGGCGGCGCTCGCCCCGGAGTGCACGTTTGGGCGCTTGCATACCATGGTCCTGCCCCCTGCGTGCGTTCGCCTGCTGTCCCGGAACTTCAGTAAAATGCACTGTTTCCGCATCTCTGAGGGCTCAGCCCCAGAGACAGGTGAGTGGAAGGCTGCGCTGGGGCCGGGCGTGCGGGCCAGGGGTAGGCCCCCAGTGAGAGGTCAGCTGTGTCCCTCCCACAGGTGAGGGGGACGATGATGTGGACGGAAGCACCCTGGCTGGCCTGAGCAGAGAGGTGCTGGCCCCGGAGTCCAGTAGGTGCCTCTTAGCTGTTGCCCGCCTGCCCGCCCGGTACCCCCATCCGGTCCCTTGTACCCCCTGTCCCCATTCCCATCCCTCACCCCATCCCCTGTCCTGTCTCCAGCCAGTACTCCACTCCATGGACCCATACCCACTTGTCTCTGGCCCAGGCAAACAGACCCTGAAGATCTTTGACGGCAACGATGCTTTGCAGAGAAACCACTTTCGAGTCATCACTGTCCCCCGCCTGGCCAGGAGCGAGGAGGTGCTGGTAAGAGAGCCCCCGCAGGGGCCGAGGCAGGGCCTGTTCCTGGGGGTGCTTTTGTGGCATCCAGAACGGCCCCGGCTCCTGTCCACATCCGGCCGCCACCCTTCAGGAGCTGGCGCTTCGGGCTTACTACGTCGCAGAGGACCCTCGAGACTTCGAGCTGCAGGCACTCCCCCCACCTGTGCTCGCTGCGGACACCGGGGCACGGGGCAAGACCCGGGCCAGTGGGAGTGCAGAGGAGGAGGGCAGCAGAGGCCCTGGGTCCCGAGAGGCCGCACCGGAGGCCTGGATCATCCGCGCTGTGCCCCACACCCAGGAAGTCTTGAAGATCTACCCTGCCTGGCTCAAGTGAGACCCAGGCCCAAGGCCCAGGGTCTGCCGGCGGGAGTTGGGAGGGGTGGGGGCCATGTGACCCAAGCTCCTGAGATTGTTCCCTGCAGGGTGGGTGTGGCCTACGTGTCCATACGTGTGACCCCACAGAGCACTGCCCGGACCGTGGTGCTGGAGGTTCTCCCGCTGCTCGGACGTCAGGTGTGTATGCTGCTGTGGGCTCGGCCGGCCTGGTGGGAGTCCTCGGGGAGTTGGGGGTCCAGGCCTGATGCCTCAAACTCCGCCCCCCACAGGCCGAGGGTCCTGAGAGCTTCCAGCTGGTGGAGGTGCTCATGGGAAGCAGGCAAGGTGAGTGGTAGCCTGCGGTGATGTCCCCTGATCTGCCCCCCGGGTGCCCTGAGGTCTTAGGGTAGCTATTTGCAGCCGTGGGCATGGCACCTGGTGCCCACGGGCCTTGCCTGTCTTTCTTGCAGTCCAGAGGACGGTGCTGGAGGACGAAGAGCCCTTGCTCGCCCGGCTTCGTGACATCCGGCAGGTCATTGGGTGTGAATGCTGGTCCCTGTGGAGCCGCCAGCCTTTGGCCATGGCTGCTGCTTCCTAGCGAGGGACCCTGTCCCCAGGACAACACGTCCATCCTGGCTGGCAGTGCCAGCCCCCCTGGGCCTGGAGGGTCTGTCTGCTTGCTCATGTCACCTTTTTCTGGAAGGTGGGGTTTTGAGACACAGACCCCACCCCCCAGAGCTCCCCGAGGGGACTTGAGGGGCTTGTCCCAAGGGAGGAAGCCCGTGTTTCCTTTTCTGTCTCTGTGTGGTTCAGCCTGGGGAGTCTTTCTGGATGGAGGGTGGAGGGGCCGGGTGCTGCGGTGCCCTCCCTGAGTGCTCCGCTCAGTGTCCCGCCTCCCCACAGACGTCCCTGCGGCAGATGACCCAGACGCGGTTCTATGTGGCTGAGCGCAGAGTTGTGGCCCCTCGTGTCTCCCTGTATGTTGCTGGCCTGCCTCCCGGCCTGTCTGCCCAGGAGTATGGCAGCCTACTGGACGAGGCTGTGGCCACCAAAGGTGTGATTACCTGGGCTGACCTGGGGTTACTGGCTACTGGTGACCGGGAACGGGGAGGAGGGGACGGGTTCTGAGAGCAGGCCACGGGGGCTGGTTCTCCTGCTCCCCTCCTCCGCCACTCGCTGTCTGAGCTTTTGCCAAGCTGGTTCCCGCTCAGTGGGTCTCTGTCCTCACCTCCGGGGCCCAAACCACTCACCTCCAAGGGGCTTCTGCGACTCCTGAGGTCCAGCCTCTGTCTTTTCTGCCCTTGGCTCTGAGCTGAGGAGGGACATACGGGCCCCTGCTGGGTTGGGCACCGACTGCGAACAGTGGCAGCAGGGTTGGCCTCAGAGGCTGGGCGGGGCCGCCTGGGGTAGGCGGAGTGGAGACCACGTGCCTCCCCTGATGGCAGCCTGTCTTTGCAGCCGGCCTCGTGTCCGTGAGCCACGTCTACTCCTCCCAAGGTGAGCTGCTGCCCTGGGCCGTGCTCAGACTTGGCCAAAGGTCATTCTCTGGAGCGAGGTGGAAAGGCCTGCCCTTCTTGCCTCCGTGTTCAACGTTCCATTTTGTTTAGGACCTGACCTTTTTCTGGGGAAACCCTGTGTGAGGGACACATTTCTGTTTTTTTCCCTGGCTCACGGCTGTCATGCTTTTGCTAGAATGTGACTGAGTTGCAGAGAACTTTTCTCCAAAACTTGTTCTGCCGTTGGGTTTGCATCTTTTTTTCGTGGGAGACTTCAGGTCTACCCAGAAGTGGGAGGACATTCCCATGAGCCCCAAGTCCCTTCTGTGGGTCCCCAGCAGTCATCAGTGTCCTCCGTTCTTCTGGGTGTGTTCCCCACCCCCCCAGGGGCCCTAGGGATGAGGGTGTGCCCAGCCACGCTGCCCTCTTCCATCCACCTCTGTGTCCTGTCTCTGAGCTTGGCCGTCCTTAAAGGCTCCATGGGGGACGGTGGTGCTGTGTCATGTGGATGCCATTGGATGGCCAGACCCAGGGTCCCTTCTGGCGGCAGGATGCGGGGAGGCTGCTGTCTGAGCTTATAGCCCCCCTGCTGCAGGTGCGGTGGTGCTGGACGTGGCCTGCTTCGCGGAGGCCGAGCGACTGTACATGCTGGTCAGGGACACAGCTGTGCACGGCCGGCCGCTGACGGCCCTGGTGCTCCCAGACGTGCTGGTGAGTGGGCGCCGTCAGGGACATGGTTCACACCAGGGGAGGAGCCTGAGGTCCGGGGGTGAGAGGCCTGCACCGTGGCTGACGGGGGGAGGACCACAGGCCGCAGTCCCCACCCCATCATGGCTGCCTCCTAGAGGCTGTGTGTGTGCGGACCTCCTGGCAGGCCCTTGTCTTCTCTCTGGTCACCGGGACCGGGCCCACTCCCCCTGCTTGGGAGGCCTCGGCCACCTCTGGCCAAGAGGTGGGACTCCCTCAATTTGGACACCGTCTGGAAGAATGAGCTGGGGCGAGCCCAGGGCAGACACCACACGGGTCAGGGCAGGGTGATGGGCCACAGCTGCAGGTCCCGCCCTACACGCCATTCCTTTGCCGGCAGCCTCTGGTCCTCAGCCCTGCTGGCCCCTAAGGGTTCAGCAGAGCTATTTGTGGCTGCTCCGTCCCTGGCCCCGTCCAGGTGAAACAGAATCAGGGTGGAGGGAATTCATCGTCTGCGACTGGGTGGGCGACGCCTGGGCCTGGCTGCCCTTCCCCCCCCCCCCCGGAGCTGGCGCCATCCTGCTGTCCTGGTGAGGGTGCAGCCCCTGTGCGTCAGGGCCCCCAACAGCTGGCCGTGCTGGCAGGGCTGTGTGGGCAGTGCCGACACACACGTGCTCCCTCCTGGCAGCTACGTGCTTTGGGGTGCGCAGGCGAGGGATGACCGCAGGCAGCCCTGCCCGGGGGTCACATGTCGCCCCAAGTGTGTCCTTGGCTTTGAGCTGTTGCTGAACCTGTGCCTGTTACCTAGCACCTCCCACCGGGGGCCCCAGTGCCCCCCACTGTCCTCACCATCATGGGGACGTCAGCCCCTGCCTGCTGTCCCTGGGCACTGCGTTTTGGGGGTTGTTTGTTGGGAGAGGGACTTCTGCCCATGGGAGATGGGGCCACTCTGTGAGCCTGGCTGCTCCTGCTGTGTGCGGTGTGGGTGGGCAGGGACCCTGAGATCTGTAGGAGGGGCAGGTGGAATCCCACGTGGGTACCCAGCCTCGGCATCGGCTGCGGGGATCAGGCTGTGGGCATGGTCTGGCCACGAGGCCCACGGTGGGTGGGGCATGGCCTGTGAGCTCAGCTCCAGGCTGCCCGGACCCATTTCTGCCTCGTTGGCCACATCTGCGGGTGCCACCTCTGCTGTGGGGGGTGCCCTGAGTGGTCAGTGGCAAGGTGGGGATGGCCAGGTACCCCCCCGGGCCCCATGTGTGCCTTCCTCGGGTCGGTTGCTGGCCCCAGGTGGGCTCAGGCTGGGTGGGCTCAGGGTTGGAGAACTTGCCACCCCCCCCCCCGTGGGGTGGCCTTGAGAACCTGCACTAACCCAGCCCCCCATCTGTCAGCACACGAAGCTGCCCCCAGACTCCTGCCCCCTCCTAGTGTTTGTGAACCCCAGGAGTGGAGGCCTCAAGGGCCGTGACCTGCTCTGTAGTTTCCGGAAGCTGCTGAACCCTCACCAGGTCTTTGAACTGACCAACGGGGGGCCTCTTCCCGGGTGAGTGTGGGGGTCCCCGCCGTGCTGCTCACAGCCCGAGCGTCAGGAGGGGTGCTTGCATGCACCTGTCGAGAGGCCAGAGGGGACAGAACCGTGCAGGCCATCTGCGTGGGGCCCAGGTGCTGCCGCTGGCATGCACGCGTGTAGAGCGCTTCCTGTTTGCCTCCCGCCAGGTTCCACGTGTTCTCTCAGGTGCCCTGCTTCCGGGTGCTGGTGTGCGGTGGGGACGGCACCGTGGGCTGGGTGCTCGCCGCCCTGGAGGAAATGCGGCACCGTCTGGCCTGCCCGGAGCCTTCCGTGGCCATCCTGCCGCTGGGCACAGGTGGGGTCAGCCAGCAGGTCTGGGGACAGGCCTGGCGGGGGGGTGGGGGAGCGGCTGGGTAGGTGGGTGTGGACAGTCTCGTCTTGCCCCATCCCAGGGAATGACCTTGGCCGGGTCCTCCGCTGGGGGGCGGGCTACAGTGGCGAGGACCCCTTGTCCGTGCTGGTGTCAGTGGATGAGGCTGACGCTGTGCTCATGGACCGCTGGACCATTCTGCTGGATGCTCACGAGGCTGGCGGTGCAGAGAACAGCGTGGCAGACGTGGAGCCCCCCAAGGTAACAGTGTGGCGCCTGTTGGGCCCCCCGCAGGCAACTCGACACTTCCGTCCGGGGAGTCAGGCGCCTCCCGGCCACCACCTGCTGTAGGTGCCAGGGCCACCCCCTTTGTGGGGAAGCTGAGGCAGGGTCAGCTGTCGGCAGTGGCTTGCTGGTGACATCGCAGACTGGCTGGCTCAGATGCTTGCCTCCTCCTGGGTGCAGAACGATTCCAGGACAGAAGCGGCTCTGACAGCAGCAGCAGAGTTGGGTTGGAGACGAGGAGGCTGGACCCAGCTTGGGGGAGGTGGGGAGCACCTGGTGGGGGCTGACCAGGGTCATGGAAGAATGTGTCTTGTCTCCAGATCGTGCAGATGAGTAACTACTGTGGGATTGGCATCGATGCAGAGCTAAGCCTGGACTTCCACCAGGCACGGGAGGAGGAGCCTGGCAAGTTCACAAGCAGGTGCTGGAAGATCAGGGATGGAGGCTTGGGACTACTCCAGACAGCAGGGCCGCCCTCTGGTGACAGTGTGCTTCCTGGGGATTCACCAGCAGTAATTGGTGGATGGGACTGGAACTTGGGACTGTCTTAGGCGGGGCCAGGCTCCACCCTCACGGTAGGCGTGCACCGCCCCTGCAGGTTCCACAACAAGGGCGTGTATGTGCGAGTGGGGCTGCAGAAGATCAGCCACTCCCGGGGCTTGCACAAGGAGATCCGTCTGCAGGTGGAGCAGCAGGAAGTGGAGTTGCCAAGCATTGAGGGTCTCATCTTCATCAACATCCCCAGGTACCAGTGGGTGGGGCTCCAGGGGGGCTCTGGCCTCAGATGGGGCTTGCGGCCCTGGCCCAGCCTGCCCACTTACCCGTGTGCCCCTCCCTCGGTGCAGCTGGGGCTCAGGGGCCGATCTGTGGGGCTCCGACAGTGACTCAAGGTTCGAGAAGCCACGCATGGATGACGGGCTCCTCGAGGTGGTGGGGGTGACGGGCGTCATGCACATGGTGAGTGCAGGCAGGCGGGGTGGGCCCCGGCGTGGGACCACAGCCCGCTGAGCCCAGCCGGCCCTCTCCCCTCTGCCAGGGCCAGGTCCAGGGCGGGCTGCGCTCTGGTATCCGCATCGCCCAGGGGTCCTACTTCCGTGTCACTCTCCTCAAGGCCACGCCCGTGCAGGTGGATGGCGAGCCCTGGGTCCAGGCTCCTGGACACATGATAATCTCTGCTGCAGGCCCCAAGGTACCACGGGGGTGAGCTGGGCGGGGCCTGAGAGCTGGCTGGGCCCCCTGGGTACATGGAGGGGAGGGGCCCACAGGCTGAACCCTACCCCCCCACACACCCCTTCTATAAAGCGGGCTGAGACCGTGCCTGCAGTATTACTCGGCCCTTTGACCTGACCTGTCCGGGGACAGGCCCACATGCTCAGGAAGACCAAGCAGAAGCCCAGGAAGGCGGGGACCCCCAAGGATGCCAGAGCAGATGGAGTGCCTGTCTCTGAAGGGGACCCCAAGTAGAGGAGGGCCCTGGAGCAGCGTCCCTGTCCAGCAGCAGCCATCAGCCAGCAGTGGATGGACTTGCCTACAGCTTTGACTGGGGGATGTCTCCCCCTCACCCCTGTGCCACGTGGAAGCTGCCGGGCACGTGGCAGGTGTTTCCCCCCTGGCCTCCGATCCAGTGACAGGGTGGGTGCGGGGCTTTGGCTGGCCATTTGTCCCGTCCCCTGGGGTCCAGGCCACCATCCTGGGTGGCAGGCACTTCTCCCTTTGCGTCCCCCCACCATCCCTGTGCCCGTTGAGCTGGGCAGCACTGACGCTTGGGCCATCCCCCTGGATGCTCCTAAGAGTGTGCCCAGTACAGACCCCGAATGCCCTGGCCACCAGGTCCTCCAGCCTACGTTCCCACTGAGGGCTGGGTGGGGGCACCTACCACTTGTCCTGGGGGAAGGTGCCTTCTCTCCTGGCCCTGCCACTGTGGAGGAGCTGCTTGGGCTGCACCTGGAGGGTCCCCAGGCCAGGTGGGCTTGCCCAAGATCCCGAAGATGGAGCAGGAGGGGAGCTGGGCCCTCACAGGGGTGGGGCAGAGCGTGTCCGGAAGGGACCAGAAGCAAACCCGTGGAAGCCTGGGCTGGGAGGTCCAGAGGAGCCAGCTTTAATCACCTGTTTGCCAACGATCAGCATGCCCGTTCCCAGCGCCTGTCCGGCTGACCAGACGTCTGGGCCTCCCGCCACGCTGAGTTCAGACAGGCCCCGGGTCAGTCTGGGGCATCTCCAGAGTCCTCCAATGAAAGGCCCAGGAACCACATTTCTCCACCTGTCCCG
This sequence comes from Ursus americanus, assembly GCF_024610735.1. Taxonomy (NCBI): domain Eukaryota; kingdom Metazoa; phylum Chordata; class Mammalia; order Carnivora; family Ursidae; genus Ursus; species Ursus americanus. Next base: position 83,286,405 of record NC_142134.1, read on the forward strand.
GCTCTTTGCTGTCGGCTCCGCCCTGCCAGCCCTGTGTCCCCCAAGCTTCTGCCCAAACTGCACAAATGCACTGTAGTGGCCATTTGTGGCGGAACATTCATATCACGTGCCTCCAGCACGCAAACGTGTGTTCACCATGATGTCTCCGGTGGCGTCATTAGTGTTTGCTTTGCAGGCCTTGGCGTTGGTTCCGGTCTGTAGTGTCTGTTCTTCTGTATTTAAGTGAGTCTGTGTGCCCAGATGGGGCAGTGTGGGCTTGGCACCCAGGCCCTGTGTACCTTGTCACTACCTGAATGGAAGCATAAATTATATCCAGGACAAATACAGTGTGGGCATTGCTGTCCTGCTGCCGTCTTCTCTGTCCCCTCAGGGCGGACGCTGCGGGCTCCCAGCTTCACGAAGATGAAGGATGCGGGCCCAGGACGGATGGACACACAGAAGCCAAGCTCCTGTCTGCAGAAGCAGAAAACCCCCCGAGGGCTCTAGAGAATGACGAAAATAAAAACCAACATGGGCCAAGCGCAGGCTGGGGCGGGCGGGCACCTGGAGCTAGCAGGCGGAAGGGAGGAGCGGGGCCCGCGCGTCCTCCTCGCCCCTGCGTGCTGGCCGGCCGAGGCCCCGCAGGGCCCGCAGGACGGCCAGGGCCAGGCGGACGAGGAGGCGCAGCAGCAGGAAGGTGAAAGGCACGGCGATCTGGGTGAGGTGGAAGATGGCCGTGCTGAATCGGCTCAGGAAGCAGGTGGAGGCGAAGGCCAGCAGGCTGGCGCAGGGGTACAGCGCAAGCTTGGCGAACATGAACGCGTGCTCACGTCCGCCGAACCGCGCCGAGGGCCGCAGCGTCTCCCCCTCGTGCAGCAAGGCCGTGGTCCAGATGGCAAACTGGAAGATGCTGGCGAAGAAGATGATGGCGCAGCTGACGCGCACGCTCTCGAGCTCGTCGTGGGGCCGCCGGGCGAAGGCCGAGGTCTGCTGGTAGGCCAGCGGGAGGCCGCCCACGAAGGCCAGCGAGAGCGTGTTGAGCAGCCCCATGGACGGCGTGGCCTTGCGGATGTGCAGGAAGAGCGAGTGGTGGGCAAACCAGAGCAGGCCCACCGTGGCGAAGGAGCCGAAGTAGGCCAGGAAGTGCGGCCCGTACACGCTCAGCGCGGCCACCAGGCTCCCGTGGAACTTCTCCTTCACGTCCTTGGAGTCCGGGACGTTGTCCTCGCTGAGGACAGGCAACACACAGCATTTGTCCCGGCCTCCACGTGGGGCTCCAGGTCAGGGCTGCAGCCCCCATCCCGTCCCAGCCCCGACGGGGGCTGCCCGCTCCCGGACACGCTTGCGTTTCAGAGGAACGACATGGAAAGCTATGGTTAGACCCTCAACGCACACCGAGTATGCCGAGCGATCCATGTTGTTCATCTGAGGTGCAGAGTTCACAGCGCCTGTCTCTGCCCACAGCCCAGGGCTCGTGAGCAGCACTGCCCCCACAGCCACTCTGGCCTCCGCAGTGAGGTGCTCATGAGGTCTGTCCACTCCCCTGCAGCTGCCCATCCACCTGGGTGGTGGTCCCGCAGATCTCGGCAGGGAGGTCAGCCTCTGTGGTTCTCATTGCTGGGCCAAACATTGCTGGAAGGAACGGCCCTAATGCACGTCTCAGGATTCTCCCCGCCCCGTGGATGTCCCCAAATGCACAGAGAGCCCGTCCGTATTCCCAGGCTGGGTGGAAGTAGCCTGAGACACCTCCAAACTCACAACGGTGGGCTACACATGTGTTTGGGGGGGTGGAGCTGCAAGCGTCTGAAGGTAGAGGCACGAGCCCCCGGGGGTGGGGGCTGCGGCTCTGAGTAGAGGCCCCCAGCCTCCACCACTTCTTGCAGCCGCTCACGAGGGAACTGGGGCTGGCTCGGCCCCGGCAGCAGAAGCAAAGCCAAATCATTCTGGAACCTTAGGTCTAGGCCTCTGAGATTGGCACGAATGAATATTGGCTCCCAAATTTAAAAAATTCACAAATTACAGTAGGAAAAAGCTATCGAGAGAATTAGGAGAACTAACACTTTAGACCATCACACACAAAATGTAAAATCAAAATGGTGTAACCTATCCAACAAAATAAGAACGTACTACAATAGGACCAAAGAACCAAGAGGCTCTAGAAAAGAATGGAAAATATGAAGAAAAAACAACAACAAATGAAACACTGAAAAATGCAGTAACTAAAATGAGAACTTTGACAGAAGGAAGAGGGAGGTCAGGTGGAGCAACAGCACACAGTGAAGGGAAAACTGAGCAGAAGGGAGGACGCAGGGGAGGGGAGGCAGGGAGACCTGGGAGGGGGAGCCCTGGGGAAGAGGGGGAAAGGGTTGGGGGAGACCTGGGTGGGGACTTGGGGGTGAGGCCTAAAGGGGGAGGAAAGCACTGAAGTGGGGAGGCCCGTGCACACCCATCTACCAGCTTGGGGAAGGGAGGAGTGACAGGAGGAGTCCTGTGTGCCGCCACTGCCCCCCACCCCCCAGCAGCACAGGAGACCCTGAACTCTGGGGAGCTCTGTCCAGGGTGGGACAACTCCTCAAAGGGAGGGTTGGCATCAGGAGACCTCAGCACCTGCCTCTGTAAGGTTGGGTGATGAGAGGCGGGCCGCGGACCCCCTCCCTCAGGCCTGGGTCCTTACCAGATGTCCAGAATGAGGAGTGTGGCTACGATGGCATAGACCCCGTCACTGAAGGCCTCCACCCGCTCCTTGCTGAGAGGTTCGTGCAGGTCAAAGGTGAAGAACTCCACGCTGTGAGCTGGGGGCTCTTGGGGGCCTGTGGACGTGCCAGGAGAGAGGAGCTGGCCAGTGGAGGGGACTGTGCAGGGACGCCTGGCCGTCATGGGTGCCTGGCCCTTTCCATGCTCCACGGGCCTTGGGGAGCAGTGCCGAGGCCCCACACACCAGCCTGCCCGAGCACCTACCCACAAGCCTGCCCTTGCACCAGCTGAAGGCCTTGCTGACGTAGGGGAGGAAGATGACCGTCGCCATCAACAGGTACGACTGCGTGAGACACACGACATGTCAGGAGGCGGTGTGGTGCTGGAATCCCACCCAGAAGCCATCCGCTCCGAAGGGTTGGCAGCACGAGCAACAGAAGAAAACACAGGTGAATTCTACCTCATCAAGTTGAGAAACCTGTGGCTCCAGAACGCGGGAAGACACCAGCAGAGCGCACGGCGGACGAGGGTCTGGTACTGGGGCAGGGGGCTAGGGCTCCACAGCAAGGACACGAACACCCAACCCAACGTGGGCAGAGGACCTGAGCAGACATTTCTCCCCAGAAGACACACCGCGGCCGAGCCGCACGCGGAAAGGTGGGGAGCATCACCCAGACTCAGAGCAACGCAGGTCTAAGCCCCGGGCAGAGCCCACCTCACGGCCCGCAGGACGGCTGCTCTCACAGGAGCAGAGACCGACGAGCCTGGGCGAGGACGTGGGGAAACTGGAACTCCGTGCGCCGTGGGGCGGGGGGGGCGCGTAAGATGGCGCAGCCGCGTGGAAAACAGTGTGGAGGGTCCTCCAAAAACGAAGCACTGAATGAGCCCACGGCCCGCAGTTCCACATCTGGGTAGGTTCCCCGAAGAACAGAGAGCAGGGTCTCGAGGAGACGCCGGCACCCCCGTGTTCACGGCCGCGTTGCGCACGGCCGCTAAGACAGGGAAGCACCCGGGTGTCCGTGGACGGATCAACGGGTAAGCAAACTGGTCCTTCCAATGACCTCCGACGGGAGGGTGGGAATCCTGACGTCTGCTACAACGTGAAACCATTACGTTGAATGAAAGAAGCCAGACGTAAAAGCCTGTTTTATGATCCTATTTACATGAATTACCCAGAATGGGCAAAGCCACGGAGACGGGAAGTAGATCAGGGGTTTTCCAGGGAGCAGGGTGTGGTGGGGGCTGGTGACTGCTAGTGGGGTGGGGCTCTGCTGCGGGGATGGGAACATTCCAGAGTAGGCAGAGCGGTGACTGCACGGACGCCGCCGCTGGACCGGGCAGGTGGCAGTGGACATGGTCTTGTGAAGTTTACATTGTGCACACACGTTACCTGAAAAAGGGTTCAGGGCCGGGTCCTGAGGCAGCCCTGCAGATTCCCTGTCCTGGGCCCTGGCAGCATGAGCCCTCAAGGCCCCACACCACCCAGCTGGCACCCCTGCAGGGAGGGCCCTTCTCCTGTCGCCCCTGCCCCATCCCATGCCTGCCCCCCCACCCCGTCCTGCACACCCAGTACTTCGAGGTCGCCTGATGTGGGGAGATGACAACGGTACACACGGTACAGTCAGGGAGACAGCGGGACACTTCAGACACATCATAGACCTGTCTCTAACCCAGTTTCCACGCTTCAAGAGACCGCACCCCCGCATCATCCAGCACACCCTGAGGGAGGTGCCTCCCAGGTGTGACGCAGGGAGGCGGCGGCCGACCACGGCAGGACCGCAGGAGGGGTGCCCCAGGATGGCAGGATGAGAGGACGGGAGTCTGGTGTGGGGCCGGGAACAGGACACAAGTGGCTTCTAAAGGATGCTGGCAGGCGAGGCCCTGGGCCCTGTGGGCATCACCATCAGAGGACGGTGGTCCACAGGGAGGACAGGATGGCCTGGACCAGGCTGATGAGAAGGGGCTGGATCTGGAAGGGGGACCCAGCACAGCATCTGGCTGAGGGAATGTCTGGAAGGGGGGAGGCCAGGGGCTTGCTGAGGAGGCTGCAGGGGGCAGGCCTCGGGGGTCAGAAAGCTCTGACGTGTGTTGTCTCACAGGCAGTGGTGGGCACGGGACTCCAGGTGAGGAGGTGGGGGGCGGGGGCAAGGGGTCAGAACCACACTGCAGCGAAGGAGGGAGGAAGGCTGATGGACAGAGAGCTGACTGAGCGCCACGGCCCGAGTGACCCCCACCCCCTAAGGCTCCTGGACCTACTGACCACTTGGCCCCTCCCAGCTCCCCTCTTCCTCCAGTCTGCTGGCTCAGGTGTTGCCTTCCCCGCTGCCATCATCCCACCAGGGCGTGCTCACTCTCCCGCTCCACATGGACCCAATGCTATGGCACCTGCTATCCCCCGGGACACACCGGACCCCTGCCTATGCAGCCCAGGCTCCTGGCCCAGGCCCTGGCAGTGGGCACATCCTACCTTGGCCCTCCGCTTGGCTCACCCAGGCCACCCATCCCACACCCCAGCTGTCCCACCCATCCTCCACGCAATGACCCTCGTCATCCCTCAAGCCCTGACTTTGTCCAACCAAGACCTGCTGTTGGCCACGCTGAATACACAGCCAGGAGACTGTCCCACTTGCAACCAGGACGTGTATGTGGCCTCAGACCCTATGCCCCTCACTCCTGACTCCTGTCCAATGCGTCCCCCCTCTGGCCCTGCCCTGTCCACTGGGACCTACCCTGCTAGAGGCCACAGCCAGGACGCCCTGCCTGACCCTGAGCACCCCTAGAGCATCCCTCCCACAGCGCCCCTGCACCTCAAACATGCTCAAGACTGAAAAGACCAAGCAGCCCCTGAGGCCCACCCTTCATCCCCCACACCAGCGTGCACCTTCCCCCGCTCCACCTGCCCGGGCCGGACGTCTGGACACCTCGGCCGCTCAGCCCCCAGCACGCAGCTCCGTCCTCGCGGGAACAATGCTGGGCAGCGGCCCCTGCTAGCCTATCTGTTTCGAACTTGGAATCTCTTAAAATGTTTACTAGACATTTAAAATGACATCAGCCATTTTTTCACGGTTACAATGCTTTGGGCCGGACACTCCACTGTATTTCCTGAAGGCTCAGGGCCAGGCAGGAGCCGCGCGTAGACTTCCGCAGTCGGCTCTGAGACAGCTGCACGCCTGCGTTTCCTGCCTTCCCGGACAGTGGAAGCGTTCTAAGACAACATTCCTGTTAAATTAGCTGCTGGCTAAAAGGGCACTAGCCGACCTCGACTCCTGCGACCTGGCTGACACAGTTCCAAGTTCCGGCATCCTGCCCTCTGAGCACAGCTGGGTGCTCCTGCCAGACGGCCCCGGTCCCCGGCTGGGTCCCCTCTGGTGCTCCCTCCACTTCTCAGTGGGACCTTTCGTCTGCGCTCTCTGGGTGGCTCACACCCTCCATGCGGGGCTTTAGGACATTTCCCCTCGGGCTCACACGGTTTCATCACCGCGCTTCCTGACGCCTCATGCCTGCTGTCACGGCAACGCTGCTGGGACCGCTCCCCCCAGGAGCCGTCTAGTGCTGGCTGCCCTGCGGCTTCATGTAGACCCTTACTCGCCCAGAGAGCACACGTGGTCCAGACTCCCGGCATCCGAGTCTCCCCTCTCGTTCTGCAGTGCGCCCACTTGGGGAAGACACGGATGGTCACGGCCCACTGGCTGCCCCCATTTGACCGTGCGTGTCTTCACCGAGGCCTGGCTTTGACCGTGGTACCTGGCCATCCACACAGCAGGTCCCGGTGGGGTGTTGGGGGGGATGGGTGGGGGGGAGGCTTTCCCTCCAGCTTTGCTCCCTGGCACCCCGGACACCAGGCCACATGCCAGTGGCCCCTGAGACCTCTGCACAGCTCTGCCCCCACCCCCCGGGGGCATCTGCTCAGTAAGGCAGTCCCCCTTCCCCGCCCCCTGCCCCCCCCACTCACCAAGGGGTAGAAGAACAGGGAGAAGCCGGCGGCCACGAAGCACAGCGCTGGGCCCCTGAGCACGAGGCCCAGGATGTGCCGCCGGTAGAGGCCCCTGTGCGCGGAGCGCTCCATCTGGGGGTTCAGGAGGTGGGGGAAGTGGAACGCATACACGACGATCAGCGCCTGCGGGAGAGGTGGGCTGCAGGGCACAGGCGGGGGCCTCTGGCCAGTAATCCCTCCCACCCGTGTCCACCCGCAGAAGCTGCACAGGTGCGAGGCTCGCCACAGGGAAGGAGCCCCCCGGGGCCGCTGGGGGGTCTCAGAGAGCCTCGCCCCGCCAGGCACCAGAGGGCACTGGCCCTCTCTCCAGGCCCGCCCGGGGGGCCCAGGCTCTGAGAACCTCTGGTCGTCCGCCGCCACCCGTGGCGGGTGTACTGGGCAGCCATTCTGCAGCGTGCCCGTGAGCACGACTCTTGCTGCAGCCGACACACACATCCGACACGCGTGGACAACGTGTGCTCCAGGAGGACAAGCCCGTGGGGGCGGGCAGGCTGGGGTGTCCTACCTGCACAGCCCCGATGGCAATCACACACATGCAGAACAGGAAGATGCCCAGAGGCACCTCGGGGAAGGTCACCATTAAGGAGAACTGCAGCCAAGAACACAAGACAAAACCAGGTCCTGCAGGGCCCCGGAGCCCCGTGAGCCTCCCGCTCCCAGCCTACACACTCGGCAGGAGACCCAGTGCTGTCCCTTCCTACCAGAGCAGTGTCACAGAATGCTTCAAGCCTTTAAAGCTGAAGCGTCATCCAGTTCATGAGAGTTCTCTGTGACACACAGCCCTGTACACCCAGACCACAGTCCCGTGAGAGCTGAGAGTGGGGGCAGGTGTGAAGGAGCTGCTGGGGAGGAGCCTGGGACGGCAGCAGGCAGTGGGCCGGGGGCCGGGCAGGAGCCGGGAGCGTCAGTGAGCGTGGAAGGGATGCCCCTTGTTGGGCCCTGCAGAGGCCAGGCTGGTGTCTCTGCCATTGCAGGCCCCTTTGGGTTAGGCTTTCCCCTCCTTCAACCAGCCCGGAACCCTAGGTATGCCCCACTCCCCGCCCCCAAAGAGGCCAAGACCGCTGCCGGCTCCCCTGGAGCTTTTCTCCTTTTTGTGACTCTGCTTGGGCCCTGGCCCGCCCCGCTGGTCTGAGAGTCTGAGGACAAAGCGTCCTGGGTCCTCTGGCCCGGTGAGGGCAGGCTGGCCCCGGGGAGGACACCGCAGGTACTTACGGTGAAGGGTAGGAAGGTGATGGTCATCATGCAGGCCTAGAAAGGAGGAGGGAGGGAAGGAGGGGAAGGCAGGCTCCAGCCCTGCTGCCCAGGGCGACCTCTGGCAGCACCCCACCCTGGAGGCATGTCACTGTCTACCTCCTAGACCCCCTCGCCACCAGACAAGGAGGGAAGGGGTCTCATCTCGCCAGGGGCACCCCCAGGGAGGACGTGTGAGGAGCCCGGGAGTGGGTGGTGGGTTCCAGGCTCCGCACACCAGAGGTGCCAGAAAGGCCAAGTCCCTGCTTGCCTTCCTCGGAGGACGGGCCTACAAACATACTCGTTTCTCAAGAAACGAAAGGAGGACTCACCAGGTTGAGTAAGGCAAGCGTGTCGTCTATTTTCCCAACAACCTGGAACAGTCTAAACCGTGTAAGAAAATCAGGAAGACGTGTTGTCTATAGAGAGGCTCTAACAGCATCATTCACAGGCTCTAGCATTTGCTGATTAAAGTATCAGTAAAAGATGTTATTTTGGGGGAGGGGAAGGGGCACGGGGAGAGGGAGAGAAAGACTGTTAAGCAGGCTACACTCCCAACGCAGAGCCCGACACGGGGCTCGATCTCACGACCCTGAGATCATGACCTGAGCCAAAATCAAGAGCCAGATGCTTAACTGCCTGGGTCACCCAGGTGCCTCAACTATGTCATTTTTTTTTAAGATTTTATTTATTTGACAGAGATAGACACAGCGAGAGAGGGAACACAAGCAGGGGGAGTGTGAGAGGGAGAGGCAGGCTTCCCGCTGAGCAGGGAGCCCGATTTGGGGCTCGATCCCAGGACCCTGGCATCACGCCCTGAGCTGAAGGCAGACGCTTAACGACTGAGCCACCCAGGTGCCCCTCAACTATGTCATTTTTAACCAAGTTTAAAATACTACCCAGTGTACAAACTTTGGAAGACACTGAAAATACAAAAGGAAACCCTAAGTCCCTAGAAACTGCACTGCTCACATTTCCACGGACTCTTGTCACGCGGGGTGCGTGGCCACCAACAGAGCCGGGCTGGGTGTGCAGAAGCCCCGGAGGGAGCTGCGGAGGGAGGACGCGCCCCACATGCTCTGGGACGTCCCCTGGCCACCCTGGGAGACCGGAAACCTGAGAAGGAGGAATTTAAACCTCCAGGGAACTCGTTCTTCCGGTCTCGTGTCCAAAGACCCCTTTTAAAAAAGGAAGTCCTTCCAGGAACGCCATACTGTAACCCCTCTAAGGCGTCTACTTCACAGAGGGATGGTTTGATACAGAGACAGGAAAGCACTACAGAAAACTAAACACAGGGCCAGGGACCACGAGCAACTGAGGAACTCGCCCAGCCCCTTTGTGGAGACCCCTCAGAGCTCTGACTCCTCTGAGGATAAGACCTTCTCCTGGGCAGGGCTCAGTGGGCCTCAGTACCCCCACCTGGGGGGTCTGCATCCAACCAGGGGCCAAGAGGAGCCTGAGGGGGCCCGTACTCAGGGCTGGCTCTGGGGTCGTGCTGCGTCCCCCATGGAGCCGGCAGGGTGGGGGCGCGTACAGCTGTGAGGGCCCTGGGCGGATCTGTGCTGCTCTGGGCACTGCTGCCCTGGAGGGCGGCCTTCGACAAAGCAGCACACGACTGAGGCGCTGCGTGGCCCTGTCCTGAAGGGCTCCCGGCCTCCCTGTGCGCCCAGCATCCCCCAGGCAGAAGCGTTCCTCCGCAAGGGCGCGCCGCTGACCAGGGGCATCAGTGCCCACATCCCGCCCCACGTCTCTTCCTGAGAGCCCTCCTGCCCCGCTTGGGGGTCAGGGGTCCCCTGCAGCGCTGTCGGATCCCCAGGAACCTTTCCCTCCCTAAGAGAAGGCTCTGGCTTGGGAGTGTGCACCGTGCAGCCTCTTCTTCCTCGCCAGAGTCTGGGGACCGGGTAGAGGGCGTGTGCACGCTTGGCGAAGCGCGACGGGGGCACACAGGGCAGTCTTCTTGCAGCCCTGCCCTTGCCCTGCCCCATGCTGTCTCGAGGCCCAGCGTGTGTGCCCATGCAAGCGGGTGACCCTGTGTCACATGGCGGTGAGGAAGCGGGGCCCTGCAGCCACGGGGCACACGCACCAAGTGAGCACAAAGACGTGGACTCCTTACCTTGTGTGTGCTGCCCAGGCCACAGTCACGATGAGAAACGTCATCAGATAGACAGCAATCCTGGTGGCTAGAAGTTTCTGTATACTTTTGTCAAACTGGTGGAACAGAAGAGCATCACCATCAGAGACCGCTTCACCCCGCGGCAGCTGGCGGCCCCATCCAGGGCCCGCAAAGGGTTCTTGGATCAGCCTCTAACCCAGCCCCTCTGAGGCTCCTCTTCGGGGGAGCCTCCCCGTCTCCCTGCCCCTTGCGCCACATCCCATAGCTGCCTATTTGGGGATCGTGTGCGGAGCTTCCCGCGGAAATGCCAGCTCTTGAGGCAGAGATGCTCCGTCCAGAGCAGAGCGCCAACCGAGCTGCCAGCGATCCGAGGCTGACGTAGCTCTGAGGCCTGGTGAGGTCGTGGCGGCACCTCCCCTGGGTGAGAAGTGACTTGGAGGCACGACGGGGAAAATGGAAATGCGCTGGACACAAAGCTTGGACTTTATCAGCAAAAACTCATAGTAGAAAACTGACTGCTTTACCATTTTCGCTGGTTCTTCACCTGCACCTGGGTGTCTCACCCAGTATCCCCGGACTTCGCTGAAGACTCAGAGTTTCAGAATTGCTAGGTTTTCGGGGCCTTGACTAGTCCTTCCCTCCGACTCAGCTGACACCTTCCAGCACTGTCCTTTCTGAAGGTGTCCCCAGACCACTGCACAACCTCCTGGCTCAGAGCTTCTCCGTGAGCCAGCTAACACACAGAGATTTCACAACAAGCACTGCTCTCCAAAAAGATGACCCCAACTGCAGGGAAGTGTGGTTTAGTCCATACACCTTCCCATGTCGCCTCCTGGCATCTCCTGTCACACATCCACACCCCATTCTTTTTTTTTATTTTATTTTTAAAAATATTTTATTTATTTATTTGACAGAGAGAGAGAGACAGCCAGTGAGAGAGGGAACACAAGCAGGGGGAGTGGGAGAGGGAGAAGCAGGCTCCCAGCGGAGGAGCCCAAAGCGGGGCTCGATCCCAGAACGCCGGGATCACGCCCTGAGCCGAAGGCAGACGCTTAACAACTGAGCCACCCAGGCGCCCCATCTTTTTCTTTTTTTTTAAAGATTTTATTTACTTTTTTTAGAGAGAGAGAGAGCACATGCAGGATGGGGAAGAGCAGAGGGAGAGAGAGACTCTCTAGCAGACTCCCCGCTGGGCACAGAGCCCGACATGGGGCTCCATCTCACCATCCAGGAGATCCGGACCTGAGCCGAAACCAAGACGTCCAACTGACGTCTTCCTCAGACCACCCTTAAGGCTCACTTTGAGGCACTGCCCCTGTTTGCAGGCCAAGATTGTGGCCAACCAGGGTGGCTAGGGGAGCAGAAGATGACCTTGCCCCAGCCCTCCCAGCCAGGTATGTGTTAGGTGGAGCCTAGAATTGGGCTCGTGGACTGAGTGTCCTGCACCCTCCCTCACCCTGGATGCTGCAGACTGTGGTCCCCAAGTACCTGTTCTGGGGAGATCTCCGTGTGGGTCACAGGCAGGATCTATGAGAGCAAACACACAAAAAGAACCAAGGGACATTTCTTGGGCTGTGCACTGACCGCTCCTCGGATGCCAAGGTGGCAGGGACTTGGGCCAGTGCTGGACTGCTCCCTCCACCCATCCAGCTGCCTGAGTGGCTGGGGGGCCCCAGGACACTGCTGAGACAGGGCAGGGTCTCTGCTGGGCCAAGCTCTACCAGAAGGCTGTCGAGGGGGTGGCCGGGGTCCTGATGTGAGGGGGCTCTGGGTGGGGCCCCGCACGGACCATCACAGTGGCGATGATGGACAGGAGCGCGTCACTGAAGCTCAGCATGCGGTGTGAGTGCTGGATCCCGTCAGCAGCATCCTCATCCCTCGTGCCCATGGAGGAGTCTCCCTGTCTACTGAGGGCCACTTCTGGGGTGTGGGGCCCGGACATGGCAGGGCCTGGGAGGAAGCACAGGTCTGAGCAGGCCAGCGTGCTACTGGGAGCCACCCTGCTGGCTTCAGCTGCAACACATGGTAGGTTGGTGCCGGAGAGCAGGACGCCCTTGACGGGGGCTTAGTGCTGGTTGGAAGGACCACTCTGCCACCGGTCCTCTCCCAGGAGGCCCCTGTATTTCCAGCCTGCAGGAAAAGCACCACTTCCCTGCTGAGCACTGTCATCTGGGAGCCACATTCGGTGTCTGCCTCCCCTCCAGAAATGGGAGAAACGAGAGAAAGCACACGGACACACAGCAGGCACTCTACACGCTGTGTCACCAGCCTGAAACCCTTGACCCCAACACCAGACCGATGCACTGTTAGACGCCTGCACCCTAAATGTGGGATGTTCTCTCACCCAAGTACTCACCAGGCCCGACCCTACTCAGCTTCTGAGATTAGACGAGCTTGGGTGCGGTCAGGGTGGTATGGCCGTCAACTAGATGTGGGACGTTCTACAGGACCAAGTCCCACAGGCTTGGACTAAAACAGAGTGCCAGCCCTCGCAAGGACAAGCAAAACGGAAAATGCGCCCCAACTCCAGAAATAAAGGAGGCTTACCAGCAATTTCTGGACAGGAAAAACAAATTGCGAACAAACAAGTAAGACATTCAGCTTCCTTAGCAACTGGGGAAATGCAAGTGAAAAGAATGAGGTTCCATCAAGGTCTGCAAACGTCCGTCACAAGTGACGAGGTTGTGGGGACACAGGCTTGGGCAGGAATGTAACGGATGCCACGCCTGTATGGAGACAACAATAATTAATACAGTGCGGTGTGCACACCCTACAAGGTGGGAACTCCATTTCTAGGTGTAGCCTCAGGCATGTGGACAAGGAAATAGAGATGAATAGGACGTGCACTGGTGTAGTTCATTTTAACAAATGTCAAAAATGCTCTATTATTAAACACTAAATGAGTTGTTAAAAAGTGCTAAGAACTGAATGTTTGTATCCCCCGAACTCCTCCGTGGAAGCCCTAACCCCCGGCGGGATGGCATCAGGAGAGGGGCCTCAGATGGGGGACGAGACGAGGGAGGTCATGAGGGCGGGGCCCTGAGATGGGATCCATGTCCTCACAGAAGATGAGGGGCGGGGAGAGGTCGCTGGCCTCTGAGCGAGACACCACGAGAAGGTGGCCGTCTGCAGGCCACCACTGTGATCTCAGACTTCCAGCCTCCAGAACCATGAGAAAAAACGGTCTGTCGTTGAAGGCCCAGTCCGTGGGTTTTGTGATGATGGCAGAGTGACTGAGATAGGAAGTGAAGATAAATGAAATAGATCTAGGCATGATTAAAACTCAGAAACGCAATGTTGAGAGAAGTAAATCATGTCGCAAAAAAAATACACATACCATTCTACCATTGATATGTTTAGAACACAGCGACCATCTGTCCTCCCACGATTATACAAACATGCACAGTAAGAACATGGGAGCAAGCAAGGACGGCACTCACCAACTTCACGGCAGCACTACCATGACCTTGGCAGGGAGGGGTGGGAGCTGGGGTGGGGATGGGGCTTTAGCTTTCAGATGGATCTAGAATGTATTCCTCACTTTTTCAAAGCTTACGTAAAGATCACTCCTTCTGGTGTACAGGTCTATGAGTATCTGACAAATGCACACAGGTGTGTGACCATGACCATGGTCACAACACAGTTCTGTCCCTGAGTGCACCATCTGTGGTCAAGCCTTCCTCCACCTCAAATCCTGGCCCCCATCCATGTTCTCTGTTACCCTCAGTTTGCCCTTTCCAGACTGTCCCGTAAGTGGACTCACAGCCCGCGGAACCTCCTGAGTCTGGCTTCTTCCACTCAGCGTGATGGGCCTGAGACTCACCCATGTTTCAGAGCATCGGTAACGGTGTTTACTGCTATGTGGTTAATTCTCCTGTGTGGATGGACAGCTAGCTGTGTTCATCCGTTCACTACCTGGAAAACGTGGGTTGTTTCTAGTTGTTGGTGGTGATGAATAAAGCCGCTGTAAATATTTGCACACATATTTGTGTAAACATGTTTTTATTTCTCTTGGGTAAACACTTCAGAATGCGTTGCTGGGTAAACGCATGTTTCGCTTTATGAAAAACTGCCCAACCACTCACCCAAGGAGCCGTGCCACGTTGTACTCCTCCTGGCAGTGTGCGAAAATCACAATTGCTCCTCATCCTCCCCAGCACCTAGTCTGGTAGGATTTTTTAAAAAGTTAACCTTTAATTTTAGCTATGCTAATAGATGCGCAGTGTATCTCGTGTGGCATTTCCCCACTGACTAATCGGGTATTTTCATGTGCCTTTTATCTGTGTACCTTTTGTGGCAAGGTGTTTGCTAGAATCTTTTGTTTATTATTTGGGGAGTTATTTGTGTTGTTATTGAGTTTTTAGAGTTCTTTATATATTCTGGTTAAAAGTCCTCTGATAGGATGTCACTTGCAATATCTGCTCGCGGTCTGTGGCTTGTCTCTCACTCTCTTACCAGCGTCGGAGCACAGAAAGTCTTAAATTTGACGCAGTCCAGCTCAACTTTTCTTTCTTCCTTTCTTTTCTTTCTTTTAAAGCTTTTATTTATTTGTCAGAGAGAGAGAGAGAGAGCACAAGCAGGGGGAGCGGCAGGCAAAGGGAGAGGGAGAAGCAGGCTCCCCGCTGAGCAAGCCTGCCGCTGCTGTGGAGCTGGATCCCAGGACCCTGGGATCATGACCTGAGACGAAGGCAAACACTTAATTGACTGACCACCCAGGTGTCCTTCAACTTTTCATTCGTGGATCATTCTTTCGGGGTCATATCTAACAATGCTTTGCTTAACTCAAGATGACAAAGATTTCCTATTTTCTTCTAGAAGTTTTAAAGTTTTAGGTTTTACTTTCATTGTATGATAGATTTTTATCTATTTTATAATTTTTATGAATGATTTATTACTATTATATAATTTTTATATAACATGCGAGGTATAGTGGGGCTTCCCTTTTTTGTAGATGGGTGTTTGATTATTCCAATACCACTTGTTGAAAAGACTATCCTTTCTCCACTGAACTGCCTTTGCACTTTGGTCAAAAGTTAACTGGCCGTATCTGTGTCAGTCTATCTTGGGAGCACATACCCTGTGCAGTTGATCATTCTGTACCCGTCCCTTTGCCAATATCAGTCTTGATTACAGCTTCAGAGTAAGTCTTGACATCTGACAGAGCAAGTCCTCCAACTTTGTTCTTTTTCAGAATTCTTCTGAGTGTTCTAGATCTTGTGCCTTTCCCTCACATGCTTCTGCTTACAGGGGCCCCTTTCCACAGTTCCTCTAGGCAGAAAGACGGGGGTTTCTCTTAGAGGTTTTGCCGTCTGTGCAGCAACTCACAGCACAGCCCCACAGTGGACAGCTGGCCTATGGTCAAAGCTGTGGGAAAAAGAGATTTTTAAAAAAGTGGAAAACTCACACGTAGATGGATCACTGCTCCAAGTTTTGACTACCCTTCCCAATCTATTGGCTTTGCATTGTTTTTAATATTTTATCCCGAGTTTTTACTCGAGATGTAATCAGCAGGAGAGAAAGCCTGTAGGGAGCTTACTCCATCACGGCCAGCACTGAACTGTAACACTTTACTTCTCAAAAGACAGCGGGAGAGAGAGGAGAGAGTAGGTGAAGGGGGGTGAGCAAGGAAGGTGAAAAATTCATGCCAAGAAAATAAGACAAAAAGTCACATGTGTTTTTCAGGCATGAATTTTGGGAAACATATATCTGCTATAATGTTTTTTAGATTTTTTTATGTTCATATTTTCTCAAATATTATTTTTAAAAAACCAGTAAATATTGAATATAGACACAAAAATCCTCAACAAAACGTTAACAAATGGAATCCAGCAATGAATAAAAAGGACTACATACCATGACCAAGTGATATTTATTCCAAGAATGTAAGGTTGGTTTAAAATAAAAAAATCAGTGACTATAATACACCCCATCAAAGGAACAAAACCCAAAAACTACACAATCATCTCAGTGGGTGCACAAAAAGCATCTGACAAAGTCTAATACCTCTTCATGATACAAATATCCAACAAATTAGGAATGGGAGTAAACTCTGTCCATCTGATAGACGGCTTCTACAAAAGCTCACAGCTAACATCATACTCAATGGTGAGAGACTGACCATCTCCCCACTCCTGCCCCAGATCAGGGACAACACTATTCTACACTATACTGTCGAGGTTCTAGCCAAGGCACTAAGGCAAGAAAATGAAATATAGGGCATCAATACTGGAAAGAAAGAAGTAAAACTATCTCTATTTGCAGGGGGTGTGATTTACACAAAGACAACCCTAAGGAATCCACAAAAGAAAACTATTACAACTAATAAATGAGTTCAGTAAGGTTGCAAGAGACAAGATCAATATATAAAAATCAACTGCATTGTATATACTAGCAAAAACCAATCTGAGAAAAAAACTTATGAAAACAATTACATTTATAATAGCATCAAAAATAGTAAAAAAATTAACAAAGGAAGCGCAAAACATTGTTGAAAGAGATTAAAGAAGACTTAAGCAAATGGAAAGACCTCCGTGGACTGGAAGACTTGATACTGTTAAGACGGCAGTACTTCCCAAACTGATGCACAGACTGCATGTAATCCCTATCAAAATTCCAACTGCCTTCTCTGCAGAATTAACAAACTGACCAGGATCCAGTAATTCCACTTCTTTTTTTTTTTTTAAAGATTTTATTTATTTATTCGACAGGATAGAGACAGCCAGCGAGAGAGGGAACACAAGCAGGGGGAGTGGGAGAGGAAGAAGCAGGCTCCCAGCGGAGGAGCCTGATGTGGGGCTCGATCCCATAACGCCGGGATCACGCCCTGAGCCGAAGGCAGACGCTTAACCACTGTGCCACCCAGGCGCCCCACAGTAATTCCACTTCTAAGTATATATTCAAAGGAATTAAAAGCAGAGACTTGAAGATACATTCGTACACCAGTGTTCACAGCAATATTATTTGCAATAACCAAATAAAACTACAATTCATATGGAAATTTAAGGAACCTCTGACTATTTACGGAGTACCCAAAACAATCTTGAAAAAGAAGAATAAAGCTGGAAGACTCCCACCTCAAAATTTCAAAACTTACTACAAAGCTATGGTAATCAAGACAGTGCAGTACCAGCATAGGACATATAGACCAACAAAGAACTGAGAGTTCAGAAATAAACCACTACATTTATGGTCAACTAGTTTTTGATAAGGCTGACAAAACCACTCAGTGGGGAGAAGAGTCTTCACAAATGGTCCTGACACACCTGGATATCCACATGTAAATGGATGAATTTGGATCCTACCTCACACCACATACAAAGGTTCATTAAAAATGGATCAAAGAACTAAATGTAAGAACTAAAACACTGGGAGAAATTCTTCATGGCCTTGCATTTGGCAAAGGACTTTTAAATATGACACCAAAAGCACAAACAACAACAAAAATAGAAGTTGGAGTTCATCAAAATTTGAACTTTTGTGCCTCAAAGGACACTACTAAGAAATTGAAAAAAAATGATCCAAAGAATGGGAGAAAATATTTGGATATCATATATCCGAGAAAAGTTTAGCATCCATAATATATAAAGAAGCCTTACAGTTTAACAGGAAAAAGACAACCCAGTTCAAAAAATAGGCAAAGAATGTGAATATACATATCTTCAAAGAAGATATATTATTAGCCAACAAGCACATGAAAAGATGTACGTCATTAAGTTACATAGAGAAGAGTAAATCAGAGTTATGAGATAATCGTCTCCAGGACGGCTATGATAGCAGCAATGAAACGCAAGCGTTGGGGAGGGTGTGGAGAAACTGGAACCTCTGCACACTTTTGGCAGGAATGTAAAATGGTGCAGCTGCTATGGAAAACAGTAAGGTTCCTCCAAAAATTAATAAAGAACTACCATAGGATCCAGTAATTCCACTTCTAAGTATATATTCAAAGGAATTAAAAGCAGAGACTTGAAGATACATTTGTACACCAGCGTTCACAGCAATATTATTTGCAATAACCAAAAGGTGGGAGCAACCCAAGTGTCTATCTATGGATGAATACCTAAACAAAATGCGGTATCTACATATAAACATACAACAGAATATCCTTCAGCCTTAAAAATGAAAGAAATTCTCACCTGTGTTACAATGTGGATAAGCCTTGAGGACATTATGCTAGCGAAGTGAAATAAGCCAGCCACCAAAGGGTAGTACTGTGTGATCCCACTTACGCAAGGTCTCTAGAGCAGTCAGATTCATAGAGACAAAGCAGAATGGTGGTTGGCAGGGGCTGGGTGGGGCCGGAGGAAGAGAGAGTTACTGTTTAATAGAAACAGAGTTTCCGTTTTGCAAGATGAAGAGCTCTATGACTGGATGGTGGTGATGGCCGCACAACAGGCTGAACGAACACTTAAAAATGGTTAAGATGGGAAATTTTAGGTGTATTTTACCAGGGTTAAAAAACCAAAAACTAGTGCCCAACATGTATGTTCAAAACATGTTAGTTACATGTTACTTTCATCATATACAAGTTTTTAAGACTCATGGTAATATAAGAATACAAGACTGAGGAGTGAAAGAAAGAGTATAAGACAAAGTAGAGGAGCAGGGAGCTGAGGGATAATTTTTGTTTGTTTAAAGAGACTAAAGAATTTTAAAATCCTGACGAGAATAAGGAGAAGCTGGAATTTCATATAACAGAGAACACTTATGATCCTGTAAGGCCTTATGCACTGTGCTCGGCGTTAGAGGCCAACAGGAATAGGATAATCACGCAACGGTACGGGGCACATGACACACATTAGGGCGCCGTGGGAGAACCGAGTCAGGGAAAGCTCTAAGAATGGGATCTGCCAGAGCTGAATCTGGGAATACTTATGACAAGATGACAACGAGAATAAGTGACATCTGTCAAGCAATTACTGTGTGCCAAGCACTGTCCCACATACTTCATTTGTAATGTCTCTTTTAATCCTCCAACAATGCTGAGAATTACTGACGACAAAAAGGAATTGGCTGTGTGTGTGCATGTAACAGGGAGAGCGTGGTGTGCGGCCAAGTGCAAGGAGTTGGGTAAGGCTGGGGCACCAGGCTCAAGCTGGGAGATGCACCTGAGGGCTGAATCACCAAGAGTTTGTCAGCTATTGCGGAGACCACGCAGAGATGAGGCCCGTGTGTGTGTGCTGTGTATATACACCTATACACACACAGAAGTAAAACATGTATGTTGGACACAAGTCCATTATGTGATTTGTAAACACTTTCTCTATTCTGCGCTGTCTTTTCATTCTCCTGACGGTATATACACACATACATGTTTGCGTATATACATGTGTATGTATTTTAAATTCACAGGCTATTTTAAAATAAATTTATGTATTTTAGTAGCCCCCCACACCCAATGTGGGGCCTGAACTCACAACCCTGAGATCAAGAGTCACAGGTTCTACTGACTGAGCCACCCCAGGCACCCCTCACGGGGTGTTTTTTTCAGCAGTTTTAGGTTTGCAGAGAAATTGAGCAGAAAGGAGAGTTCCCATATATCTTTTCACCACTCCCCCTCCAGTTTCCCATTATTAACATCTCACATTAGTGTGACACAGCTGGTGCAACTGACGAGCCATACTGATTAAGGCCACAGTTCATTAGGATTCTACAGGTTTTGACAAATGTAGGACTTATAGCCACCATTACATTATCATCCAGAAGTTTAACTGCCCTAAAAATCCTGTGTTCCCCCATTCATCACTCCCTCCCCCCAAAACCCTCGGCAACCATTCATCTTTTTACTGCCCCCATAGTTTCTCCTTCTCCAGAATGTCATGTAATTGGAATCATACAGTATGTGGCCTTGTCAGACTGACTTCTTTCACTTAGCAATATGCATTTAAGATGCTTCCATGTCTTTTCATGGCTTAATGGCTTTCTTTTTACTGCTGAATAATAATCCATTTTATAGATGTACCACAGTTTATCTGTTCACCTATTGAATATCTTCAACAACGTATTTTGAAGTTTTTAATTTTGATTAAATACAGGTTGTTTCTTTTATTGGTTGTGCTTTAGTGTCATACCAAAATGTCTCACAGTTTGTTTTTTCTTAGAAGCTTTATGGTTTCAGGCCTGACACTTAGATGTTTTGAGTTAATTTTTGTATATAATGCAAGACATAGATTAACATTCTTAAACATGTGGATATCCAATTTTTCCAGCATCATTTTTTGAAAAGACTATCTTTTCTTCAATTACTTTTATTCCTTTGTCAAAAACCAACTGACCTTCTATGCACTTGTGAGCCACTTTCTGGCAATTCTGCTGCACTGACCGACTTATGCACTTAAACCAGCGCCATACTACTTTGGTTACTGTGGCTTTATAATGAGCGGTGAAGTCAGGCAACGTGAGTCCCAGAACTTGTCCTTGTTCAAACTTGCTTGGAGTATTCTCCCTCTTCTGCAGTTCCAAATTAATTTTAGAATCAGTGTGTCAATTTTTACAAAAAGTCTGCTGGGATTTTGCCAGGAATTACACTGAATCTATACATCAGTTTGAGAAGAATCCGTCTGACTGAATCTCCCAATTTATGAATATGGTGTATTCTCTCCGTTTACTAAGGTCTTTCATTTCTCCCAGCTACGTTTTTTAGTTTTCGGTGTATGAATCTTGCACGTCTTTTTTTCAGATTTACCCCAAGCATTTAATATTTTTCGATGCTGTTGTAAATGGCGTTTTCCCCTCATTTCAACTCCTACTCCCTTGCTGGTTATCTAGAAATGATGGGACTTATTTCCTGCCTATTGATCCTGTACCCTGCAATCTTGCTAAAGTCACTTACCAGGACTAATAGCTTTCTGTAGATCCCATTTGGGTTTTTACATAGAGCCGTGTCAAACGAGGGTGGTAATGTCCCTTGAGGGACATCTGGCAATGTCTCCAGACATTTCTGGTTGTGACAAGTGACATGTGTTGATGGTTTCTAGGGGACAGAGGTAGGGGTGCTGCTAAATGTCCAACAATGTGATAATGCCACCCCTTCACCTCAAAGGAATTATTTGGCCCCAAATGTCAATGGTACCAAGATTGGGAAAGTAACATAAACCATTGTGTCATCTTCATAAACAATTTTACTTGTTATTTTCAATCTGGAAGCTTTTTTTTTCCTTGCCTCATTACACTGGCTAGAATTTCTTATACAATGAACAAAAGTGGTAAGACCTGACAACTTCGGCCTGTTACTGTTATTCCGCATGTCAGCTATAGGCTTTTCATAAATGCCCATATTATTTTATTCTGAGAGGGAGAGAGAGAAAATGCGCATGCACATGGCGGGGAGGGGCAAAGGGAGAGGGAGAGAATCTCAAGCAGGCTCCATGCTCAGTGCAAAGCCAGATGTGGCCCAACCTCATGACCCTGAGATCATGACCTGAACTGAAATCAAGAGTCAGATGCTCAACCCACTGAGCCCCCCCCCCCCCCCGAATGCCATAAATGCCCTTAATATGCTGGTGAAGTTTCATTTCATTCCTAGTCTGCTGGCAATTTTTTTTTTTTAAAGTAGGGATGGATGTTGGGTTTTATCATGGTTTTTTTTGTGTCTATTAAGATGATCCATTCGGTTTTCTTTTTCACTCTGTTAATAGCATAAAATACATTGATCAATCTTCAAATGCTAACTTCGCGTTCCTGGGATAAACTTCACTTGGTCATGTTGTACTATCCGTTTTGTAGTGTTGGATTCAACTTGCTAAAAAATGTTTTAAAAGAATTTTCGTATCTATGTCCACAAGAGATATTAGTCTTTTTCTTTTCTTGTAACGTCTTCGTCAAATTTCAGTGTCAGAATAGTGCTATCCTTATAGAATAGGCCGGGCTGGTTAATACTTCCTTCCTTCGATTTGAAGTTTATGCAGAAATAGCGAGCCATGTTAGTGTCTTCCAAGGAATTTGTTTCTTTAGTCTAAGCTGCTGAGTTTGTTGGCATAAAGGTGTTCATGTTCTCTGATTATCCTTTTAGCACCAACATCATTACTCTTATTCATGATATTGTTAATTTGTCTTTTTTTTTTTCCAGTTCAATATGGCCACGGATTTCTCTATTTTATTGATCTCGAAGAATCAGCTTTTGTTGTCACTGATTTTGTTTTTGTTTTCTATTTCATTGGTTTCCACTCTGACATATTATTTCCCTTTTTGTACTCACTTTGGGTTTCATTTGCTCTTGTTTTTGTTTTTTAAGATGAATGGCTGAAATTATTAGTTTGAGAACTGTCTTCTAGTATGTTTTGGCTACATTCCACACATTTTAAAATGTTGCATGTTTATTTTCATTCACTTCAAAATTCTAATTTTCCTTCTGATTTCTCCTTTGACCCATGGGTAATTTAGAAGTGACTCATTCAGTTTCCAAATATTTAGATTTTCCAGATATCTATTATTGATTTCTAACTTAATTGCATTGCAGTCAGAGAACATATTTGTTTCATAACCCAGAATAAGATCCATCTTGGTAAATGTTCCTTACGCACTCAAAAATGTGTATTTTGCTGGTACTGTGTAAAGTGTTCTATAAATGTCCATTAGGTCAGGTTGGTTGATGGTTTCATTCAACTATATCCTTGGTGATTTTCTTGGTACTTGTTCTAGTGAAAGAGGTATTGAAATCTCCAACTCCAATTTACACTGGGTTTTGATAAAAAAAATTTGGTTTTGCTTCATGTATTTTAAAGCCTTATTATTAGGCACAAAACGGTTTAGAATTATTACAACTTTTTGATGAATGTATTGCTTCATCCTTACAAAATGACCCTCTTAATTTCTGGCAGTACTCTTTGCTGTGACATCTATAGAGGAAGAGGCTTGCAGATGAAGACCATAAACTCAGTTTTAAACACGTATACACGACATGAGCTATTTAGCAGCAAAGGTCTAAGAGTTCAGGACAGAAGTGTGGTTTGGAGATACAGACTGAGTTAACATGGTCCATGAAGTGCCAGTACACAAATGTGCTCCATAAATGTTTCTGAAATAAAAAGTCTGAGTAAGCTCTGGTCTCCAAAGTAATTACACTATTTAAAACCCTCTGACCCTGACCCTAGGTCATATGAGGATAAATTCATGGCCTTCAAATTCAAAGGAACCCTCAAACGCTACTGCTTTCCAGTGAGTTATCCACAACAGCTATTTTGTATCTTTTCCACACTGCCTAAACCTTAGTTTTCTTACCTCCCTTCTTGTTTTCAGTAGATGTTTTGTTTCCCTAATTCATGGTGAAAACAGAAGCCATCAAAGAATTCCTTCACTTTCATTCCAATGAACACATCAGGTTACTGGCAAATGCAACCCATCTTCCCTCCCTCCCTCTGCTATGGAAAGTGTTTGTCTTATGCCCCCAGTGAATATGACTCTCCCTATGCCCTGGATGTCATTACCCGCCCATCTTCCAGAGAACTTTATTCACTATTCCTCCCTCTTCTGTACGGGCAAACTTTCTCGCCCCACTGGCTCCCTCCCATCAGCTTCAAGCTGCTCAAAAATCTCCTATCTTAAAGCACCTCAACCCCACACCACCCTTCTAGCTCCCACACCTTCCTCTGCATAACCAAACCTCTTGAGTCACCTCCAACTCTTCATTTCTTTATTCTACTTCCATCCCACCACTCCAGTGAAACTATTCTTGAAAGGTCACAAGATAATCTCACTGTTGCCAAACCCAAGGTACATCTTTTATTTCTTTCTCTATTTCACTCTTAAATGGCTTCCTGCCCCCCACCCCAGGGAACATCTCTCCTTGGCTCTGGGACACAATGCTCCCTTGGTTTTCTCCCTGTGGCCCTGGCTGCTCCTTCTCCATACGCTGGTCTACTCTCTGAACGTTCTAACACCTTTCTGCCTAACTCTGTTTCTGCTCTCTTCTGCTCTCACGCCAGTCGACTGCCATCCACGCTGAGGACATCAAACATCGGTATCTAGCTTGGCCTCTGTCCTGAGCCCCTATCCTTACAGGCACCAGACGAATGCACTGCTTGGAAATGCCATGACTTGGGGAGAATTCTAGCAGTAATGCTTGTGGACGTTGGCCAAGTAATGATATTGTTGAGCATGTTTTCTCACTCCTGAAAAAGGCAGAGGGGGTGGGGGTAAGGATGTTGTGCCGTCTTCTCCGAGGTACTCCTAAAAGGCTGTTGTAAAAAAGCACGGTACAGACGAAGCTGCTACTACTATAAGGATAATAACACACGTTTGTCTAGAAAGAGGTTTTTAATAACTTGGAATTCTAGGAAGACTAAGACGCTGGTTGGGGCTTTCAGATCCGTTTTTCAGTTTGAGAATGAACAGAGGGGGTTGCCAACACGAACCAGGCACAAGACATCAATGCGCCGATCGGGCAGGACCCGTGTCTCCCCCGAGGGGGCAGCTGTAGGTGAGTGGTGACACACGCGATTCTGGGTCCAAGGCTGCCAGGTCTGACTTTTCTACAGAAGCTGGAAACCTGGGCTTTTTAAATTTAAGTTTTTCAGACTTTTGGTAGCAACCAACTCATTAAAAAAAAAACAAACCAACCCTTCACGTGGCCCCCCCCACCAAACCGAACCAGCTAGGAGCGTGCCCGGTGCTACCGACCTTACTCAACAAGTCGCGAGGGGTGTCGCGGGCTGGGCGGCCAGACTGCACGTTGCTCGAGAGCTGCGGTCCAGCGAGCCGCTCCCCACGCCGCTCCCGGCCGGGGGCTGAGGCCACCGTAAGCCCGAGCACCCTGACAAGTGGCCTCTGCAGACACGACCGCGTGGGGAACGGTTAGACACTGGGCCCGGAGCCACACCACTCAACCGCCCGTCCGCGCTCGGGTCAGCGGGGCGTCCGAAGCACGGCGGCCGGAAGCTCGTCACGAGACCCCCGGCGCCGCGCAGGCGCGATCCGCGACCAGGAATTTGCGCACGCGCACCCGCCCGGCTCGGCGCAACGGAGGCGCCGGCGTTTTTCCGGGCTGCGACGCGCCCCCGCGGGCCTACGTCACGGCGTCGGGGCGGAAGATGGTGCAGCTCCGGGCCGGCGGTTGCTGAGCGGACCCGGACGCAGCTGGACTCCGAGCTCCCCGCTCCGGCGCCCGCTGCGGGGCCGCAGCCATGTCGCTGCTGCAGTCTGCGCTGGACTTCTTGGCAGGCCCGGGCTCTTTGGGCGGCGCTGCCGGCCGCGACCAGACTGACTTCGTGGGGCAGACGGTGGAGCTGGGCGAGCTGCGGCTGCGGGTGCGGCGAGTCCTGGCCGAGGGTGAGGCCCGGGCCGGGGGCGCGGGGCCGGGCGCCGGGGGCCATCGCGGGGTGGCCGGGCGCGGGGCGGGCCGGGGGGGGCGGGGTCGGACCGGGCCCGGTGCGGAGCGGCCCCGCCGGGGTGGGGTATGGGGAGGGTCGTCGCGGTGGGGAGCGGGTGAGGCCGACCGGCTTGACTGCCGAGGGTGAGCGAGGCGGGGTCTGGGGCAGGGCACTTCCTTGCCGGAGGCGTGGCAGTCAGGGCCGGTGTGGGGCCGACCTGCGGCCAGAGGGGAGGCCGCGGCAGTGGGGGAGGAGGTGGTGGGCGGGTGAGGGGCCACAGTAGGGCCGGAAGGAAGGGGACCCAGAAGGCTGAGCATTACGCTGGGCCGCTATGAGTCATGGCCCCTGCCTCACGTCTCGGGCCGTTGTGAGGGTGGTGGGACAGCATTGGACCTCTGGACATCGGGCTGTCTCTCCTCAATTCTCAGGATCCTCGCGTGGGTGCTTGTGCCCCTTGGTGCGGGTGGTTGCAGTCCTGTCCTCCTTGGATGTTGGGATAGACGGTGCTGTGACCCTTTGCCCAGCTTCCTCGTCTCGCCACCTGAGTTTCCCTTGCCCTGATCTCTTTGTGCGTCCACGTAAGTTAGGGCATGCCAACAGTCACGACCGGTCCAGAGCCTTTCAGGTTGCACTCGTCAGCCATGGAGGAATTTCCGGGTCATTCTTTAGTCCTCTTTGTTTCTGCGTGCTTTCTCCAGCTTCCTGATGTCCTTTCTTTTCCTTACACAGAGTCTATTGCCAACGTCGGTGTGATCCCATTCTCTCCTCTGGATTTTCCTTACATTTTGTTGGTGGCGCCCGCAGGGGTATGTCACATTTTGCTAGCTGGGATGCTTACTGGCTGAACACAGTTGGCTCTGGGGCTGGTGCTGGTGCAGGACAGTATTCCCCGGAGTTAGTGTGGGCAAGGGAGAGGTGCAAGGTGGAACCACATACCTGGCTGGGTAGCTCTCAGGACTGTAGGCTCAGCCTGTCACATGGCCGACCACTGCCACGTATGCTCAGTCTGAGCAGAAACGAGCAGACCCTTCTGGTGTCCTTATTCCTAAAGGCCTGAGGGGATGTTCTGGCTGCAGCATTATCACACGCTTTTTCTCCACTTGGGTAAAGAACAAACAGATTTTGGGTGTGATTTGGTAAGAAAACCTTTTCTTAACAGATGTGGGGGCCAGAACCTCTATTAACATTCTCAAGTGTGGTATCTGTTAGAATGAGAGTTCCCTCGGATCAGTTCCTTTGTTCCGAAAATACCAAGCAATTATCTTGGTTTTTTAAGAAATTCATAGTTGACAGTATACGTGGTTTTTGCCTTCTGGAATTTAAAATTAGACAAAAACTCTAATGACAGGACAGCGCGGTACTGGGGGATCCTTGGGGCAGGACAGGCAGTGGCGGGGGTTCCAGCAGGCCAAACTGAGGTGAGAGGGTTGAGAATGAGCCCCTACTAGGGCAGGGGTGGGGCCAGGCAGGAGGAGGGGTGATCAGAGATGGGAGGTGGGTCCTGTGGAGCAGGAAGTTTACCGGTCACTTAATACCCAGGATGAAGAACAAGGAAATGGGACTAGCTGATATGGTTGTGCAAAAGAACCCCCTCCCTTTGCTATGTAGGCAAGTCAGGAGATAAAAATACCCAGCACAGTCTTAGTCTTTAGATACGTAACGGGAGCCTTGTAGCCTTTAAAGCTTGTGAAGCCTCTTCCTGAACTGAAATGGTAAGAAAGCCATATGAAGTCTTTCCGGAAAAACAGCAACCCTGGAACCTAGGCTGTGGGAATTCATGCTGTCTTATATAAATGTGGGGAAGTTTCCAAACCTGAAACCCTTGGGTAGAGATGTTGACAACTTCACAATTCTTCAGGTTTCAGAAAGATAATAGCCATGCTGTATATCCTATGATATTCCTACAAGAGTTGGGGAAGTCTTTAATAATTAAATAAATCATGTCCATAGTTAAATGAGTGAGTATCCTCGCTGTGGGGTAATTAAGTCTTTAAATAGCCCCACCTCTGTTCATGTCAGGTGTTGCCCCAGATGAATTTAGGATAGATCAGATTTTGCTGTGAAGTGGTTTAGGAAAAAAAACATTGTTTTCATAGCTTTTTGGAATTTGTCTCTGTAGCATGAAATGGGTTGTGGGCAGAACTGTGGAGCCAGATAGCTTCCTAATCTTTTGAAAATTGGTTTTAAGTTTTCATTTAAAAAAAAGTCAGGTTACTGGGAGTAACCCCAATGTCAGAGATGCTGAGTCCAGGCAGATCCTAGAATACATCCTTTATGTTCTCTTGTTTTGGATTTTGCACCTTCTTGCTTGCTTTCTACTGTCCAGAGAGGTAACAGAGGTGATCGCTCTGCCAAGACAGGTTTGGCCCCGAAGGTGAGTCCACCTCTACAGTGACTATTTGACTTTGGCTACACAGCTAGTGATGTGGACAAGGTGTATGTGGGCAGCTCTTGAGAAGAAGAAAGAAGTCTGCAGAGCTGTCCTGTAGTTTATGTGTAACTGGTTGTGTGTGTTTGCTGGAACACCGTGTGCCGTGCGTGGTATCAGTGGCCTTTGATGAACGTGGGTCCCTTGTGTTCTGTTTGGGGGGCACATGCCACACTAACTCCAGGCCAGCTGTTGTCCTAGCCGTCCACCCCTCTGCGTCCTGGTCCCTGCTTTTAGAGGGCTTCTCCCTTGTCTGTGTCAAGTGTCGGGATTGGTGAGGGCAAGGGGCTGTTTGGTATTGGCTGGCAGTGGCAGGGTTGTGCGATAGGACTCTTGGCTGGAGGTTTCAGAAACCACTGGGGTTGGCGTGACGAAAGGAGAGAGTCGTAGGTTGAGTCAGGACATCCTCTGCGGGAATTCACAGCGCAGTACGTTTTAAGTTGATTTGAAAAGATGATGGAGCGGTCGTCGCTCACTGACATTCTGGCACACGGCTCTTTTCACACAGGAAGTGTGCCTGAGCCCTGTGACTTGGTGGTCTTGTTCCAGTATCTTTTCTCTCAACCACCGTGGCTGCTCTCACCCAGGAAGTGGTGCTGAGTGGATCTTTTCTCCAGGCACCCAGCGCACAGATAACCAAGGTCTTTGCAGGAGGGGCTTGTGCCTTGGGCAGCTGGTTCTGTTCAGAATGGTGTGGTCCAGTCTTGTGTCTGATTAATTGCCCTCTCTCAGTTCTCCTAACCCCACCCTCTTCACTTGCACCCTGGCGACTTGAACATCAGCCCCTTACCTGTCCTAACTAAAATCTAGTATGAAACAGTGACGGTAACCAGCAAAACAGCATTTATGGAGTTCTGACTCTGGCAGGCATAGTCCCTCGTGCTTCCTGTGGTCGTTCATCCTGACGGTGGCTGACGGAACGGCCGTCAGTAGCTTGCCAGTGCCACCAGCCAGTGAGTGGTGGAGTTGGGTGGAGGCGGGAGTGGTAGAGCATATTTTTGGTCACCCACGTGGTGGCGCAGGTCCACCTGTCGAGTGTGTCCTGCAGGGAGAAATGTCCAGAGGATGTCACAGTGAAAGAAGCAATCGGCAGTGCACCTGCTTGCGGAGTCTCTGGAAGTGGGCGTTGCTGGGGGGCCAGGATGGGAGCTGCGTGCCTCAGTTGGCTGCAGGTGCAGGTGCATGCAGGTGCCTATCATGGGGAGGTCGCCATGGAGGAGGGATTATTGTGGGAGGAAGTCACCCTGCGGGGAGGTCATGGGGGGAGGTGTTGGCGCAGGTCACTGTTGTGGGGCAGGGGAAAGTCTGGCCTCTGTCTTTCCGTTGGCCCAGCCTGTTCCTCTCTGTGGACTCCTGCTGTCCGCATGGGCACGTAACCCTGAAAGATCTGTGGTGATCACGTGAGGGTAGGAGACGGAGGTAACGGGGAGTGTGTTCCTTAGAAACAGTGTTAATTGATAACACATAGTCAGATCTCCCAGATTGCTCCTTGTGCCGCTGCACCACATTTCCTGGTGCTCACTGTCCCCCCCCAACTCTGAGTCCGTGACCCTACGGGGAGGCCTGCCAGACCCCACTGCCCCCACACCATCCTCATTGCAGTGGGCAAACACTGTATGGGCTTGTGTGGATTTGCATTTTTCTGTCTCATGACTTTGAGCATATTTCCGTGCTTATTAGCTTATTCAGACTCCTGTTCTGGAATCGTGCATGGATGTCCTGTAGGCATCCTTTTTCTTTTAATTAAAAGCAATTTAAGTTGAGTTATTGACATACAATAAACTGTATAGAATTTAGATGCTCTGATAAGGGCTTACACCCATGTAGCCAACCAGCTGTCGAGGTAGACAGCAGTTGAGTGACCCCACAAAGCCCCCTTCCCCTTGCTCAGAGTCTCCCTCTTCCAGAGGCGCCCCTCCCCGAGTGCTCTCTCTGGTCTCTGAAGTTTGTCCCCTCCATTGTAGTGGCTTGTTCATCCCCTCGCCTGCTGGTGGGCACTTGGGTGTTTCCACTTCGGGCTATGATGAATAAAGCTGCCGAGAACATTCTTTCACAGGATTTTTTGTGGCCGTGTGTTTTCTTTCAGGTAAAATACCCGGGTGTGGCATTTTGGGGTCTCAGTTGGATGCAGGTCTCTGCGTGGAGCAGGCTGCACGGGTGTGCCTTCCCAGTAGCTGCACGAGGGCTCCCGTCCTTAGCCGGCACCTGCATTCGTATTGTCTGTGCCCGTGATTCTGTCTGCGCTGGTCTGTGCGCCGGGGTATCTGTCTGGTGTGGGATTTCCACGAGCCTGATGATACCACGTGGGACACTTTTTCTCCTGCTTATTAGCCAGTTCTGTGTCTCGTTTTGTGTGCGAAATGTCTGTTCGAGTCTTTTCCATTTTGAATTGGACAGGAGTTGTGGGAGTTTTTTATTGCAGGTACAAGTCGGGTATTTTTATATAATACGCACAGATGCGGGTATGTGAGGAGGAGGAAGCAAGCCGTAGGCGGGGTCACTGCTGTCCCTGGCCAAGCCGCCTTGCGGAGTGGGGGGCTGGCCTGGACAGCTGAGGTATCTGTGGCTGTCTCCGAATTCCAGGATGTGTACAATAAAATGTGTTCTCTGTCCTTTCTTTATGTTTCACACAACAGGATTACCATTTCTGTTAAAGATGTATTTATTTGACAGAGAGAGTGAGCAAGCGGAGGGGGGGGGAGCGGAGGGAGAGGGAGAAGCAGACTCCCTGCTGAGCAAGGAGCCCGACTCGGGACTCAGTCCCAAGACCCCGGGATCATGACCTGAGCCGAAGGCAGACACTTGACCGACTGAGCCACCCAGGCGTCCCAGCAGTATTACTATTTTTATTTAAACTTTCAATTTTGAGATAATTGTAGGTTTATTTACTTGTAGTTTTAAGAAATGATACCGGTATACTTTGCCTGTTTCCCTCAGTGGTAACATCTTGAAAAACGAGTCAGTGTCTCAGCCAACGTCTTGACATTGACGTCGTGGAGTCGCAGAACTTTCATCCCCTCAAGGACCCTCCTGACCCTCACAGCCATGCCTCCATTCTTAACCCTGGAAACCACTGATTTGGTCTCTCGCTACAGTTTTGACATTTGTGTATCCTTTTGGCTTTTTGGCTTTTTTCACTCTGGAGATCCATCCACGTGGTTGCGTCCAAAACGTGTTCATGTTCATTGGTGATGAGTACTCCGTGGTGTGGACAGACCCCCGTTTATTTAATCATTCACCAAGTGACGGACATGTGGGTTGTTTCCAGATGTTTTTGGCTATTAGAAATAAAGTTGCTATAAACACTTGTTTTTGTGTGAATGTAATTTCTTATTTTTCTGGGATAAGTGCCTGGGAGTGCAGGCGCTGAGTTGCGAGTTTTGTTTTGGAAACTGCCGGCCTGTTTTCCAGACTGGCTGGGCTGTCTCGCATTTCTCACCAGCAGTGGATGAGTGTCTTTGTCCGCTTGGGCTACCGTAACGAAATGCCGCAGACTGGGGCATAAACAACAGGAATTTATTTTCTCAGCTCTGGAGCTTCCTAGTCCCAGATCTGGGTGCCCGCGATGTTGGTTTCTGGTGTGGCCTGTCCCCTTGGCCGTCAGATGGCGCCTTCTCGGTTGCGCGGGTGGAGAGAGACCCCAGCTCTATGGGGTCAGGGCCCCGCTATGATGACCTTATATCTTTAATTGCCTCCCTAAACCCACCGTCTGCTAATACGGTCACACTGGGAGTTAGAGCTCAACGTGTGGAGCCGGCAGCCACACAGCCGAGTTCTTAACCACGTGACCCAGTCTCCGGTCCTTGCCAGCATTTCATGCAGCACTTTTATTTGATCGTTGTAGCAGGTGTGCAGTGATTCCTTACTGTGGCTTCAGTCTGCACTTCTCTAGAGGCTGGCCACGTACCTTCGTGGGCAGAATGTCTCTGCGTGTCGTTTGCCTGTTTTAGAATTGTGTTTTCTTGTCCCTGAGTTTTGAGAGTCCTTTATGTGTTCTGGAGAGAAGTGTTCCATCAGACATGTGCTTTGCAAGAATTTTCTCTCTGTCAGCAGCTTGTCTTTCATCTTAAACAGGGTCTTCTACAGACCCACAGTTTTAATTTGATGAGGTCGCATTATCAGCCCTTCCTCATGTGACTTCTGCTTTTGCTGTCACATTTGAGAGCCCTTAGGCCCAGCTCTGGAGCATGAGGGTGAAGATGGTGAGGGTTTTCACCTGTGTTTTGTCTACGAGTTTCCTACTCTTTTATTTTACCCTCTGAGTCAGTTGTCATAAAACGTAAAGTTTAGCTCAAAGTTGGTTTTTTGTTGTGTTTTTTGCACTGGTCATTGCACATTCCTCCACCTGGTTGATTTTACCATTGCTAAAAACGTCAGTTGGCACATTCGCGGGACTGTTTTGGGACGTTCCTGTTTTGTTGTGTTGGCATCTTTGAATCTGTTCCCGCACCAGCACCACACGGTCTTGATTGATGTAGCTACAGAATGAGTCCTGAAATCGGGAATTCTCTTTTAGGAAAAATTTCAAAAACAAAGAAAAGTAGAAAGAATAACGGAAAAAATATTTGTGTTCCTACTATCTATAATTAATAAATGTTAGCTTTGAAAAAAATCATATTTGACTCCAGACCTTTTACAAAATTTAACTAACCATCACAGATACTGTGAGAGGCTCTGCTGACCTTCTACCCCGACTGCATTTCCCCCTCTTCAGAGGCAACCACCACCGTGAATTTAGTGTCCGGACTTCCTGTTCATCTTCTTTACTTTCTCTGCAAGCATGTGCTCGAAGGTGACAGGTAACACTGCTGCCAGACATTAAATGTTCTGTAATTGATGAGTTTCAATATCGGAAGATGCTTTTCACTTAGGATATCATTGTCCTGATCTGTGGACGTGCTCACTTCGTGTTTTGCTTGACTGCTCTGTGTCAGGCCCTGTTCTGGGTGCTGGGGGGAGAAGCAGTAAATAGGTCTCCGAATGGAATGTGTGGCATAGCATCAGGTGTCAGAAAGCATTAGGAAGAAGGAACAAAATTGGGCCTAGGGAGTGGTTGGGGCTGGGTGGGTCAGAGGAGGCCCCCAGAAAGGGGTGGAGAGCAGAGCCTGAGCAGAGGGGGGAGTGTCAGGCCAAGGAGCAGGGCCAGGGTGGCCCAGGTGGGGTTGCAGCTCCAGGGGAAGGCCCTGCGAGGGGGCTGCAGAGGGGCCGGGAGGGTCGTGAGGACCTTGTAGCCTTGTTTGTTCTAGAGGCTTTTGGTCGAGCCCTTGGGACTGTCTCCCTGTAGTCGTATTGTCTGTAAATAAGAACACTTTTGGGCTTCCTTTCTGATGTTTATGCTGTCCGTGTATCTTTCTAGCTTTCTTGTGCTGATGACAGTCCCCAGGGAAAGGGATCACAGTGCCCTGCAGACATCCCCGCCTTGCTCTTGATGTTAGAAAGCACCATCAAGGCCCACTTTAGCTGTGGGGTTTTTGTAGTTGCCACTTGTCAGACTGAAGAAGTTCCCTCTGTTTGCTGAGAATGTTTCATGTTACTATTTTGTAAAGTCAGGGGAACCTGGGGGGCTCAGTCAGGTAAGCATCTACCTTGGCTCAGGTCATGCTTCCCGGGTCCTGGGATTGAGTCCCACATCGCATCGGGCTTCCTGCTCAGTGGGGCGCCTGCTTCTCCCTCTGCCTCTCCCCCTGCTTGTGCTCTCCCCTCCCCAATATATAAATAAAATCTTTTTTTTAGAAAAAGAAAGAAAAGTCGTGAGTGGTTTTCGTGTTGACAGATGCTTTCTGTGTGTCTGTTGAGGCACTCCACTCTCCCCGTCCTGTGTGTGTCCTTCGCCACAGGAATTGTGTTTTGGTGTTGAACCACCCTTGCATCCCTCTAGTGGATCCCACTTGGTCATAGTGTATGGTTCTTGTTAGGTGTTGCCAGACTCTCCCTGCTGGCATTTTCCTGCCGGTTTTTATACCTGTGCTAATGAGTGCTTTCGATCTGTGATTGTGTCTTTGCTTTGGGTTGGCAACTGTTTTCTCCTGTCACTTAGGAAGGACTTTGTGCGAGATTGCTGTGCTCATTCTTACTTAAATGTTCCATAGAATTCACCAGTGAAGCCATCTGTTTTCTATTTTTGTTACACGGATTTTCACTTGTTTCCTTTCATCTGTTTTCTTATATGGACTTATCTTTTTTAAGCAGGCCTGTTGAGATAAAAATGAGACACAGAGTGCACATGTAGGTGTCAGACACGTTAAACACGTTCAGTGCACACACACCTTTGTACCTGTCACGGTAGCCAAGGCCAGAAACACATCCCTCACCTCCAGAATGTTTGTCCTTCCTCATTACAGCCCTTTCCTTCTCGCGTCCTCCACCCCCAGGCAGTCACCAGTGTGCTTTCTTTTTAAAGATTTTATTTATTTATTTGACAGAGAGACAGCCAGCGAGAGAGGGAACCAAGCAGGGGGAGTGGGAGAGGAAGAAGCAGGCTCCCAGTGGAGGAGCCTGATGTGGGGCCTGATCCCAGGACTCTGAGATCACGCCCTGAGCCGAAGGCAGACGGTTAACGACTGCGCCACCGAGGCGCCCCACCGGTGTGCTTTCCGACACTGTAGATGAGTTAGTGCTTGAGACGTGACGTGTCTCCTCTGCCTCCGTGCTGCTGGTGGTGGCTGAGTCGCGTCCCACGGAGGGATGACGGTTTGTCCGCTTGCCGCTGGTGGACGCGGAGGCTGTTTCTAGTTTGGGCAGTTACACACGAAGCCAACGGGACCATGTGTGTACAGGTGTCTGTACGGATGTGTACTCCATCTTTCCGGTTAAATGGCCAGCAGTGTGATGACAGACAGGGCCATTGAGCCAGCTTACCTTTACCCTTTGAAGAAACTGCCGGACCGTGTTCCCACAAGCAGTGTGTGAGCACTCAGTGTCCCCACATTCCAGTCAGCACTTGGTACGGTCCGTTTGAAACACTGAGGCTTCTGATTAGATGGACAGCAGGATTCTCGTGTTTGGAACTGTGTGTTTCCCTAACGGATGGTGATGTTGAACGTCTTTTCGTGTGCTCACTCACCACTCGTGTATCTTTGGTGACGTGTCTTTTTGTATATTTCACCCACTAAAATTTTTGTTACTGAATTTGGGATTTTCTGGAGAGAGTCCTTTATTGGGCATGTGATTGAAAGTCCAGCTAGTGCTCTGTGTTGTTTCCCTCTCAGTGGTGTAGCTAAAAAAACAGAAGTTCTTTACTTTGATGAAGTCCACTTGTCATTGTTTTCATTTGTGGATCATGCTTTTGTTCTTATGTCTAAGAAATCTCTAAGGTGTGTAGAAATATAGTTGATTTATTTTTATTTTTTGAGTGGGAGAGTGAGCATGATCCTGGGCAGGGGCGGGGGCTGGGGGGAGGGTGGCGCAGGGAGAGAGGGAGAGAGAGAATCTGAAGCAGGCTCCATGCCCAGCGTGGAGTCTGATGTGGGGCTGGATCTCACAACCCTGAGATCACGACCTGAACTGAAATCAAGAGTCAGACGCTCAACCGACAGAGGCACCCAGGCGCCCCTGAAATACAGTTGATTTTTTAATGTTGTGCATATAACCCATGATTGCCCTAAATTCTTTTATTAGTTATAATAGCTTTTTGGGGTTAGATTTCACAGTGTTATCTACACAATCACATTGTGTGCAAAAAACCCCATTTTCACTTCTTCCTTTTCAATCTGGATGACCTTTATTTCTTTTTCTCGCCCAATTGCACTGGCCAGGCTTCCAGTGCAGCGTTGAGCGGCAGTGGTGAGAACAGCTGTCCTCACCCTGTTCCTGGTGCTGGGGAGAAGCACGGAGTCTTCTACCACCCAGCACGAGGCTGGAAGCTGATGGTTGGTCTCTCGTAGACACCTGTTACTAGGCTCTCGAGCGTCCTCATGATCCTAGTCTGCTGAGAGTTCTTCGTTTCATGATGTCATTTTTCACCGTGGGAAAATAGAGAAAGCTAGAGTTAATCCTAAAAACAGGAGAATTACGTTATTTTCAGACGTTGAACCAGCTCTGCTCAGTTGTGCTGTGTTACGTTCTTGTACGTATTGTTGGGTTTGGTATGCTGACGTTTTAGTTTACTCAAAGTCAAGGGTTTGTGAGGAACTCTTTGTGTCTGTGTGGTACTGGATGTATCTTCTTTGGGCATTGGGCACCATGGGCCTCTTTTCCTCTAGATGGGGTAGTTGGTCCTCTCTTAATTTCTCTTTCTTGCTCTTGCTGTCTCTCTGATCAATCAGTCTAGAATTTGTCAGTTTCATTTTCTTGTTTTCAGAGAATTTTGGCTTTCAGAGGCTTTGGTGTTGTTGATTTTCTCCATTCTTTTCTTCATTGATCTCTGTTCCTATATTGATTTCCTTCCTGTCTCCGAAGCAGGATATTTAAAAGAGAGGATCCTCTCAATTAGGGGCATTATGTTTGTGGAAAAGAAACTGCCAGCCACCAGTCCAGTTTGTGTCTCACCTATGAAGATATTTTAAAGCTGACTGTCAAGTCAAGTCATAGCACTGAACTGATTTGTCTCTTGTTCGGATTTCCAGGAGGGTTTGCGTTTGTGTATGAAGCCCAAGACCTGGGGAGTGGCAGAGAGTACGCCTTGAAGGTAAGAAGGGTTGGCGTTTGTGTGGGGTTCGGGTTGTGGTGAGGAGGTGTCTGCGTGACGCTGTCTGCAGGGATTTATTCCTCTTATGTAGTACACACTTCTCTTTAACAGTCTCCCGTTGGTCCCTTCTGAGGGAAAGTCATCAGCAGCTTTAGAATCTTTATGCTGTGGGGCATGGGGTAACCGCCATGCCAAGTGCCAAAATGAGGGGTCCGCGGATTGTGGGGTTTTGAAAGCCGCTGGTGTGAAATGGGTCGCATAGCTTGTCTGTAGCTCGGGGTCACGGTGGGGGGGCCACCTGGGGTGCGCAGCAGGCCTCGTGGGGGCCGTGCAGGTGTTGTGGGCTGCTGCCGAGGCGCTGACTGACTGGAGATCAGGAACGTAGGCCCATATCCCTGCTAGTGTCTTCTCCCATTTTCCTTGATTGTCTGACTTTGCTCTCGCCTGTTTGGAGAAAAGTCTCCTATTTTTAGTATTTCTTGTGTCCTTGGATCATAAAGGACCATGTTCAAGGGTCTTTAACCTTCTGTCAAGTTTTTACACAGGCCAGATGTTAACATACAGGTAAGCAGGTTATGCTTTTAGGTCACATTGCATTTATTCTCTTGGGTGTAGAGTAGAAAGATAAACACTCCTTAATCTTTTTTTGTTTGTTATTTCCTGATACAGAGATTATTGTCTAATGAAGAGGAAAAGAACAGAGCCATCATTCAGGAAGTTTGTTTCATGGTATCCTTTTCCCGGGACTGAGAGCACGTGCGGTCACGTAGGGAGGCCTGCATCACACTATGGCTGTCTGCTGCTGTGAGGTTACTCTGAGGCTCTTTGGGTGTGCTAAAATTGGCCTTCTGCTTCACTGGACCTATCTGTGGAATATTTTTAGTAGAAAGGAGTTTTCTTCCTTGCTCTTCACTCCCAGGGTAATAGCAAGAGGTTCGGTAGCTTTGGAAATGCAGATGTTCTGACCCAAGAGGCCTCTGTGCCCACAGGGTGGGCTGATTCCCTGCCCTCTGCCCCTAACGAACCTGATGTGGCCCATGGCGCCTGGCCATGAGCTGTGCTCTGGTGATCGCCAGGGACCCTTGCTGGGCCCAGTTCCCATGGGCCTCAGTGTCCCTTCTGGTCGGCTGCCCCGCCCCGAGCACTCGGGCAGTTGGGTTTCTGTTGCACGGATGGTGGACGTGTGGGGCTTTTCTTGCTGGCTCTCCACTCTGGCACGTGTTCTCCCTCCACGGGGGTCTTGCCCTCTGCTGTCAGAATGTGTTCTCTCTTCTCTCTCGAAGCTCTGTCTACCATGAGCCCGCTGGCTGCCTGAGCCCACGGGTCCTCGACTGGCAGAGGTTTGCTGGATTCATTCACTCCTCGTGGCCTCCCACACGGTGCACGTGCCCTTTGCCTGCTGGACTGCCTGGCCTGTGGTCAGGTGTGTGTGGCCAGCATGGTGGTGGTCTTCATTCCCACCTTCCCTCTCCTTTCCCTCTTCTACCTGCAACCTGCCTTTCTAGTTTGCCCCCACCTGCTCTCCATCTTTCTGCTCCGGCGTGCTGGGATTATGAGGTAATTTCATTCAACATTTTGACTCTAGAGTTTTAATATCATATGTATATTTGTTTTTAAATGTGCAGACTTACGCATTCTCCTTTAACAAGACACCTGCAGAAAAAACTTTCTGGCCACCCCAATATTGTCCAGTTTTGTTCTGCAGCATCCATAGGGAAAGAGGAATCAGACACTGGGCAGGCTGAGTTCCTGCTGCTCACCGAGCTCTGCAAAGGTAACATTTCGTTAGGGTCTGAGCCGCAGCGGTGTCACACGTTCGTGTGCTTAGCTGTAATAGCAAGGGTGGGGTTGCTGCTGTGCCCTTGAGGGCACACGATCCAGTGGTGTCAGGCGCTCCCTGTGTTCTTAGGGAGGAAGACCCCCTAGTTCATTGGTAGGAGTAGAAGGGACCCAGGGGCCTTCCAGAGAGTTCCAGGGGCAGAGTGGTTATGTGAATATCTGTGGATGGTGCCAAGGGAGCAGAGGCATGGGACGTGCCTGGTTCCCGCGGTAGGGGCTCAGTCCGTCTGCTCCGCGGAGGGTCAGGGTGCACTCACACGTGGAGCGTCTGCCCTGCTGGAGCTCACCATCTCAGTGGGTGACGCTAGATAGTGCAAGTTCTCAGGGAGGAGTGGGGGCAGGTGCAGAGGCCCGGCCAGGAGGGCCTGGAACCAGAGGCAGGAGCCAGCGGGCGTCATGAGCGGAGTGCCCTCAGCCCTCGGTCACCAGGAGCGTGTGCTGGGAGAGAGGAAGCCTGCGCCCCGCGGCCACAGGGCTGAGTGCTGTGCCCGCGAGAGGAGCACTCACGGAAGGAAAGGGTGGGTGCCGTGAGCGTGGGCACCCGGGAGGAGTCGTGTTGTAGCAGGCGGGGGCGGAGGCGTTGAGCACGATGTGGACAGCTGGCAGTGGCAGGGAGCCGGGGCCAGGGAACCACCCAGGGGCAGGGGTCCCTGTCTAAGCACAGGGGAGTGAGGCACTCCTAAAATAAATGCCGCTAAATGCACTTTCCTTCTGAGAAAAGCCTGCCACGTGAGGCGTCTTCTCGTGCCCACACGCTCACTTGTTCTCTCTTCACGGCTCTGCAGGGTCCCTTAGGTCCATAGCACGAGATCCTCAACCAGCACCCCTTTCGCGACGCATACTTTGCCTTGACCACAAATGTTGACGCACGGAACTGCCGTGTGTCGGGCACGTGAGCCCGGCGATCCTGTGGACGGGGCTGCTGGGGGCCTGTTGGGTGGGGTGCCACGTGGGGCCTCTGAGCAGCACACGTTGGGCGGCACGTGTGAGGCTGCACGCGGCTTCC
The DNA here is from genome assembly GCF_024610735.1 of Ursus americanus. Taxonomy (NCBI): domain Eukaryota; kingdom Metazoa; phylum Chordata; class Mammalia; order Carnivora; family Ursidae; genus Ursus; species Ursus americanus. The sequence continues at coordinate 83,325,616 of NC_142134.1, forward strand.
CGTCTGCCCTGTGGGCTGTGCTGCTGGTGCTGTGTGTGCCTTGTCCCGCTTTCCACAGCTCATGCGTCTTTGGTTCTTTTATCATGTCCTCTGTTCCTCTTCGGGGCACTCAGCGTGCTCCTGGGTCGCTTTCATTCTGGGTTTTGAAAGGCTTTGGGTTCACCAGGACCAATGTGTCCATCTCACCAGGGACCCCAGCGGCCTGGCAGCAGCCCCTGACAGCACTTGCCCGTGTGGGGTGGCGTGGTGCTCCATGATGGAGCAGACCCACAGAGCATGCACCTCGGTGTGGCACTGGCCTGGGACCACCCGTCTGGGAGCAGCATGAGAAGTTTGGGGTGCTTACAGGGCAGGTGCTGTGGGCCGCAGGGCATGGGGTGGAGGGTGGAGGGGAGCCTAGGGAAGGATATGGATGCCAGTCCCACTGAAGGAGGGCCTGGATGTATGCCTACAGTCCCCCACCCCTCCCTGGTCCTCGCCCTCCAGTCTTGCCCTCCACTGTGCCTTCTCCAGGAGCACTGCCACCGTTAGGATTGTTACTTTTTTTTTTTTTTTAAGGTTTTATTTATTAATTCAACAGAGATAGAGACAGCCAGCGAAAGAGGGAACACAAGCAGGGGGAAGTGGGAGAGGAAGAAGCAGGCTCATAGCGGAGGAGCCTGATGTGGGGCTCGATCCCATAACGCCGGGATCACGCCCTGAGCCGAAGGCAGACGCTTAACCACTGTGCCACCCAGGCGCCCCAGGATTGTTACTTTATTAAAAGATCCCCCTTGATTCTCACTGGACACCGGAGGCCACTGAAGCACTGGCATTGTGACCCGCCTGCCGTGGCCTGGCTCATTCCTGTTACCCAAGGCAGCATGGCAGTCAGTCTGTCACCGCTGCTGTGAACCCCTTAGCAATGCCTTGTGGGGCCTGTGCCCTGCCCGTGTCACGGGGGGGAGCAGGCCGTTATTTCCTGAGGGCACCCTGTCCCTCCTGAGGGTGGGGTGCAAGGCTGTGATGGAGGTGTGGCTGGGAGAGGGCAGCAGTGGGTTGGTCCAGTGGAGTGAGGGCCAGGCGGGCTGGTGTGCAGGCCTGCAGAGTTGGGCGGTCCACCAGAGTGTAGACTCTGTGGCAGATAGGTCAGTGGACAGGAGTGTGCAGGTCCTGAGCCATAATCCCGTTTTGCGAGCTGCGAAGGTGATGCCATTACAAAACTCCACCCCCCTTGGGAGTGCGGGAAGGCCATGCTGTCTGTCCAAGTGCTGTGCCGTCTGCAGAGCAGTTAGCATCCACTTCACGTTTGGAAGCTGTGTCTGTTGGCACTGCTGCATGCAGCACAGGGGTTCAGTGCCTCTCCCAGACAAAGAGACCCCAAGCAAAGTCCATAGTGAGGGTTGGGTAGTCCCATGTGTCATAGAGAAAAGAGCCTGGGTGTGCACATTTATAGGGTGAGCAGAGATGGCTCCCTCGAAGGTAATGTAGCCAGGAGCTGAAGAGAGGAAAAAACCATCCCAGCTGAGAGTGTGGCATGTGCAAAGGTCCTGGGGCCTGTGGCTGGAAGGGAGTCTGTGGGGGTGTGTGGCAGGAGATGAGGCCTGTAGGGGTGGTAACGACTTTGGTTCTGCATTGAGGGGGTGGGTCCCCGTGGCGCAGTGTGCCAGCAGACGGAAGGAGATGGAGGGCTGAGGCAGCCTGGGGTCTGGAGCCAGAAGGGAGCAGGGCAGAGCCCAGGAGGGGGGAGGCTCTGGGAAGTGTCTCTGGGCAGGGTCCACAGGTAGGAACAGGGCTGTAGGGTTAGGGTTAGGGTGCTGAGGCATGTGGTGTGTAGGCAGCCTGTAGAGGCAGGTGCTGGGGGCATGAACGTGGCGTTCCCAGTGGGGAGGTGGCACGTGGTCACGGAGGAAGCCCTCAGCCCTGCCTGTGGCGGAGCTAGCGGCCCCGCACCGGAGTCTCCTGGCTTCCCTGCTCTGGGTCCAAGGACGACAGGTCCTTGCGCTACAGAGACAGGGAGGAGTGGCCGCGAGGGGACAGCCCCAAGGGAGGGCAGGGTCCGTGCCCCCAGCGCCTGGTGCAGGTCTGTGCCCTCAGCACACGGCGAGCTGCGGTGCGCTCCGTCCATGGACAGTCTGTGCTTCAGGAAGGAATGCGTATTGGCTGAGGGTTCACGCTCTCGGGCAGGTGACCATTTGCTGCCTGAGGACATGTAGCGGTTTGAGAGGGTGTCCGTGTTTGCGGTCGTGGCGCCCGTAGCTGCATCTTGTGCCTGACCATGTGAGGTGCAAGGTCTGTGGTGAATACGCAGGTCGTGGGCTCTGTAACTTCGTTGCGTCCCGGTGGCGGTCCCTCCGTGGGGTTTCCCGGACAGGCAGCTTCTGCGTCAGGGCCCCAGGGGCGAATGCCGGCTCACGCGCGCGGCGGTGGGCGCCTCGGTGGGCTCGGGGCAGCAGGAGGCCGCACAGCTGTGCCGCCTGGGGTGGGTGCAGTGTCCGTAGCTCCATGGTGATGTGAATCTAATTGTGTCTTTTAGGGCAGCTGGTGGAATTTTTAAAGAAAATTGAATCTAGAGGTCCGCTCTCGTGCGATACTGTTCTGAAGATATTCTATCAGACATGCAGAGCGGTGCAGCACATGCACAGACAAAAGCCGCCCATCATCCATAGAGACCTCAAGGTACCGCCTCCCGCCACCGTGCGGGCCTGCACCACTGCCCCCAGTCAGGATGTCCAGCTTGCCGGCAGTGAAGTCTGGGATGGCTTTTCCAGAGAAGATGGGTGTCGTTGCTTCTTAACGTCAAAACGGGTTTCTGGAAGCTTCTCTGTGGAAGCAGTGCCGAGCCCTTTCCATATCATTCAGCTTTGCGGTCTCCTGGGCCTGGGGCTTCATGCCGCCTGCGTGCCCATTCCTCTGCCAACCTGGCCTTTGCTGGCTCTGGATGCTCACGGCTGAGGCTCCCCCCTTCCACCTGCTGGAGCCGTGAGGGGAGCTGCTCCTGTTCTGGATCGTCCGTGCCCTCTTGCCCCTTGACGACCCGTCCACGGGCAGAGGCTCTGCAGGCGTCTGCGCTGGGCTCAGAGGTCGCTGTCCCACAGGGAGCAGTGCTCCCGAGATGCCACAGCACGGTGCCCGCCGGCCGCCAGACTTGGAGCTGCCCACGGGGGGGAGTAGCAACGTGGTCGTGATTGTCCCTTTTCCACACTGTTAATGAAACGAAATGGTGTTTGCTGTGTTCGTAGCGAGTACCGTCTTCTTCCGTAAACTTGATGTTTTTGCCCTTCTTTTTCTGTCGTGTGTCCATCAGACTTTTTGATCAGCAGGACTAGTGGCATTTTCACGTATGTGCTGCAAGTGCCTTCTTCTCGTTTATGGCCTACTTTTTATTTCCTCTCTTGTGTCTTTGGAAAAGTCGGGACTTGGTGAAACTTGCCGGGCACCCACGAAGCTCGTACCCTGACTCTGGCCACATCTTAAAGGAGCAGGTGTTTGCTGAAGAACTCTCTGATCCCTTCGTATCATCTCTTGTCCAGTCTGTGGCCAGCTTTCCCAGATTTTTCTTCAAGTGTGGTGTGTCTCCAACCCGGCTGGCCTGGAACCGCACCCTCCCCTCCTTGGAGCCGGTGGGGGTGCTCTCGCGTGTGCCGGGGAGACACTGGCACACCCTGTCTGTGGGGTGGCATCTTTGTTTAGACTTGAACCTTGGACAAGCCTGACCTTTTCCTTTTGTCCCTCGAACCTGAGAGGTTGGCAGGTGCCCCCCTGTTGCAGAAGTCTGTGGGGTCAGAAACCACTGTCCTGAGGGTGCCTGGGCAGTGGCAATCCTGCACGCCAGCCATCCTTTCCCTTGTTGTCTGGACGGGCCTTAGTCAGGCAGGTGGCTGGTGGATTTTCTTGTGGCATCAGGACTTCTGGTTTGCGTGTTAACACATGTGCTGGTGTGTCCGTAGTTTTTTTTTAAGTGGCGGGAACTCTAGAAGGATGAAATTTGTAAAGAATCAGTATTGGTGAAGTTCGCCTGTCTTCTCAGTGCCCCGTGTTCGCCAGGGGACCACAGTCTCGATGGCTTGTCCGTGGGAGTCATTAAATAGGCCTCTGCAGAGGGGCAGGTGTGACACGGGGGATGGCAGAGGCCATGGGGACACGTGTCCTTCTCATTGTTTTGCTCCTGTGCATGGCTCCATCCAACACTGCAGGCCGTGGGGTGTAGCGCTCGCGTCTGCCTGTTTGCTCAGCCTTGTGGCTCTAAGGTCCGTCCATCTCGTGTGGTCCACACTCGGTAGAGCGTGTGTTGTGAGAGCTTGTGCACTTGGTTGACACCTGCTTCCTGAGTTGCTCTTGTCCATCCTTTGGCCTGTGGAAGGATGCTTGCACCGTCCGTGGGCATTCCCACCAGCAGCACGTGGAGGCCCCTGCGCCCACACTTTGCCGGCGACCCTTGGTGTTGGCAGACAGTGTGGATGTGGCTCACGGATTTTAGCTGGATTTTCCTTCCGTTAACGGGCATCTTTTCAAGTGTGTCGAGGCTTGGATTTTCTCTTTGGGGAGGTCCCTGTGGAAGAGTTTGCCTATTTTTCCCGAGGTGTCACTTTCTGTTGGGTTTCTTGGAGCCCCGTGCCGGTGTCATCAGTCTCTGAGCGGCAGGTATCTTTGATGGGTGCTGCTTGTTGGAAGTGGGGTCTCTGTGTCTTGCCGAGCAGTTGTTACCCTCCAGGGATGTTGTCCTGGAGAGACCTGGAGTCCGCCTTTGCATGGAGGGGCAGGTCTTCCTCCGTCCATTGTGGGCGGCCATCCAACTCTCTTGACACGTTGCCTTGATGGGCCATCCTGTGCCTGTGTCCCTCAGTGCCGCCTCGCTGTGGGCACGGCGCTCAAGGGATATCCTGTGGGGCTGTCGGTCCTGGTGCCTGTGCTCCTCTGCCGTCTTTAATGGGGCTTCTCGCCGAGCAGATGGCTCTTCCGGGCTCCTGGTGTCTCCACGTGAATCTCGGAGTTAGTCTGTCAGGTTCCACCAAAAACCTTTCCAGAAACTGATTGGAGTTGCCATTCAAGCTGCCTGGGGACCCATGCCACGGAATGTTAGTTACCCCAGCCACCTAGGTGTGTGGGCCGTGCAGAAGCAGCCAGTGGCTGGAGCTGGCTCCTGGCTGCTAGACTGGGGACCTGCCCTGCGGTGACCCCGGCATATCTGTGCCTGCTGTCTTAAGAACGTGGTCCAGCTCCTTGTCTCTTTTGGATTTTAAGAGTTTATCTCACGTGTTTGTAGTTTTCTGAGTAGAGGTGTTTTGTGTATCTGTTGTTCGATTTCTTCTTGGGTTCTTGATGTGTTTAATGATTTTGAAATGCAGTGTTAATGTTTTTCATCTTTTAGCTCACTTTTAAAGGTTTCTTTGTATATCTTATGTTATTGATTGGAATTATCTTTGATTTGTGGTTGATTTTAACTTTTTTCCTTTTATTGTTCTGAGTTACCTGTTTTTAAAGGTACACGTACTGACTTGGATCAGCAAGAAGTTAAGATGCTGTGTGTTCCCATGGGCGGAAGGCCCCTCACTGTGCTCTGGGGAACCCCGTTCTGTCTCTACAGCACTCTCTGGGCCTGGGTCTCTGCACCCCAAGTTCATAAGGACTGTCTTTTGAATTCTGCAGGTGGAAAACTTGTTGCTCAGTAACCAGGGGACCATCAAGCTGTGTGACTTTGGCAGTGCCACGACCATATCGCATTACCCTGACTACAGCTGGAGCGCCCAGCGGCGGGCCCTCGTAGAAGAAGAGGTGAGTCGGGGCGGTGGCGGGGGGGGGGGGGGTGTCCGCGGGTCCCGTCCTGGTCTGCTCGGCCTGGAAGGAGACGCTCTCACCACAGCGGTGCGCTGTGCCCTGTGAGGACAGGTGAGCCAGACCCTGGTGTTTGCCTCCCAGGCTTGTCTCTGGGCCGGGAAACACCGAGTTGGAGGGTTGTCTCCATCACTCACCTCATCCAAAACTGCCTCTTACAGCTTTTTTTTATTGCATTTTTTTTATATATATATTTTGGTAAAAGACACGTGATGTAAAACTTGGTGTCTTAACCATTTCGAGTGCACGTTCCAGCGGCATTAAGCACGTTCATTGTTCGGCCATCCCCACCGTCCGCCCACAGGACTTCATCACCGTCCCAAATGTGGCTTTTTAAAAATATATGTATTGTTTAAAGTTACACCTCATGGGCTCCAGCAGGAGACCCCAGAGGAGATTGGTGAGGGTGCCGTGAGCACGCGTGACTCTGGGGAGGGACCGAGAGGGCTCCGTGACGTGCCCTCATCTGGACATCCCAGCGGCTTCTACTTCGATGAGCAGCTTACAGCACACGCAGACAGAACATAGGACGCTGGGAACCACAAGGAAGGATGGGGTAGGGGAGGTGCGGAGGCTCTGCAGGGGCATCAAGGCAAGCCTGCTGAGAAGGAGCCTGAGGGACAGGGCTTGAGCCAGCGGGGCACGTGCTTGCTCCCTCAGGACCCGTCCCACCAGAAGCTCGCCTCGAGGTCAGATCTGCACTGAGTACCTGTTGCTTCTCCTGGAGTCTGTTGCCGTCTCCTCCAGGCCCCAGACCAGGGTGTCGGGTCAGAGCACAGGTGCTCCTGACCTGCTGGCTGTTCCTAGACAGACTGTGCTCATTGAAGGAAGGGGTCTGTCCTCCCCTCATGTTCCATTACCAAATCGGGGACGTGTCAGATCCCCCCAGACCAGCGCATTCCCACTTCTGGGTGAGAACACGTGTAAGATGGCTGCTCCCAGCGAAGCGCGAGTGTCGACTGTTCTCCTTAAGTTGCTCTCCAGAGAACAGTGGTGCGGCAGCGAGGGAAGGGGCCCCTGGGTCCCCATGCGGTGGGTGGTTGGCTTTGTCCCCATTTGCTGACTTCCGTAGATCCTCGGAGGTGAGCAACCACCCACTGTCTCTCGTGCACCCCTGTTTGGGTGATGGTTTGTTCTGTCTTCCAGTCGCGGGCCGGGGGAGGTGTGCTTGCTGTGCTTCTCTGCCCTGCATCTCCCCCCTACCCCCACTGTGTGCCACGGTACCACACACCACACCGCCGTAGCAGGAGCCCCCACCGCTCACGTGCTGACTCTTTATAAGGACTTGTGGCTGCCATTTTTTCCATGGTTCAGTTATTTTGGTGCCAAAATGCCCAGATTTGCTTCGCACTTGGTCCTGTGTTCTTTGACATGCTCCCATCATTTTGGAGCCCTCAACTACTTTCTGAAGCAGCAGGATGTTGTGAGCTCAGCAGGTGCGTGTCCTGTCCAGCCCTGGCATCTGTGTTCCTCAGAGGAGGGCTCCACCTCTGAGCGGGAGGTGGCATCAGAGACCAAGCTCTGGGTACGTGAGCGTGTGCGTGTGTGCTTACACGCGTGTCCTTCTGTTAGAAGTCACACATCTACGCCGGTACCTGCACTCTGGCCTGTCCCGTGGGGTTCCTGCCCCCACCCCACATCTGTGTGTCCTTCTTTCCCGGCGAGTGGTCCAGCAGCAGCATCCGTGTGCGTCCACTCATCGTTCTGCTGCATGTGCAAGAGTTCCAACATTGCTAGAGAACGCGAGTCTCCTGGCAAGAACTCAGGGTTCACGTGTGGTCCTGGTGTGCCCCCCACCCCCTGGTCTGCAGCCCAGACCAAGTTCCTTGGATTCGGTCTCTCTCCTTCCGAGTCCTTTTGTTACTTATTTGAAATACATTTGGGTGTGTCTTTTTTTGATTTTATTTTTTATTTAATAGACTTTAACTTTTGATCAGTTAGTTACAGGTTTTCAGAAGAATGGAGCTGAAAGTGGAGTGCTCCCCCATCGCCCACACTCTTTGCTCTTGGTCCTCCTGTGTTTCTTCTGCAGGGCTGAACACGCGGGCGTGCATTCCCAGGTCCCCAGCCCTCTCGCGCTCCACACGTTCCTGTGGCTTCTGTCTGCTTTTTCTCCTTCGTGGTCTCTCCTGGGTCTGTGTGCGTGGGTCCCTCCACGGTGCAGCCCTGTGCCCTGTGGGCAGTACCTTGTGCTCACGGTCAGGCTGCGTCCCGTGTCGTGCCGTCTGCAGAGTTAGAGACAGCAGCACTGTGAGCAGCCTGCACGTGGGTTCTTGTGTCTGTATCTTCCGGGGGTGAGCCCGGACGCGCAGTGGCTGGGTCTGTGACTAAATCCAGCTAATGAAGTTGGGGTTTTAACAGAAGCTTACCAGGCACGCACAACAGCGCAGAATCATAAGCATGCCACTGGGTGGCTTTTCCTGTGTGGCTGCCCCCTGACACCCCACATCTGGGCCGTGTGGCGCCCCCAGCCGCACCTCCCTCCTGGTGTTCTGGGTGAGTCCTGCCTGAGTGCAGGAGTGTGGTTTCGGGAACGGCCTGCTTGAGGCCCTCACCCACTTTGATCATGTTCCGTTTACCCCCAAGGAGTTGCAGGAGTTACATGCCGCACGCGTGAGCCCCGTACTGGCCCCGGGGCTCACGCACACTCACCCCACCTGTGGCTGGCCTCTGCAGAGGCTTGCTCTTGAGTAGCAGACCTGCAGGTGGAGAAGAGCTTGTCATACTTTCCGTGTGTCCTGCTGAGGTTGTGGCCCTGGAGTCTGCAGCCTCGTGGTTGGTGTTTGTGTTTACCGTGCACGCAGCCTCCGTTCTCCCCTGGGTGTGTGGCCCTCTGCCGTGCCGTGCCTCCAGCCTCTCTTATCCGTCACGTGTCCCACCCTGTGTATATGGGTCTCAGTGTTCTTGGTATAGCAAGCTTCTTTTAGAATAGCTCTTCCTCTCGCAGACACGCGTGACCCAACCCACGGCTCTGGGCCAGACTTTCCACGGGCCCAGACAGCTGGGATATCCGCAGTGAACGCTTGGCGTGGCTGCTTCAGCGAGCACTGAGGCACCACGGAGCAGGCGGCAGTGGGGGTGAGGAGGGAGATGAGCAGCTGGCTGTCGTCGTGGAACACAGTGGGATGCAACGAACGTCGTTCCTAGACGTCCTGCAGTGTATTCTGGAAAGTGGCACGGCATCGATGCGAAGTAAGAGATAGTGCTCATGTGTGGCCTTTCCTTTGAAACGCTGTCTGTTTTTCAGATTACCAGGAACACCACACCCATGTACAGGACGCCAGAAATCGTGGACTTGTACTCGAACTTCCCGATTGGCGAGAAGCAGGACATCTGGGTGAGGCTGTGCCGCTGTGCTGCCCGGGCAGCCCTGCCTGTGGGCACACGGGAGGCCCTCAGGCACGGGTTCCAGCCGTCCCACTCTGCTCGTGTTCCCTTCGGAGTCCCTTCTTCCTCCTTTTCTCCTTCCGTTGTTTTCGTAAGAGTCACTTGTGACTGCTGTTAGCAGAGACTCACTGAATAAAGTTGGGTGGGGTGTCAGCGTGCAACAGAGTCCCACAGGGCCCTCCAGGACGCCGTGTCTGGGACGGCGTCCCTGTGACAGATCTGCTGCCTGCAGGCTTGGACCTGAGCCCTCCTGACCCATGGACATCTGCTCTCCTGGTCAGAGCCCCTTCGAAGAGGCTGGGGGGTTCATGCAGCCGGACTGGCCATCCCGGTCTTGGAGCTCTATGCCGGTCTGGTGATGGCCAGAGTGAGGGGTGGGCCCTGATCCCTAGGTGACCCTGCTCCCTTCACCTTTCTGAAACCCTGTGGCAGTCCCTGCATGGTGTGGGCGTTATGCCCGGCCATGTCCCTCCTAGGGTCCAGCATCAGGGTGCAGAACTTAGGGTGTGCCGCGCTAAGTGGCCTAGGGCTGCCCCTGCCTAGGCCGAGGTATCCTGCCCCCTACCTGGTCTCTCTGAGAGACCAGGCCCTGGCCACCCTTGAGGGCTCAGAGTTCAGGCCCCTGAGGCCAGCCTTCAGCAGACCCCACTGTGGACGTGAGAATCTCCATCCTGAGTAAAGGTGGTGCTGATAGCAGTTTAAAGTCTGTAGGATGTAGGATGTGCGTGCCAGAGCCTTTTCTCATGATAGCGGTAGCCCGTGGTGTCTTCTTTCCAAACATTGGTCGACCCCAAATAGGTTTCCTCAGCACGTCTGGGCCGGAGGACGTGCACGTGCACACACGGAGTTGGATGGGGAAACGGACGTTGGGTGCTGAGGGCTTGGCCTCACCTGGGCATCGGAGCGCACTGGTCATTCTGTGTGAGAGAGAGATGTGTGTGGGCGCTGCGGTGCCGCTGCCCCGTTGGTCCGCTGCATCCCTGTCGTCGGATGCCCCAGGGAGAAGCAGCAGTGGACCCACAGATTTGCGTCTGCTTGTGCCTCGTGTCCTTTCCGCAGCTGCCCTGCCAGGCCCCTGATGCTGGCGTGTAGAACTTTCCTCTTTGATGAGAAAATAAGAGATCGTTGTTCGTTCATGATTCAGACCTCAGTAGTTCGCACCTGAGGAGGGTGGAAAGCGGGCTGGGTATGCGGGGAGCGCCGTCCCCGACTCTGCGGCCGCCTGTAGCTCAGACCAGGTGTGGCTCCAGCTTACGCAGGCTGACTTGGTCTTGACTGCCCTGGGTTGTGGATCCAGACCCCAGGACAGGCCACACTCCCTCACCTCCGCCTCACTTCCGCCCCGCCCCCTCTGCCCCCGCCACATCTCCACCCCTCACCCCTCCGCACCCCTCACCGCTGCCCTCCCCACAGGCCCTGGGCTGCATCTTGTATCTGCTGTGCTTCCGGCAGCATCCTTTTGAAGACGGAGCAAAACTTCGAATAGTCAACGGGAAGTTTTCGATCCCCCCTAATGATACCCGGTATTCCGTGTTCCACGACCTCATCCGTAAGTCCCACGTGCAGGGACTGCAAAGGACAGGCCTTCTGTCACATCTCGGGCTCATCTGTCCCTTGTCCCTCATGGCTATGTGGCCGCCCCCTGATGGGGGCTTTTCCCAGCGCCCAGCCCCCTTGTGAATCCTCAGTGCTTTGAATAGCCGTTCTGATAACTTTGTGCCACTTTTGGGCTTACTGTCAGTGTCTTTATTTCACTCACTTATAAAGTCAGTGGTGCTAGTAAACCGAGGGGCCTCCAGGGTCTGTGACCTCGGGGAGAGTGGGCACTACTGTCCCCAGACCTGGCCTGAGCTCACCTGCCTCTGCCCCAGGTGCCACGCTGAAGGTCAACCCCGAGGAGCGGCTGTCCATCACAGAACTGGTCAACCAGCTGCAGGAGATCGCAGCCGCCAGGAATGTGAACCCCAAGTCTCCCATCACTGAGGTAGCAGCCTTGCCAGGTGTTGCGCGGGATGGTGTGGTCAGGACGGGCTATGAGCAGCCCTGCCTGCTCCGGGGCAGGAGACCCGGCTCCTGACAGGGCTCACGAGTGCCGTGGAGCTACTACAGCCCGGGGTGATCCGAGTTCCCCGAGGGAGCTTCCCACCTGACGAGAGGCTGGCCGTCCTGTGGGGTCACAGGGGCGTGGGCAGCACACTGGGTGTGGGGCTCTGGTGGATGATGCTCGGCACGTGTCACACGGGCCTGTTCCCAGGCCTGGGGGCCAGGCAGGAGGTGGCAATAAGGACCTGCCATGTAAGGGAGGTCGTCACACTGGGGTGAGGGAGAGACAGCCATGGGGTGTCGGGGTAGGACAGTGGGTCCACTTCAGAGAGAACCCCCACGGGTCCCCTAGGATATGTGTGCTCCCCCGAGAGTTGGCAGAGGGTGGGCTGGTGGCGTTGGGAGCTGTCTGATCTGGGTGTGCCGGCCCGCACCACCGGGAGCTCACCATGGGCCGGGCAGGGATGCTGCCGGACAGACGCAGCTCCCTGGTGGGTGGGCTGCTGCACGTGTTCCTACGTCAGTGCTCCTGGGACATGGGACCTGCTTGTGCAAACGTGAAACCCCTTCTGTAGGGTTCTTCTCTGGGCCGTGCGGGGCTAAGCGTGCAGTGAGGCAGTCTTCCCCGTGAGAAGGCAGCCTGCCTCAGTGCAGCATTCCGAACCCCCAGAGTAGGGCCATGTGAAGAGTTGCGCTGTGTCATGGGATAGGAGGGCATGGAAACACATCCTTCACGACACAGCCGCAGGGATACCGAGCACCCTTTGTTAGGGTTTATGGGGAGTTGTGGGAAGCGTAGAGTCCCGGCGGGGGACGTTCTGTTTCTTCTAGAAATTGGTAAAAGAAGTAGAGAATCTGGGAAGAAAAGGTCTGGCCCGTCTAATGGACATGTGCTACCTAACACTTAGTGGCATGGGCGTTGTTTGTAGGGATTTGTAGGAGATCAGCATTGACTGCCTACCAGGGCACAGAGAAGGACGAGGTTTCATCACATTCAGGAGAAGTGATGGCGTCTGCACCTTATTTCCTGAGCTTGCCGTAGTAAAACTTTACCTCGATGGTAATATCTTGTAAAACCCCACCAAGAACGCCAAAGCGCGCTGCCGAGTAACCTTGGCGTAAGCGTGGGAGCTGAAGAGAGCTGAGGCCGGCGCCCGGTGGGCCTTCCAGCCCTGTCCTGACGTCACACAGTTGGGCTGTGTACATTGCCCAAGGGCTCCAAGCAGCTCTTAGTGGGTTTCGGGGTCGAGGCCCCGGCCGGCACTGGCCTTGGGCTCAGCTCGTGGAAGACACAGCCCCCCCGCCCTGCTTCTGTGGCTGCCAGAGAGCACCAGCTGACTGGGGGACGCAGGTGTGTGGCCCCGAGGGTCTGCTGTTCCCGTGAGCCCCCCCGCCCCCGCTCCGTCCTCTGTCAGTGCAGAGCCTGGCATGTGGTGGGTGCGGTGAGCACTTGCAGAGTGGGGCAGACTCACGGCCGTGCCCCCGTGTGCGGAAGCGCATGTGTGCAGACCGCTTGTCCGTGTGGTCCGTCTTCGGTTTTGGTGGGCTGTTTTGAGCCGGGGGGCTCTTCCCTTGCCTTTAGAGAAAGTGAGGTTGAGGCGGGCAGGTTGACTTGGTGGCCGACGTGTCTGGGGCTCACCGCACGATACTGTCTGTACACGGTCTTCTGCATCTCTGGGGGTTGACTGTCTGCATTTTGAATCACTGCAGCTCCTGGAGCAGAATGGAGGCTATGGGAACGCTGTCCCATCCCGAGGGCCACCCCCTCCTGGGGGCTCCAGCAGTGGTGGCTACAGCGGAGGTGAGTACCTCCTGTCTTGTGCCCCCCCCTTTGTCCCCTGGGGTTACCGTGTCCCTGCGGTGCACAGGACACCCACGTCCTGCTCTCACAGGGCTTTTGGCCTCACAGCAAGAGACAGGCCCCACGTTTGGGGTCCCCAGGACCACCCACAGGTTTGGATGGCCTCGGGCTGCCAGAACTCAGTGGGACTGGCACGCTGAGGGCCACAGGGAGCTGGGGAAGAAGATGAGCCTCAGCTGTCCTCTCCCTGTACCGTCAGGGTAGCACTGGTCCTCCACAGCACGGAGGGACAGCTGGGGGTGGCCACACAGGCATCACCACTCACCTGTGTGGCTGGCTCAGTCTCCAGCCCTGCGGACGCCTGTGGTCCTTCTGTCAGTCACTTGTTGGCGTGGCCCATGGCCCAGGTGGATGAGGGCATGCGTCGAAGGGCAGACCGTGACCAGGGGGCGAGTACATTAAAAGGAGGGTATGTGGGGAATAGAGCGGCCATGATGGGAGCTGTGGGGGCCCCAAGTGGGAAGCACAGACACGGTTCCGGCAGTTGTAGAGGTGGGGCCAGTGGTTTTCCTCACAACTCCGGTCATGGTTGGTGAGCAATCCATGCTCCCCTCGGCCAGTGTGTATGAGGATGGGTTGCGTGCCCAGCACTGGCATGATGGTGCAGTGTCTCCAGAGAGCCCTCGGTCTGGGCTCTGTGTGACTGTGCCAGGATGTGCTTCCCTGCCACATGCCCCAGTGCTCATCCCCCAGCTCTCGGTGTTTGGGGTGTGGAATCCAGCTCCTTGGCTCCCTCAGCTCTCTCATGCCCTGGACACTCCGTGTCCATGCACTGTGGTCCCTGGACACCTCCCTGAATGTCCCGTGTGTGGGGCTGCCTCACCTGCCGTGGGGGGAGGTTCTCAAGGCTCCGAGATAAGATCATGCCACATACCTGCTCACCGCACATGCGAGTGGTGGTGCCTGGCCAGGTCTGGGCTGGTTACTGCCTAGGGAAGGGCCAACATAAATGTAAATGTGGGGCCATGTTGGCCACATCTCAGGGGCTGTCCCCAACAGTCTGAGGGTGGCCGTCACCCTTGTCCCAGCCGTGACTTGGCGATCTGGCAGCTAGTGCTGCTACGTCGGTCACGGGCTGCGGGGGGGTCCTGGCAGACGACCCCCGCGGCACAGAAACAGCCTGTGGCTCGTGCTGTTCTCCGTTCATGCCGACTTCTCCCACCAGAGCCCCTTCTGACGACCGCACCCTGGGGGCCCTGCGTGTGTTGCTGCTCTGTTCCCATCTGAGCAGCTGTGTCCAGCTCCGTCCTGGCAGCCCTGCCCCGTGAATGATCGATTTCTGCCCCAGGCGCGCCTGAGGTCCAGCCATGTGGCCTTTCTGTGCCTGGCTTGGAGCTGACCAGGCCTCCCAGCTGCGTGGCCCTCTCTGTTCTCCCCGCACGTCCTTCCCTACCCTTCCCTTCTCCAAGTGTCTGTGGCTTCCGTGTCTACCCGTGTGCCCTCGCCTCAGGGCTGGAGGCTGCCTCCCCTTCGCTGGTCCCCTCAGCATGATTTAGTGTGATGGCGGCCTCAAGGCTGGCATCTAGCACATGCTACCAGTAGGTTGGTGGGACGTTGTGGAGATGGGAACGGGTGTGCCCAGAGGGTCCAGCATTTCTTTGCGGTGCCCAGGTTCTACCCTCGAAGGAACAGCTGGCCAGGCCCTTTGTGGCCACCATACAAGGCGGTGCTGCCTGCCAGGCTCACGCGATGGTTGCTGGTTTCATCGCTGCACCTGGATGTGGTGTGCCAACAGTTGGGGTTGACAGGAAGTGGGGCTCCTTGCTGGTTCTGCATCTCGGCTCTTGTCCCTGTGGAAGCTGACACAGCAGCAGGCCCCAGGCCATGCCCGTCTCACAGTCGTCTCTGCTTCTAGGCCTGGTGCTTGCTGAGTACGACCAGCCCTACGGCGGGCTCCTGGACATCCTGCGGGGGGGCACTGAGCGCCTCTTCACAAACATCAAGGACACCTCCTCCAAGGTCATCCAGTCCGTTGCCAAGTGAGTGACAGCACGTGGGTTCTTTGTAGTGGGCATTTCCCAATCTCTGGGCTCTGTCCTGCCTCCAGACCTGGCAGGACCCGCACTCGAGGCTGTTGGTAAGTGTGTGATCGGCCCATAGACCTGGGGGTGGGTTCTGTGCTGTGTGACGGGGTGGCTGCTCATTTCTGCCCCTGCCATGGCTGGCGCTGGGCCACATGGGAGCGCAGACGCCATGGGCCTGCGTCCCTCTCTCCTCCCAGGGGGCCTTTTCCATAGAGACCGTGAGAGCCCCCCCCCCCCAGCCTCAGCGTCTCTCTCGCGCTGTGACAACAGTCGTCACGTTTGTGTGGTTTCTCGTCCATGGTGTGGCGTGAGTAGGGCAGTGGGGGGACCCAGGGACGCCTCACAAGTGCAGCCCCGCTTAGTTAAAACACTGGATTACTTGGGCTGGATGGGTTTGAGTGTGTGGGTGAATAAAGTCACTTTATGAGCAGGTTGCCCAGGGGAGCACGTGTGTGCACAGCCAGAGGCTGTTCTGTCATGCTGGATGCTGCCCTGTGGCCCCTGGGGCCACAATGTGTGAGCTGCATTTGCTGGGTTCCATGGGGGCCCCTCGGCTCTGACTAGGGAGCTCCACGGGAGCACCAGGCCACCGAGCCCTCGTGGGCACAGGTCTCCACCACGGCCCCCCTGGGTCAGCTCAGGGATGTCAGCACCCACAGGAGGCGCTCTCTCGCTGTTCTGACAGTTTTGGGGGATGGTCCATGGGCGCTGGGCCGTGAGTCTCGGTCCAGGGGTCAGGAGGTTTGTTCTTCTGTGGTCACCACAGGTCTCCGATAGCGTGGAGACTGCTTGGCCTCGTTTTCCTTGTTCTTTTGTTTTGAGCTATGGTCATTGTATTGTGTGCTCACTGTTGACAGCACGGGTAGCCGTGCACACGTGGTGAGAGCATGTGCACACTAGTGTGAAGTGTGTGTGTGAGCGTTGTGCTGTGTTGGACTGCGTAACACCGCGTCCTCTTATCTGACGTGACTTTGTGGAATGAGAAGAAACTTGGTTTCCGCTGGAGGTTTCACCAGATAGGGCATCTGTTCGACCCTCCACGACATCCCAGGCCACACCTTGTCAAAGGAAGAGTCTACGCGCTTCTGGTGTGGGCTCTGCAGAGTCCCGTCCCTGGAGTCGGGAGTCGTCGGTCCGGCTGTGGCTCGTGTGCTGGTTATGGAGACAGAAAAGTCAGGCTGGGGGCCTGGACAGGACAGGTGGGGCTGCCAGTGACTCTCAGACTTAGCTGCCTTCTGCATGTGCTTTTCCACCTGTGTTTCTGATGATGGCTGACCTCGCATGGTGGTGCTATGTTGTGGGCCGCTCCACGTGGTTCGCCCCACGGGCCACCATCCCCTGCACTGTGTGCCAGCTGCGGGGCTGTCCTGCCCCTTCTCTCAGCAGGTGACGTCCTGGGGGTCTCAGGGCGGCATCCTGGGACTGGAGGGCTCTGGAGTTGCAGCCCTGGGGTTGATGAGCAGGGGATTCTGGGACGTGCAGGAAGCTACTCAACCCTGCTCTCGAGAACACGCACACCGATTGGGTCTCTCAGGTGGGCCCAGCATTTCACGGCTTCTCAGTGAGACTCAGGGAGAGCAGACGATGGGCCGCCGCCACATGGACGTTGTCCGGGGCCTCAGCTGCCAGCCCTGAGGCCAGGGGTGGGTGTGGAGGATGGGTGCCCGTGGCCTCCTGTGTGGCTGAGATGCTGGAACCCCCACGGGGCTGGAGGGGAGGGCTGGATGGTGGCGCGTCTGTTCACGCTCTTGACTGCGGTTTCAATAAGCAAAGGAATGTGAAGTTGTCTCTTGTGAAGGGTAGAGACAATGGCAGTGTGCTCCTGGATTTAGCTGATTTCATGACTGACTCTGGATTTGTGCGACTGTCTTACACCCCAAGTGGAATATTAACGTGAAGAAGTAACCCTAACAGCGCACATCAGGCTAGCAGCACTAGCAGAATTCCATCAGTGACTTGGGCGTGGTGGCCTGCGGACACCATCGGACGCGCCTTGGGGCGGGACGACGCTCAGCATTGTCCTGGTGTGAAGTCGAGATCAAAGCCTAGACGAGGATAGACCAGAACGTCACCTGGTGTCGTCAGGACCGAAGGGTTCTAGAACAAGAGGAAAAGGATATGTGTCGGGATGCCAAGACCACCCCTGGGGTTGGAGGTTTGCTAGGGGACACACAAGGCTTGGCACAGTTGTCCTCATGGCGGTGATTTGCCACAGAGCCCTGGGAATAGGCGTGTGGTGTGAGTCTGGGGAAACCTGGCACGGCTTCCCAAGTCCTCCCCACTCTGTGGAGTCACGTGGGACGCGTGTGATTCCCAGCCCAAGCCACTACAGTGTATGTGACATGTTGTCATCCAGGGAAGCCCCCCAGGGACCCAGCACCCAGGGTTTGTGTCGGCTGGTCACGGGCACCCTCTGCCAGGCACGCACCAGGCTCCAGATCGAGGGAAAGCAGGTCTGAGCATAAACCACATCTTGGTACAAGTAGTCCGGGCACAGGGGGCCACTCTTACAGTTCTGGGAACAGTGAGGATGCTCCCGAAATTGCTGTACCATAGCCGAGGACCAGCCTGGTTAGCAGGCTTCTCTGTGGATACACGGTTGGGCCTGTGTAACTGTCTTTTGTCCAGAGTTCATGCTTCAGATGTGATTCAGAGAGAATGTCTGAGACTCAGAAGCATCCAGGCTGGAGGGGAAATGTCTCAGGGACCAACAGACTCGGGTTCACAGTGAGTCTACCCAGAACCCTCGCTGGCCCTTTGTTTAACCAACCCACGGACAAAAGCAGAGCGTTGGACAGGGAACGGCAGAAGGCATGGTCCTAGCCCTTGTCGCAGCCGTGACGTTCACACTTGTAACCAAGAGTGCCTAGCAGCTGTGGTGTGGAGGGCCAGGCACACCTCTGCCCCTTGCCGGGCTGGCTGGCCGTGCTTGTAGAAGGAGTCCTCCAGATGCAGTCCAATGTGGTGAGCTCCAGGTCCTCTGAGGGTCTGGGGCCACCCCAAGGCTCTGTGTGCCACAGGAGGACCTAGTGAAGGCCTTGGTGGGGGATACCTTGGTCAGTGTTAACAGACTCTCCAGGGCCTCTGAACAGCCCTCTGGTGGAGGCAGAGCCCTCACAGTAGGTAGGGTATGTGGACCCAGGAGTCTTGGGAGGCCTGTCCTTGGAGGAGGCCCAGCCCGGGCAGCCTGTGTGTGTGAGCCTGTGTCCTGGAAGCCAGGGCCTTGGGGGCCTGGGCCTGAGCCTGGATGTGTGGTCTCGTGGCTTCCTTGTGTAAGTGTGCACACACCTTTCGCACACATCCTGGAGCCTGTTCTAACCCTTGGCTCTTTTTCTGAGTTTTTGTTTTACCAATATTATATGTTATGTGTTCTGTGTGTTAATTCTTGTTTTGTCCTCCAGTGGATTCTTTTTGTTTTATTGGAGAGCACATGCATGCGGGAGAGTGGGAGGTGGGGAGGGGCAGAGGGAGACAGAGAACCTCCAGCAGACTTCCTGCTGAGCGTGGAGCCCAGTGTGGGGCTCAAGGCCGCAACCCTGAGATCATGACCTGAGCTGAAAGCAAGCGTCGAATTCTTATCCGACCGAGCCCCCAGGTGCCCCCGTGCTGCAGGAGTTGTAAGCTAGAGCACAGTGAGCCTGTGCCTCCCTTGGGTCTGTTGGCCTCCGTGCTCAGGGTCTTTTATAGCCCAGGTTGGAGCACAGTTTAAGTATGTCTTAAAACAGTTATTTAAATGTATTGTAAATATATTTTTTGATGGTTTTATTGTTGTACCTTTGGGTCTTTAATCCATTTGGACCTTACTTTGGTGGTTTTCTTGCCCCAGTCTCCCCCTCCACTGATGGCCAAGCCAGGCAGCGTTCCAGTCCTTTCTCTGGGCCCTCTTCCACTCTGCCCAAGAACATTGGCTGTTCTCACACATCAGTTTCTTGGAATGAATTCTGGAATCAACTTGTCAAGTTGCCTGATCGGTCACTTGGGTGCTGTTGCATTTTATCCACTTTATGGCCATCTCAGGGGCAGTTGGTCTGCACAGGGCTGACTTTAGCCTCCCCCAGAGAGGCATCTCTGGGGTCCCAGGGCTCCTTTCCTGCCCTCTCGGATGCCTGCTGGCTGCTGTCAGAGGGTAGGCGGGAGGGGCAGCAGGCATGTGGGGCAGCAAGTCTGCACCAGCCGCTCGGGTTGCCTCTGGGTCCTGCTGCACCCAGAGCCAGCGGGATGGACACTGCTGCGCAGTCAGGCTGCATTGTGCCGAGGGCGCCCCACACTCCTCTGCTTAGCGGAGTCTGACAAAAGCCGTGAAATTAGACCTAAGTGAGTGGAGAAATACACCATGTGTATGTTTGGGAAAGTTAATTTTGGGAGATGGTATCAGTCAGTCTGTAAATTCATTGTAATAGAAATAAAAATTTTGATGTTTCTATCGATTTGGATCTTAAAGTTTGTATATAAGTTACCCAGAATTGCCAGCAGTGTGTTAAAAACTAAGAACGGGGTGAACCCATCGTGTGTCACTTTTCCTCAGACATGAGCGCTGTGCTCGTAGGTGAGGTGGTGGGTTATGTGGGGCTCGTATAAAGCCAGAGAACCTGGGGGTCTGGTTAATGGACGGGGCTGTGGCCAGCGGCATCTGCACGGGGGAGAAGTTGGGTCTTCATCTCGTAACGGACAAGAGCCATTGATCTGATTAAAAGGTCTCATTGTCAGCAGCAATTTTTTAAAAAGATTTTTATTTATTTATTTGTCAGAGAGAGAATGCACAAGCAGGGGGAGCAGCAGGCAGAGGGAGAAGCAGGCTCCCCACTGAGCAAGGAGCCCAGTGCGGGGCTCAATCCCAGGACCCTGAGATCATGATCTGAGCCGAAGGCAGACGCTTAACGATTGAGCCACCCAGGCGCCTTATCCACAGCAATTTTCTAAAGAAGATTAAAATAGGGGCGTTTTTGTGATACCAGAGCGAGGTAGATTTCTTAAATGTAATAAAACTGCACCAGCCATGGGAACAAATGGTTCGTAAACGTGATTTTAAAAGCCCTCTATCCCCCTCTATCCATCAAAACACACTTCTTTCAAGTTTCCAGAAAGGGACAGCCCTGATTGGGAGTGTGTTTGAACCATAAAACTCACAGAGGGACGGTGTCTATTACGTGCAGTAGGTCGTGGAGACAAGAAGCAGGCATGGAGGCAGCTAACAGGGTAGATGCCCAAGTTCGGGAGTACTTCGTAGACGCTGGAGAGTTGAGTCTTGTTGATCTGCGCTTGCGGTCTCTGTCTTGTCACGGGTGTGTGCAGACCGCGGACGCGCATCGCTGGATGGATGCCCAGCGTGTCGGTCCCCACCTCCCACGCTCTGCCCGGCCTTCTGTGCTTGTAATTGAGCCTTTCACGGGAGCCCCTCGTCTCTCCTTTCCTACTTGTAACATTTCTACTTTTTTTTTTAACTTTTTTTACTGGCTGCTCCGGAGTGTGCAGTACACATTTCCAGCTAATCCACATCTCCTTTCAAATAGCCCCGCACCGCTAGCCCTAACCCTCGGGAGCGCCACGGGGACCCGTTGCGGGCATTCGCGGCGCCGCCACAGAAGCGCACACAGGACGTGTGTCGTCAGCGCAGAATGTGTGCGTCAGCAAGCTTGTTGGCGCCTAGCTGCCATTATGATTTGGAGCAAACTGTTACTGAGTCAGCTAAGAATAAGAAGAATAAAAGGTCTTTTTTTACCCTCACTTTCTCTTTGACCTTCTTCTGTTCTTTATGTAGAGCCGAGTTTCTGACCAAAGCGTTTTCCTTCTCTCTGGAGAACTTGTTTTAGCATGTCTTGCGAGGCAGGTCTACTGGCAACAAATTCCCTCAATGTTTGCCTGACAAAGTCTTTATTTCTCCTCACTTTTGGAGGATAATTTCACAGGGTGCAGAATTCTAGGCTTTTCCTGGGTGTGTTTTTTCTCTCCACGCTACGTATTTTACTCTATCTTCTTGCTGGTGTGGTTTCTGAAGAGATTGCTTCTGCCCGGTGTTCTCTGAGCGTCCTGGATCCGGGATTTGGTGTCTGACGTTAGTTTGGGGGAAATTCTCAGGTATTATCGGCTCACGTATTTCTCCTGTTCCTTCTCTCCCTCCTCAGCATCTCATGTTCCCGTTATGTGTACGGTACACCTTTGTGGCTGTCCCGCATCCTCGGAGACTCTGTCCTGGATTTTGTCAGTCTTCGTTCTCTTTGCTTTTCATTTTTCAAGGATTCTGTTGATAGATCTCCCAGCTCAGAGATTCTTTCCTCAGCTGTGTTCAGTCTAATCAGAGGCATTCTTTATTTCTGCCACAGTGTTTTTATCTCCAGCATTTCTTTTTGATCCTTTCTTGGAACCTTTATCTCTGTGTGCACTGTCCGTCTGTTCTTGTCTGCTGTCTGCTTTATCAGTCAGAGCCCTTAGCATGTTAATCGTAGCTGCTTGAGTTCCTGGCCCTCTGGTTCCAGCACCCCTGCCGTGTCTGATTCTGATGCCTTCTCTGTCTCTTGAAACTCTGTTTTTGCCAGACACTAGGTGCCGTCTTCCGTTTTTGTTCCCAGCTACCGCTGCCATACGCCTTCAGAGTAGACTAGCAGTCAGTTCGTATCGGGGCTGTGCCTCTCTGTCCCTTGCAGATGATAGCTTCTCGTCCACCTCTCCTCTCAACGTGCACGCGTGACGTGAGCCGCAGCCTGAGCCTCTGCCGGACTCGCCCCTTTTAAGCTCTGGTGACTTAACTGTAGAAATTTCCGGTAATAACCAGGGCTCTTCTTTTTAATTCCAGTTACGCAAAGGGAGATTTGGACATCTCTTACGTCACATCCAGGATTGCTGGTACGTTTGCCTCCGTTAACCGTGAGAACATGCTTCTGATTCTTTCCTGTCGGAGAATGGCTCATGGGATGCAGGGCATGAGGATGTATCTGCTGGCGAAGGAGAGGTGCCCCTTGGGCAGCCGCTCACTTGCCCAAGATGTGGCCTGGGGCACCTGTCCCTTTGTCCAGTGTGTCTCCAGGCCCTGCCATGGACGGTACCAGCGTTGACCCACCTTCTGCCCCTGGTCTGGAACTTTCTGGCACTCAGACCGTGAGGGGAATGATGCAAAGCACATGTAAAACTTGGGTCTCCAAACACCAACACCAGAGTGCCGACGCGTGAGGCCCCGCCGTGCTTCAAGCCCTCTGGCTGGACTTGCTGCCCCAGGAGGCGCTGTCTGGGGGTCCCAGAGAGTCGGTGGGGGTGGCGGGGTCTGTGTTCTGTCTGTTCCTGGCAGCTGTTTTACTGATCGGTCAGAGCTTTGGGGAGGTGAGGAGCAGGGGCCCGAGTGCCTGGCTGTCCTGCCTGTGGCTGGTGAGGCTACGGAAGAGCAGCCTGTGTGCCATGTGGAGGCCAAGTGCCGCCACGCTGTGGTAGCTGACGTGAGCTGCTCTCTCTTTCAGTGATGTCATTCCCAGCAGAAGGCGTGGAGTCGGCTATCAAGAATAACATAGAAGACGTGCGGTTGTTTCTGGACTCCAAGCACCCGGGACACTATGCGGTCTACAACCTGTCCCCGAGAACGTACCGGTCCTCCAAGTTTCATAACCGGGTGGGTGGCCTGGGCGTTTGCCTCTCACCGCATGCAGTTTTCTTCCAGTTGGCCCTCGGGTCCACGTGTGGCATTCCCCAGCAGCAGTAGTGACAGCAGGCGGAGCCCAGGGTCCTGGTGGGGAGGGGCTTGGGTGTGGCAACGCAGGTCCCCATGCAGCAGACAGCGGGAACAGGGGTTTTCTCAGGAAAGACTCCATGATGTGACCAGTGAGGAGACAGTCAGATGGGCTTCACTATGTCCCCTAAAGATTGCTAAAATCTAGGGTGCCTTGTTGCTCCTCACTAGTAAGGCCGTGGGAGGCCACGGGTTTTCTTAGTAAATGACCACATAGGACACAGACATTTGGACGGTATTGAGACTGACCCAAACACGGGAAAGGGCAGACTCTCCAGTCTTTTTGCCAAGTCTGCATAGCCGGGTACACATCCTGGAGCACAAAGCTCAGGAGCAGGGGCTTGGTGGCGTCTGTCCAGGGCCAGTGCCCGTGGTGCCCTCCCCCACCCCCGTGTCTGCACCCCCGGCTGATGCAGGGAACCCAGGCCGAGCCAGCCCTCTGCCCGCAGGTCTCTGAGTGCGGCTGGGCGGCCCGGCGGGCCCCAAGCCTTCGCAGCCTGTACAGCGTTTGCAGGAACATGCATTCGTGGCTCCGGCAAGACCACAAGAACGTCTGTGTGGTGCACTGCGTGGTGAGTGTGAGGCTGCCCCATCCCTGCCCTTCATTCACCGTGGTGGTGGGGTACCTGAGAAGAAAATGTAAACCAGGAGAAATAACCCATGCACTGGGGGAGCTCACAATCTGCTGAGGGGACGGAGAGCAGAAGTGAGATCCAGGGCACCGAGGAGGGAGGCTGGCGGGGCAGTTGGGGTCTCCACACAATCACAGGCCTTGTCTGATACTGGGCGAGGCCCCTGGCAAGGTGTGGGAAACCTGCAGTGACCGCTCTGGGAGAGGCCTCCTCGTCCAGCATTAGGGGCACTGCCGAAATGTCAGCAGCCTGCTGGCCTCTTTAGAGCTGGGGTCTGTTGGGGACACACTGGACTAGCACTTGGACTCGTGGCAGGTCCTGTGAGGAGCGGGTTCTGCCCTGGTGTTTACAGCCGTTGACCCCGGGCCTGGCTGCCCTGGTGTGGCCTCTGTCACTCGAGGTAGCAGATCCTGGAGGGAGCAGCGGCTGCCTGTGCGTCATGAGACCCATGCCTTCTGTGGGTCCCCACTGCTTCTTGGGGAAAACTGCCTGCACAGGTGGTCCCCCTGCTCCTGTTGACAGAGCACGAGGGGTCCCCACATGTCATTCTCTCCTCTCCCCGCAAGGCAGCACCTACGTGATCCTCAACAGCCTGGCACTGAGGTCACTCTGCCTCATGGGACCCCCGTCTCTGCCCCTCCTTACTGTGGCTGAAGACAGGCCTTATTTCCAGTCTGCCACCTGCACAGTGAGGGTTTGTTAAGGACCCTCTATTCTTTCTGGACTCTGAATTCTACCCCCATCAGCTGTGTTTTCATAAGCTTCCAAGTATGTTCTAATCAGGGGAAGGCCCTGTGGCTGTTCTCTAGGGAGGTGTGTGACTAGGAAGCCACCTTCCTCCAGCTGCGGCTGTGTGAGCCTGGCCTGTGCCGTTTGTCCTAGGACGGGAGAGCCGCGTCCGCTGTAGCCGTCTGCTCCTTCCTGTGCTTCTGCCGGCTCTTCAGCACCGCGGAGGCCGCCGTGTACATGTTCAGTATGAAGCGCTGCCCGCCGGGCATCTGGCCGTCCCACAAAAGGTACCGTGTGTCCCGCTTTGGAGATGTTGTACGCGGCATCACCCTTGGCCGGATCGTAGCCGATGGTGCTGGGAGGTGGGAAGACTTAGGGCCTGCGTGCAGAAATGGGCGAGGCCACACAAGTCGGGAGAGTCTGTGCCCTCCCGAATCTTGGCTGGCCACTGGAGGGACACAGAGTTCGTCCTCCCATGGGACAGACAGGAGTCTGAGCAGCTTCAGGACAAGACCTCAAGGTATCTGAGAGGAAATTTAACTGATTAATGTGTTGACGGCACTAATGAAGAGGGTGGGCAAGACGCAGGAGCACAGGAGCACACGGTCACTTCAGCAAAGACAGGAACTGCGAGTCTCGAACGCAAATGCCGGACATGAGAAAGGCAGCGTTAGTGGAGGCTGCCCTCCACAGGCTCTCCAGCAGCTGAGGGAAGGGTCTCAGCCTCTGGAGGGCAGGGCAGGCGGTGTTACTCAGACTAAAGCGCAAAAAGGGATCTTGGGAAGGGGGCTGAGTAGCCAGGCCCTCCAGGCCGTCTCCGGCCGTCTCCAGAAGCAGAACCATGGGGGGCAACATGGAGACACAGTTGCCAAGGAATTCCTCAAATTACTGAGACGTCAAACCCCCAGAGCTCAGAGGACACGAAACAGGGTGAAACACTAAACAAACGTGCAGAAAACCCACTCAGCGCACGGACCTTCGTCTGCTGGAGACCCCACGCACAGAGAGCTTGAACCAGAGGGCAGAGGTGCAGACCACGTCAGAGCTGTTGTCGCGATCCCCAGGGCAGCCAGGAAAGGTTCTAAGTATGGGAGTAAGTCAGTCAGCAGAGGACATCAACAGAGTCATGAAAAGTGCTCACTTACTCTAGGAAGAGACCAAAGAAGAAGAAATGAACAGAAAGCAGTTAGCAAGACGGAGCAGTAGGACCCGACCACAGCAGCAGTCAAGCTCTAAAAGTGCCCATTACAAGGACCGTCAGACTGAAGAAAACAGCAAGACCCAGCGATGCCCTGTCTGGAGGAGCCCCGCTTCTGCCATCAGGACACAGGAAGCCGGCATCAGCCATGGAGGGGGTGGTGGCACATGTGCTGCGTGACGAATCACCACAGACTTAGCGGCTCAGAGAGCTCGCACGTGCCTCTCCGCTTCTGCAGGTCGGACGGCCAGGCTGTGTTGTGGTGTGAACCTCGCCGAGAAGGTCTGCTGCTCCCTGTCCGGTCCACTTCTGTGCTCACTCAGGTGGCTGGTGGGACTCACGGGTGTGGATGGGGTGTGGGCCTCCTGGCTTCGTGCTGTTAGTGAGGCGCCTGTGGGCCTCCTGTCCGTGGGGGAGAGCTCCCCGAGCACGTCTGCTAGCACAGTGCAGTATGTGACACGCTCAGAAGCCTCACACGAGGGCAGGGACAGATGCCTGGTGTGTGCAGCCCGCAGGTGCTGGGAAAACCACCCAGGAGAGCTGGAGGAGTAATACACGTGAGAGCCGATAGCAGGTTTGTAGAGCAGAACACAGAATTGAAAGGAGAAATGGGCAATCACAGTTGTAGCGCAGGCATCAACATTTCCTGCCTTGGCAGTGGAGGGACCGAGTGTTCAGATGGTCAGGTCGAGACAGAACACTGCGAGCAACCGTCTGGACGACCTCCCTAGACCCTTTCGCCCAACAGCCCAAATAGACACGTTCCTTTCGAGTGCTCACGGACCATTCAGTAAGAAAGATCGTATTCTGGGCCATTAAACTGCAGCCACGGAAGAATAGCAGTCACAGAAAGTGTTCATGATAGAGTCACACCAGAAATTGGTAACAGACGGGCGCCTGGCTAGCTCAGTCGGGAGCGTGCAGCTCTTGCTCGGGGTCAGGAGTGTGAGCCCTATGTGGGCTGTGGAGATTGCTTTAAAAAAAGAAATTAATAACAAAGATAGCTGGATGTTTTTCTAAATTTTTCAAAATTAATCCACTTCTATATTACCCATGAGTCAAAAAAGCGTCAAGGGAAATTTAAAAATATTTTAAACTGAATGAAAATTACATCAGATTTTTGAGATGAAACTAGAGCAAACTGCCCAAGAAGAGTTAGCCACACTGAGTGCTCGCGTCTGTCAGGACCAGGTGCAGTGAGCTGACTGTTTGTCGCACTTGGTACTCCCGTTGTCAGGAGCCAGGTGTGGTGAGCCAGCTGTCCCACTGAGTGCTCGCGTCTGTCGCGAGCCAGGTGCAGTGAGCCGGCTGTCCCACTGAGTGCTCGCGTCTGCCGCGATCCAGGTGCAGTGAGCCGGCTGTCCCACTGAGTACTCGCGTCGGTCAGGACCAGGTGTGGTGAGCCAGCTGTCCCACTGAGTGCTCGCGTCTGTCGCGAGCCAGGTGCAGTGAGCCGGCTGTCCCACTGAGCACTCGCGTCGGTCAGGACCAGGTGCGGTGAGCCAGCTGTCCCACTGAGTACTCGGGTCTGTCGGGAACCAGGTGCGGTGAGCTGTTTGTCACACTTGGTAGGTACTCCCATTGTCGGGAGCCAGGTGCGGTGAGCCGACTGTCTGTCGCGCTGAGTACTCGCGTCTGTGGGGAGCCAGGTGCAGTGAGCCGGACTGTCTGTCGCGCTGAGTACTCGCGTCTGTGGGGAGCCAGGTGCGGTGAGCCGACTGTCTGTCGCGCTGAGTACCCGCGTCTGTTGGGACCAGGTGTGGTGAGCTGACCGGAGCTTCGGGAACATGGCAGGTGAGTGATGGGGCGTGCCTCTGGCCCCTGCAGGTACATCGAGTACATGTGTGACATGGTGGCAGAGGAGCCCATCACGCCCCACAGCAAGCCGATCCTGGTGAAAGCCGTGGTCATGACACCCGTGCCACTGTTCAGCAAGCAGAGGAATGGCTGCAGGCCCTTCTGCGAGGTCTACGTGGGGGACGAGCGGGTGACCACCACATCTCAGGAGTATGACAAGATGAGGTAAGCTCAGAGCTCAGGGTCTTGTTGGCCCGATGGCCGTCAGATTCATTCACTCTCCCTCCTTTGGGAGATTTGTAAGGGGAACCCTGCCAGAGCTGCGGAAAGGTGCCGAGGCCACGCCGGAGGTGGAAGTGGTGAGCAGGAACAGGTCTGTGAGCTCGTCCCGGTGGACAGGCACCAGGTGTGGGAGGTTCCCGTGACCAGTGTGCTGAGGAGTCGCTTCTGAGAAGTCAGTTCCAGAGCAGCACTCCCTCCCAGAATAATTTGGCAGGAAGACCAGCAAACTAAGAACGTGTGGATCTAGGCGTTGGTGCTTTAGGGGAGCCGGGAGTTCTTGCCGGGGCGCCTCAGCTTTCCAGGACCACTGCTCTCTGGAAAGCTGTGTGTGTGACTTAAGTGAACCTTTCCTCATCGTTCTGCCCTTTAGGGATTTCAAAATCGAGGATGGCAAAGCAGTCATTCCCTTGGGCATAACTGTGCAAGGGGACGTGCTTATTATAATCTACCACGCCAGGTCCACCCTGGGAGGAAGACTGCAGGCCAAGGTACGTGGACACTCAGGCCACCCTGGGCTGTCAGTCTGTGGGCTCTCGTGGATGGTTCTCGGGCCCAGTGT
Organism: Ursus americanus; assembly: GCF_024610735.1. NCBI lineage: Eukaryota > Metazoa > Chordata > Mammalia > Carnivora > Ursidae > Ursus > Ursus americanus. The sequence goes on from NC_142134.1 coordinate 83,353,653, forward strand.
CTGTGAGAACGGCCTCGTGTAGCACAAGGCAGAGGGGATTTTAGCCCAAAACACCCAGAGTTCCCCATCCTGCGGGATGCTGTCTGCATGGGGCGTCTGCTGAGTTATGGCTTTGGGGCTGCCCTACCACAGACCCTGAGAAACTTCTTGTTGGGAGGGCGCTGTCCCACCGTCTGTGTCCACAGCACCTGGAGCTGTGCACGTGACTGAAGTCTATGTCTGCAGTGTGAGCGTGTGGCATCTCCTCCCCAGCTCCAGGCTCTCCTGTCTGCACTCTGTTCACAGGTGGCGTCCATGAAGATGTTCCAGGTCCAGTTCCACACGGGCTTTGTGCCTCGGAATGCAACTACTGTGAAATTTGCAAAGTATGTGGGTGTCACATGTAGACGAGGTCAGGAGGGTCACGTGCACAGTGCCCACCTGCTGTGCATCCCCTGGAAATGAGGCCTTGGGCTGGACACTGCTGGGGCGATGTGGCTCATGCTTGGCTGGGTTGCCACACTGAACTCCAGTCTGAGGTCTTTCCCCACCTCTGAGCGGGCCCAGTGTCCAGTATGTATGCCTCCATCGGGCCATGGTGGCTGCCGCTGTGCACCTTGGTGACCTGGGGACTGGCCTGGTGCATTTCTTACTAGAATTTAGCTGTTTACACACTGGATGTGGTATAACCAGCTGAACAGCTGTTTATTGCTTTTTTTCTTTTTTTTTTAAGATTTTTTATTTATTTATTTGACAGAGATAGAGACAGCCAGCGAGAGAGGGAACACAGGCAGGGGGAGTGGGAGAGGAAGAAGCAGGCTCATAGCGGAGGAGCTTGATGTGGGGCTCGATCCCATAACGCTGGGATCACGCCCTGAGCTGAAGGCAGACGCTTAACTGCTGTGCCACCCAGGCGCCCCTGTTTATTGCTTTTTAACACACAGAGTACCTAGTATGTGCAGAGTCCTTGTTAGGCACTGAGGTTGGAGATGACTAAGAGAAGTTTACCGTTTGCTGTTAGAGACAAAACCAGAAATACATACAATTGTCTTACCCAGGGCTTTAGTTTCTTGTGTTCCCAGATTTCTTATCTTGTTAGCATAATGTATAAGGGCCTCCCACACACGCCTGGCCCCCAGTCCCTGGTGGGTACGCGCACCTTGTATTTGAGGCAGAGGTGCTCAGATAGCGGGACAGGTCTGCCCTGCGGGCGTTTGAAACAGAGAGAGGGCACGTGCAGGCGGGAGAGAGAATTCCAAGCAGACTCTCCACCCAGCACGAATCCAACGCAGGTCTCCGTCTCACGACCCTGAAGTCACGACCTGAGCTGAAACCGAGAGCCAGATGCTTAACCACCTGTACCCCCCCGGGCGCCCCAGTAGGCATTTTGATTCTAGCTGGTGTTCTTTCCCCTTTGTCTCACACGCATGCATGCCTACCACCCAAGCAGAAGTGTTGTTCTGGGGGTGAGAGGAGAGCTGGTGGAGGGGCTCTGGAAACCACTGCCTGCAGCTGCCCAGGACCTGGATTCTCCAGACCGTCTGCCCGTCTCCTAGCCAGTAAATAAAGGGAATATTAGGACCCAGCACTGCAGTCCTGGGAGGACTCAGCTCTGACCCTCTGGGTGCCGGAGGACCAGGGAGTGGCTACCTCTGACATGGGGACTGACGTGGGGGCTGGAGAGAGGGCATTTTTTCCCCCATGCGTCCCAGTATGCAAGCACAGAACTTGACTGAGCTGCGCTCTCAGGCCTGCGTGTTACTGTGTGTGCAATGCTTCCACAAACGGATTCTGAATTAAATAAGGAGAAAGTGGTTGAGTTGCCTGATTGTTGCAGGAAAGCGTGTGTCTCCTGTGGGCAGGATCCATTTTGCAGAGAGGCTGTTGAAACAGGATAGCTTGAGAAAAGAACTTGGAGCAGTGTTAGCAGGTCCATCCTTGAGGAGACCTCCTGTCACTGAGGGAGGGTCCCCAGTGTGTTTAAATGGGCAGAATTGGAATTTGTGACACAAGGCAGCATTTTTGTTTCTGAGCCAAGCATGTTGGCCCATGGGGCCATCCAGTGAGACCCGGGCCTTATGCCCTCCTGAAGTGCAGGGCGGGGTTGTGGCCCTGCTCACAGACCCTCATTGTTCCCTCACCGGCCTGCTGGGTGAGCTGGGCAGGCCCAGCCCTGGAGGCCATCTTCGGGGACCAGCCAGGGCGGGGAGGTGGGGATGGGTGGCCACCAGCGTGGTGCCCGGAGCTACCCCCAGGGCCCTGTGGCCCCCGGAGTTGAGCCTGCAGAGGTCATGTGCTCCTTTGTGTGGATCCCTGCCTTGCTCCTTCCTTGTGGATGGGGGTCTAGGCCTCCCCTGGTCCTTGCTGGCTGCTGGACTCCCCCTTGACTTGACAGTGCTGCCTCAGGGCTGACCACCGTGGTTCCCACGGGAGCCACTCCTGCCTGGCGGCATGGTGACCTGTGTTGTCTCCTTGTTGTGGGTTCCTGACTTAGGAAGAAAGTGCGCGGTGGCCCCTGGGCTGGGAGCAAGCAGACAAGTTGACAGAGGGTTCTGTGGCCTGAGAGCCTGAGGAGCTCCCCTCCTCCCCACGTTGCCCCAGCAAGAGGAGCTCGGCTTCAGGCTGTTCTTGCCCACACAGCTGCTCTGTTGTGTTTCCTCCCTTTGTGCAAAGGTGGTTTGGAGGAGTGGGAAGGATTGAAACCAGTGGACGTGCCATGTTAGGGTCACGTGTGTTTGCTAATTTTATTTCTTGGAGTCCGCGGAAGTAAGACTTCGAGTCTGCCGCGGGTTTTCCACGCGGACTGACCACCCAGTCTGCCCCCATGTCTGCAGCCCTACTGCCTGGTGGCTGTGTTTTGTTTTGGGTTATGGGTGCCCCACGGACATCACAGAGGACGCAGGGCCCCTCCTTCCACAGCTTGGGTCACTCAGGCTCCCGCTGCCCCTTTTGAAACAATAAGTAGTGCCCAGAGATGTTAGGTGGCCTAAGAGAGGATGCAGCCTGCTGCCCAGCTGACGAATAGGGCTTAGCAGTGTGGTTTGTGAACTTGTCATCAGAGAGGATCTTAGGGAGCATGGGGGGAAATGCTGGAATCCCTAGAGAGGTACGGCGCCCCAGAATTGGAGTTCAGTGACCCAGCAGCCATAGCCCCCACTGCCAGCCCCGCAGGCGATGCCTACACACCCGGTCTTGGCATTCCTTGTCTTTCTCCTCTTCCGCCAGCCGTGAGCCCCGGCTGCCGTTCCCCTGCTGCCCTCCCCCCTCTGCAGGGCACTCTAGGGGTCTTGGTTTTATGGGCACCTGTGAATACTTGGGGATTTTTGCTAGGGTGGACAGTGTCGTTTTATGGAAACACGCATTTAAGATCCCTGAGTGCCCGATCTGAATTAGGAGACCTGAGGGGTGAGGGCCGCCAGTGCTCCTGCGGCAGGGGGCAGTGTCCCTGCTGGCGTGCCTGCCCCGGTGAGCACATGTGCCGTTTTGTGCTCGCTTTCTGGTTAACACGGGGTGGCTGACCCATGAAAGTCCTTCTTAACTGGCATCTGGTGTCCCCCTTGCAGGTATGACCTGGATGCCTGTGACATTCAGGAGAAATACCCGGATTTATTCCAAGTGAACCTGGAGGTGGAGGTGGAGCCCAGAGACAGGCCCAGCCGGGAGGCCCCACCCTGGGAGAGCACCAGCATGAGGGGGCTGAACCCCAAAATCCTGTTTTCCAGCCGGGAGGAGCAGCAAGACATTCTGTCTAAATTTGGTGAGATCTTTGTTTTCCAAATACATAGCAGGTGGTGCTGCCACCACCGGAAACTCCTGGGGCCTGGGCTTGCGCCCATCCCTGTGTCCAGCTGTGCACAGGCATAGGGAGGGCCAGAGCTCCAACTTGGGACCTCCCCCGACACCAGCTTTCACACCTAGCGTGCTCGCATTTCCCGGATTCACGCCGCCACAGCTGCTCCCATACCCCCAGGACCCCGGGCAGCCCCTGCCCTGGGGGTCATCATGAGCCTGCTGGGAGGGTCGGGTTGGAGTCACTTGCTATTTTCAGTGCACCTGGAAGAAGTCAGGGCTTTGTTCTGGACCTGCAGGGGATAGCGGGGCAGATAGTCCCTCTCCAGGTTGGTTGTCTCGTGAGCAGTTAGAAGAAAGGGGTGCACACAGTCCGTCGGTGGGCGGGGCTCACGGTCTCACTTGCTGACCGAGACACGGTCGTCTCCGCGTTCTTGGTTTGCGTGTTTTACGTTCTCTTCCCTGAGAAGCGTGTGTCTGCGCACGTGCATGGGGCAGCATCCAGGCCGACACGGAGCTGCTCACAGACTGGACCCTCTTTGCTGGTCAGTGCAGGTTTCCCAGTGCTTCGGAATCGAGCGTCCGGCCACGTGGCCTGGATGCTCCGTGAGACGCTTTGCAGCCCAGGGCCCCGTGGCCCCTGGCCGGCTGCTGCAGGCGGTGGTGGCATTCTGGGCTGGGCTCCTGACACGCCCTTCTCCCTGGCAGGGAAGCCAGAGCTCCCCAGGCAGCCCGGCTCCACCGCTCAGTACGACGCTGAGGCAGGGTCTCTGGATGCTGAGCCCACGGAGTCTGATTCACCACAGAGCGGCAGCACGGACACCAGCCACTTCCTCCACACGCTGGATTGGCATGGTGGGTGTGGGGCACCTCCAGGGACCGTGCGCCCCAGAAGCAGCTGATCCAGCCTGGCATCTGGCAGGATGTGCTTGGTTCTCACCTGTGCATTTTCTCCACTCCTTGGCTTCCGGCGAGGCCTCAGTCTGCCGTCCTGTCTGCTGTGCTTTTCTTTTCAGAGGAGAAAGACACAGGGACAGGCCCAGAAGGTCAGTTTGCCAAGGAGAGCGCATCAGTCCCAGCCGAGGATGCAGGTGGGAGTGAGCCTTCTGATGAGGAAGCAGCGACACTGTCAGCTGAGAGCAGAGACGCAGCTGACGAGGACACGCCGGACCCAGCAGCGAGGGCGCAAGAGCGAGAGCTGATTTTTGATGCGGCCACGCCGGCCACACCACAGGAGCCCACGCCGCAGGAAGACAGTGTCGACCTCCTGGGGCTGAACTCCGAGGCAGGGCTGGCACCCCCCATGCAGGCCTGCGGGGCAGCCCCCAGTACCGCCGACCTGCTCAGCCGCCTCCTGGGGGCCCCTGACCCAGCTCCAGAGGTCCCCCCAGGTGACCTGCTGGGCGGAGAGACCCCCTTGCTCTTCTCAAGCCCAGCCCCTTCCTTGAGCGCACAGAGCCCACCCCGCGAAGGGCCGGCTGCAGTTGGTACGTTACTCCATCCAGCGTGGGAATAGAGGGTAGGGTTTTAGTTGTTTGGCCTTGCTGTCAGGATGACCTGGGATGGACGGGGTGGGGTCAGTGCTTGGCCCCTCGGCCTCCCGCTGGAGGAGCAGCCCCCAGCTTGCTGCAGGAGGCGGCTGCTCTGCGGGTCAAACTCCTGAGGCCCCTCTCGCACTCCCGTCCCAGGAAGTGCTAGCCCTTCGCTCTCACGGGCTGCCTCTCCCAGGAGAGTCTAGGGCGAGGGCATCCTGGCATCCAGCACCTTCTTGGAGTGGATGCTGCGTCTCAGCCTGGGTCTGAGGGGCCACGGCGCCGGCTGGGACTTGCTCAGCTTCACAGCGGATGCTTTGGGCCAAAGGCGCCTACGTACCTCCACCCATTTTTCTGGGTGTCCTTCCATAGCCGACCCGTTTGACCCTCTCCTGCTGCCATCTGGTCCAGACACCCAGCCCTGCTCCAAGCCCGACCTCTTTGGTGAATTTCTTAATTCCGAGTCTCCTGCCGCCACCCCTGCATCCTTCCCCTCGGCCCACAGCGCCCCACCCCCAGCCTGCAGCACCGACTTCCTGCACCTGGGTAAGCACCGAGGTGGCCTGGGGAGGTGGGCGGCGCAGTCACCTGCCGTGGACCCTTGGCCGATGGGGGGCTGCCGTGGGTTCCCCCTCCCCTGGCAGGGTGACACAGCCTGTAGCTGTCCATCCCATGCACTCTGCAGGGTCTTACTTTTTTTATTTATTTATTTATTTATTTATTTATTTATTTATTTATTTATTTATTTATTTAAAGATTTTATATGACACAGAGCACAAGCAGGGGGAGCAGCAGGCAGTGAGAAGCAGACCCCCTGCTGAGCAGGGAGCCCAACGCAGGACTCGATCCCAGGACCCTGGGATCATGACCTGAGCTGAAGGCAGACGCTTCACCGACTGAGCCGCCTAGGCCCCCTCTGTGGAGTTTTAGAGGAGGGCGGAAGGCAGTTTCTGGGGGCATCAGCACGCGGCTGCTAGTCTGTGTGGCTGGCCACAGGGTGGGAGGTCTTTGAAGATGTGTAGACACTTGTTGCTCCATGAACAGCAGCTCTGTTTGCTGACCCCCTCGTCCAGTAGGTTAGTTCAGTGACCACGTGACACATCCATGGGCCCCTGAGGAAGGAAGAAGTGGGTTAGTGTGGGCCAAGCCCAGTGCAGCTCCCTGGGGACCCTGGGGATGCGTGAGCTCAGCCGTGCTCACACATGAGGGGGGACAGAGGGTGCTCTCCCAACCTCCCACAGAGGGGCTTGTGGCTGCCTGCCCCCACAAGGGGATACCCCAGATGGCGCTGCTGTCTTTCCAGGGGATCTACCAGCAGAGCCTGGCAAGATGACGGCCTCAAGCAGCCACCCGGATCTGCTGGGGGGGTGGGAGGCCTGGGCTGAGGCGCCGGCCCCCGTTCCCGCTGCAGAAGGTATGAGCCCAGCCCCATGGAGGCCAGTTCTCAGGTGGGACCCCACTCCCAGAGAAGGAGTGTGGGCCAGGAGGGCTCGGCAGGAGGTGATGTGAGGGGTCCCTGTAGCGCTCCTGGGTGGTGTCCTGTGTCCCACGGTTCCTCTGCCTCCTGGAGGCCCCTGGGGGTCTGTGCCATGGGTGGCATCACAAGGCCACGCCCTGTCCTCTTGGGAACGCTCCAGTAGTGAGCTGCCAGGAAAGGCCTATGACCCGTGTCCCCTCCTGTATTCACTGATGTGTTTGCCCAGGAGCAGCCCCTAGGCTGAGGCTCTTCCTAGGGCTGGATGGTGACTTGAGAGATACTGTCTCTTGATTTGCATTTTTTCATCAGGAAGAAGGTCAGCTGTTACTTTGCAGGTTTTTAGTTATTTGTATTTCTTTCTTTACAGAGGGAATTCAACTTTTTAAGATGTTATTTTTGTACGTATTTATCTATTTAGAGAGAGAAGGAATGAGCAGGAAGGGCAGAGAGAGAGAGAGAACCGCGACGCGGGGCTGGATCTCAGCCCTGAGATCATGACCTGAGCCCAAACCAAGAGTCAGATGCTGAACCAACTAAGCCAGCCAGGCACCTTTGGAATTCAACTTATTTAAAATTGATATATAAGAACTCTTTACATAGGAGCAGCTGCCACTTGTACCAACTATATAGCGTTCCATCATGGTAACGCCTTCAAACCCCAGTGTCTCACCTTCAGAGTACCGTCCAGCTTCTGCCCTTGGGAGGAACATCATAAATCACGTTCACACTTGACATGTGTTCCGGGAAGTGGGACTCCAGGGTCAAGGCCATGCGAATGGGTAGGCTAGCTTCTTTAAGGCAGCAGCTCTGGCTGCACGTACGGCCGTGTCTGAGGCTGGTGTAGGCGCAGACACTAGCTGAGCGCGGCCTCAGGAGCGTCCTGGGGGTGCACCTTCTCATGCCCTCTGCCCTTCTCCAGGTCCCTTCTTCTCTCCAGGAGGCCAGCCTGCCGCCCCTGGCCCCCCAGCCAGCTGGACCAAGTCTCAGAGCCTGGACCCATTTGCAGACCTCGGTGACCTCAGTTCTGGCCTCCAAGGTGACATGTGGGGCCCAGAGCACTGGGAGGAGGTGTAACCTGTGTGGCCCTGCTCCCCTTGCAGGGGCTCAGGAGCCAAGCTAACACGGGAGGCGTCAGGCACGTGTGGGCCGTCTGGGGAGTAGGGACTTGGAGCCGTGGAGGGATGGACAAGACGCCCCCACCCAGCACCTGTGCCTCCTGCCCTTGGCCTTGAATCTCCTGGGGAACGTGTCCTCGCGGTCCCTCTCGTCTCCTCCAGACGCATGTGGGGCATTGACTATTGAGACCATGAGTATCTGAGCGGGTTCCTTATCCCTTGGCAGTCAGCTGGCGGGTGCAACTCCATGCCGGAAGCAGTGTCTGCTGGGAAGGCCCAGGGCAGTGGGGGCTCAGGAGGCAGAGCTCTCCTCCCACCGCAGCTTTGTGGCCGCTCCCCCAGCCCCTCACGGCACCTGGTAAACCTTCAGTTTGGTTTGGAGGCAGATATTCCTTGGTGCTAGGAGAACTCTTGGCACCTTGTACTTTCTTGTTCCCCTCTTGTGATGTGGATTGGGTCTACAGGACCGCCTTTCCTCCACCGGCTCACGTCTCTGCTATATTGGGGCTCACTCTGCGTCTGTCTTGTTGAGCCCCTCTTTCCTAGTTTGAGTAGTTCCTGGCATTTCAGGTTGCGTCGTCTTTCTGAGGGCATTCCTGGGAGTTTGGGTTTGCCCTTGACCTTCTGCGTCTGTGTGGCCTGTGTCTCTGGCCACTCACACGGGCGGGGCGGGGGGGAGCTGCCCAGAGCCTTCTTGGCGGGTGCAGGACCTCTTAGATCCCTAGTGACCCATCCTTGGGCTGGAGCCCGGCGCTCAAGGCTGCATCGGGGCCCTAGGCCCTCCATCACATGCCCTCAGGAATTGGGATCCTGATGAAAGCCGATGGAAGGGAAGGAGAAACAGACAAACTCAGACTCTGGTTGTAGATGTCAGACTCCTCTTGACAAGTGATCGAGCCTCTGGACGTGAGGTTGGCGCAGTGATGGAGTTGCTGGGGGCACCCCCTGCCAGCAGGGCCCCGTGCCCCATGGTGTTCCCAACCCTCGGCACTGCCTGCGCAGACCACACCCTTTCCCAGGCACTTCTGGGCTTTCATGGAGACTGATGGTCCCCCGACCACATGGACTGGACAGTAGGGACAGCAGGATAACCATTCAGTCTTCACGTGCTTCAACGCTGAACAGTAAGTGGGTTATTTAGGAAACAGAATGGCGTGCTAAACCCGGTGAATGTGGACACGGCATGGCTGAGCCGGCACTCGCGGCCTTCTCGTCAGCATCAGGAGCCCTCCCCTCAGCGTGTCTGAAGAGATAGCAAAATAAACCCAAAGCAAACAGAAGGAAGGAAATAATAACCAAAATCCGTGAAGTAGAAAAGTGATGAAACAAAACCTGGTTCTTTGAAAAGATAAGAAAGTTCAAACCTCAGTAAAACCGGCAGGCACAGCTCCCCTGGGACAGATTGAAAAGGGTGATCACACAGGGACATGAGCACATCCCCGCAGATCCCGGGGACCGCGAGGGTGCGCGGCCATGGGTACTAATACTGGTCACGTCCTCATAGCTGGTCCCCGCAAACCGCCATGGGGAGCCTGTTGTGAGAACATCCCCGTGACTGTAAGGGAAACGAGTTCACACTTGAACGTCTCCCAGAAAGGGGACTCTCCAGTCCTGGGTGGGGAATTTCATTGGAGAATTTTACCAAATGTTTCAAGAATTCATACCAATTCCCCAGTGTCTTCCAGGAAATAGGAAGAGGAGGGACTGTTTTCCAGTTGATCTTAGGAAGCTAGTGTTACCCTGATACCAAAATCAGAGTCTGTACAAAAACAGAAAACTGCAAGGTAACATCCCTCATGAGTGTAGACGCAGACTGAACAACACAGTAGCGTAGAGAACCGCCCTCACACGGAGAGTCGTGCACCACAACCAAGGAGGGTCTATTCCGGGAACAAGGCTGGTTCGCCATTCCACAGCTGGGTAACAGGGTCTGCCACATCACGGGCCCAGCAAGAGCAGTCGGCGCCCCGGCCAGCAGTGCAGGGAAGGCTGCTCGTGGTAGGCAACGTGGGCTCGTGTGCTGGGGCTGCAGGGCTGCAGGCGCGGAGCCGGTGAGGACAGCCAAGGCCGTGGCGGATGGAGAAGCAGACCACTCACGGGTGCGTAGATTCCACACGGTTCCTCCCGGAAAGCCCAGTGAGGATTTCCACAGACACGGACAAGCTCATAGTGACGTTTATTTGGGAAGCCAGAGGACCTTGAGTGGCTGAAATATCTGCAATGGAACAGGGGTGTGGGAGGCGTCGCGCACACACACAGCCCCCCCCCCCCAGCTTTGGGCTTAACGTTGTAGCTGCTGAAACCAGCACTGCCTGGTGTCGGAGCCGAATGGAGCAGGGGACCCACAAGTGGACCCACACACGCAAGGCCAGCGGGTTTTTGACAGAGGTGCAAAACCACCGCAGACGGTGCTGGAGCGATGGGCCGTCACAGGCAGAAAAGTGACCTCATCCTCACGCCTCACACGCCGGGGGCTCCACACTAGTGCCGGACTGAAGCGTAAACACGAGACGCTTCAGTGCCTGGAGGAGGACAACATGGAGGGGAAGGTCTCTGGAACCCAGGGCGTGGTTTCCTGTCACCACGAACCACAGTGGAGATAGCAGTGCGTTGCCCGTCGTCATCACAAAGTTTGCTTCACTGAAGTCTGCAGGCTGGAAAGACGAGCTACGGATGTAGAAAACACGTGTTCGAGCCCCATGTTTGCTCTAGAACTGACACGGGGACACATAAGCACAGCGACAGACAAAAAGCCGCCCGCTCACGACGTGGGAGTAGCGTGTGGGGCACCCAGCACAGGGGCCGCCTGGCCGGGGGCCACCAGGGGTGTGGCGTGGCAACAGTGGAAGCTGTGTGGGTGGCCCCAGGTGCTGGTGGGGGTGTGAGATGGCACGGGCGCTCCACCACGGAGCCGGGCGGTTTCCAACCAAAGTGAGTGTGCAGCGACCAGGTATCCCAGAGCCGCGGCAACACTTCGTTCGCGGTGTTCGTAGCAGCTTTGTAACTGCCCCAAACCAGAACCAGCCCTGAGGTCCTCCCGGGGGCCAGGGATTGAACACACCGCGTTGCGTCTGGGCCACAAAATGCTGCTCAGCAATAAAAAGGAGCAGGTCCTGCTTGAGAAGCACCAACTGCAGAGCTGACACTCTGATTCCGTCTCTAGAACATTCTTGGAATGACAGTCTGGGGCAGGGGGCGAGGGGGAAGCAGATGAGCGTTGCGATCTGGTGCTTACGCGCATCTGTGCGTGTGCTCGCCGCAGGCGTGTGCACACACACCTCATGCTGGTGTGCCCGCATCTGTGCACAAGGTCACGCGTGCACATGCACACTCACGCTGGTGTGCCCACATCTGTGCACGTGGTCGTCCGTGCACACGCTCACGCTGGTGTGCCCGCATCTGTGCACGTGGTCGTCCGTGCACACGCTCACGCTGGTGTGCGTGTGCCGGCTGGCACAGCCCAGCTGTGTGAGCTGGGACCCGGGGGCCTGCAGGTGGCTGTGCATCTGTTTCAAAATCAGCAGTTAAAGAAGCAGCTGTGCATCCTGAGGGTGAGTGGGGAGGCGGTGCCTGTGCTTGTCCCCACGTGCGTACACACTGTCCCCCAGCTCCTGTGGACGTGAAGGCCTCAAGACAGCAGCCATCACGTGTTTGGACACTCAACCCACTGTGCACTGTCTCCCCAGGCTCGTCGGCTGGATTTGCTCCTGGGGGTTTCGGCCCCAAAGCAGCCCCCCCTCCCACGGGCGGCAGCTCCTGGCAGCAGACAAGTCGGCCCCGGGCCCCCCAGGCCAAGCCACCCCCCAAAGCCTGTGCACAGCCAAGGCCTAACTATGCCGCCAATGTGAGTGTGATCGGCAGCCGAGAGGAGAGGGGGGTCCGCGCCCCCAGCTTCGGTAGGTCCTGCCTCGGTCTCCTCTGTGTGGCTTTTTCGAGTTTCCTGTGAAGTAGTTACAGCAGCGTCCTGCCCTGTTTGTCCAGCTCATGGCCCGACCTCGGAAAGAGTGTTCAGTGAGGCCCAAGTCTGTTCGCTCAGTGCGGGCCCCCGTGGGGGTGGAGGGGAATGCTGCGGCCAGGACATGGTGGCGAGGCCCACACTGTCCGGGAGCCCGCAGCTGTGTTTGTCGGGACGGCACATCCACGTTGACCCCAGAAGGTGACGCATATCAGCCCAAAGGGTCGTTGAGCTGGAAACAGTTCTGCGGGCTGAGGGCTGTGATGCATGCCAAGTGGAAATGGGCAGGCCGCCCGTCTCTGACTGGAAGCGACCTGGCTGCTTTTCTTCTGAGGCGTCATGGCAGCACCTCATGCCCCCGGGGTGGGTCTCGCGTGCTGTGCACTGGTGGGCAGGGCCCCAGCGCGTTGTCTGTTGGCCAAGCCTCCGTTCTCCCGTAGGTCAGAAGCCAAGAGTGTCCGAGAGCGACTTTGAGGACCTGCTGTCCGACCAGGGCTTCTCCTCCAAGGCCGACAGGAAGGGGCCCAGGACCATGGCTGAGATGCGGAGGCAGGAGCAGGCAAGGGACGCGGACCCACTCAAGCTGAAGGTGAGGGCGGGCTGGGTGCCCCGGGTCTGCGGGTGGGGCGGCTTCACCCGGAGCCAGCCCGCAGCCGCCTCGTGAGACTCCCGACTCCCGGATCCAAGAGGGTCTGTCTTAGTCCAGTGCGCTCGCGGAGACGGCAGCTTCTGTTTAGACCTGGGTGTGCTGTTGGGCGTGGTACAGGCTGACTAAGTGCTTCGCTGCTCTGGAGACCTGACCACATGTAACCCCAGACAGGGCACGGGGTGACGAGGGCCATCTGCTGTCCAGGCTGGCCTGAGACACAGCACTGCCGAGTGGTCGGGGGCCCTCTCTGCAGGACGGGTTCACCGCGTAGCTCTGCGGGCCGTCTCGTCCTCTGCAGTGTGTCGCCAAGCCCAGGGAGTGGTGTCGACTGACAGAAACTGGGGTGTCGGGTCTGTGTCTGGGCCGAGCATCGCACGGTCAGAGCCTTGCTCTGTGTGGTGGGTAGTGTGGGGCCATCGGAAGGATGGTCAGCGGCTTGGCAAGCGGGGGGCCAGAGGCCCTGATCTCTGTCTGCGGTCCACTCTCTGCAGCTCCTGGAGTGGACCGAGGGCAAGGAGAGGAACATCCGCGCACTGCTGTCCACCCTGCACACCGTGTTGTGGGATGGCGAGAGCCGCTGGACGCCCGTGGGCATGGCCGACCTGGTGACCCCGGGGCAGGTGAAGAAACATTACCGCCGTGCTGTGCTGGTGGTCCACCCAGACAAGGTGAGCACTGGGCAGGGGTGCGGGGGCAGGATTGGGGGTGGGGGGAGGATGGGGTGCCGGGAGCAGGTCTAAGGCCTCCTCCCCCCTGGTCCCGCCCCCAGGCCGCAGGGCAGCCCTACGAGCAGTACGCCAAGATGATCTTCATGGAGCTGAATGACGCGTGGGCCGAGTTCGAGAGCCAGGGCTCCCGGCCCCTCTTCTGAGCCCGTTGTGGTCGAGGCTGTGCGTGTGGCTCACAGAGCCGGAAGCTGCTGAGCTCGACCTCCAGGGTCCCGTCTGTGGCCGTCGTGGCGTGGGCTACCGTGGCCACACCCGGATCGCTGTGCCCACCATGCTCAGTGGGCCTGGAACAGACGCCGCTCCCCGGCATGAGAAGAAAAAGCATTCCAAAGCCTCTGATTTTCCTTTTCTTTTTTTAGTCCCAAAGGAAATGTGTTGATTACGCTCCCCCCATAACTGTCACGGTTTGTGATTCATTTCGTTCTGTCCAGTGGCCGTGGCCTCGAGAGCGCCTCTGCTCGTGGTAGAGTGCGCTGCTCAGCTGTCCTGCCCTGAACCCCGTGCGTGAACACTCCCTCTGTGTGTGATCAGCCTGGCGATCGCCTGTACGTAATTAAACTATTTTCTGATGACGCTTGTCTTGGCGCCGTGTGACCTTCTCTGCGCAGCAGTGCCATCATCGGGCTCGTCTCGGCCCCGACCACGGAGATGAGTGCAGGAACCTTGGCTGGCGAGCAGCGAATTCGGGCCTCTGCGGGCCTCCGGGCAGCGTGGCTTAGGGTCTATGGGTCGGCCCTCACCGTGAGCACTGGACAGGCCCCACAGTCACTGCACGTGCCCAGAACAGATACGCCAGTGCTGGCCCGTGTCCTCGTCCCGCTGGGTCCCCCCTCTGCAGAGGGGGGCGGACACGGGCCCTTCGGATGCTGTTGTTGAGGAAATCCAAAACGAGAGCTTTCTTTGATGAGAAGCCTGTTGAGGAAGCGCCGGGTGTTCGGTCCCACGCGGTCACTGTGCATGCGGGCTTGGGGCCTTGGTCAGAAGTGACTTTAGAAGCGCCTGGGGTCATCCTGCTCCTGCCCTGGGCTGGCCCGGGCCGAAGCTGCCACTCCGTCCAGTCAGCGCTGCAGGCCTTGGAGAGCTCGTGTGCGGTCGGTCCCTCTTTATGGAGTCCAGTGCGATGCCGGAGAGGAGGAGGATTCCGTGGACTGGAGGGGTGCAGCCTCCGTCCCGTGTCCTGTTGCATGGGTGGGATGCAGGAGTTGGTGTGGACTTGAACCCTCGGTAAGGCCTGAGTGTGGACCTGGGCTGCTGCAAGCCCAGCAGCAGTGTCCCCAGAGAGGCCTCACCTAGCGTTGGACACTCTGGAAGCTCAGACCCCACCTTCCCCACCAGTGAGCACGCTGGCCCGAGACGCACCGGTCCTGAGGGTGTGTGGCGCACGAGGCCCGGGGCTCAGAGGACAGAGAGGCTCTGGCCGCCTGCCCTGGTCCCGTAGCGGGTCTTGTACCAGCAGGACCAAACCAGAGGCGGAGACCCTGCCTGCCCTCTGGCCCGTGGGCTTGGCCCCACCTCTCCCCTCCTGGTGCCCCCGCAGCTCTGAGTCTGAACTGGGGGGGGATGGGGGAAGGTGCGTCTGGGCCTCCGCACAGTCCCTTTGCAGAGGTGACGGGCTCCCACGGTGCAGCGAGTGACTCAGGCTGGTGCAGGCAGGCTCCCTGTGTTTGTTACGGGTTTGCTGCTATTTTTAGTCTCCAGCTCTTTTAACAAATAATGAGCAGCCTAAGTAGCTTCAGAGATTTCACATCAAAGGCGCTGTGGATCCTCTGGCACCAGGGCCAGACCCGCCAGGAGCCCCTGCCCAGCCCGTGCCACCCTCTGGGGCCTGCAGCACCCCACCCGCCCCTTACCTTCTCCCTTTGACACTGGCCCTAATTTACTGTCCCGGAGTGACATTCCAGAGGTTTCCGCCTGCCTGGCCCTTAGAGCTCTTAGCCTACAGGCCCTGGACCCAGTGTGGGGGCTGCTCCAGTGCCCTGGCCTGTCCCCTGACTGTGGGGCCACAGTGATGAGTAGTCGGGAGCCAGACTGTCGTGGGCCTGGGGTGGCGTGGAGGAGCGATTCCGCCGGCACCGCAGGGTTCCTGCCTGGAGCTGCCTCCCCAGGCTGCCCCCGTCTATAAACCCAGGACCCCATGCCCACGGCACGTCTGCAGAGGATGCCCCCACCCCCAGTGATTGGCGTCCTCAGGGCCAATGACGGACACTGCTCTGCTGGGTGTGTGGCCCACACAGGACGTCCCCACGCCCCCCTCCCTGCCTGCTCTCAGGCTGTGGGTGTCACCCCTGCACCTAGGAGCCAGTCAGCCCCGTCTCTGGGGTCCTGGCCGCGGGGTTTGTGGATTTGTCTCTGTGCCTAGTGACGCGTCCTCCTTCCCGCCAACACCTGCTGTGTGTTTCTTGCGGCTCCTTGGGGGTGGTCCCTGTGGTTCCCGTGCAGGGTGGGTCTGAGAAGTCTTCCGTGTCTCCCTGCCAAGGGGGGCCCCTTCCAAGGATGGGCACACCCTCAGGCAGCGTGGCCTCAGGCAGCGTGGCCTGTGTTCTTGGCTCCCGTTGGAAAACAGCCTTGAGGAGCGCCTGCCTGGCCAGCTCAGTCGGTGAAGCGTGCGTCTCTTGATCTCAGGGTTGTGAGTTTGAGTCCCCGGTTGGGTGTAGAGATTACTTTGAAAAAATAAAATCTTTAGAAAGGGAGAAAGAAAATGACTTGAGTTCTGTTTCTGCTTCATTTCTGGCTAATGTCCATTTTTGGGAAATGCTCGCTCAGTGAATAATTACTGAGCTCCCACCCCTCCAGTGCCTGTGGCCCTGAGTCCGGGGTCCTTGCTGAGGGGCATGGTCCAGTTCGGTTGCCCTGGTTGCCTGCCTGGGGCCTTGGAACAAAGGCCCTAGTCCGGGTCCCCCCAGGGTAGATCTGTCAGGCCGTACAGGGCACTGGAGTGACAGGGTGTGTCTGCTTGGCCTGCCTTACCTGGCCCAGCTGCCATGGGGCTGAGTCCACTCACTCTAGGGTCTCTCTCAGAGACCTTCTGGGACCCCACCCCATTCCCTGCAGCCTGTAGGGTGACCACTGGGGCCTCAGGCCTATGTCCCCGGATCCGCAGAGGGTCCTAGAAGATGCACCCCACCCAGGACTGTGGGGCTGAGAATCCTGGGCTAAGAGGGACCCTCTGTCCTGTCACTAAAGCTAGCTTGGACCCCTAGCAGATGTGGGCAGACCCCAGAGGTGCCATGGGTACTGCCAGGAGCAGCCTGGGGCAGGCAGGCCGGAAGGGGAGTACCTTGGCCACCAGGAGGGCAGAGCAAAGACGTGCACACACGTGTCTGGTGTTTGTGTCCAGCCGAGTCCTGAGGCCCACGCACTCCGGCTGGGAGCATCTCCTGGGTGGCGAGGAAGGCCTGGCAGGGTCTCACGCGAGACAGACTCTGCTGCCCCACCTGCCCTGCCCACTCGTGATGGGTGAGGCCCCTCGGGGAGGAAGACCCCTCCCCCCACCCAGAGCAGTGGGAGGCTTCATTTGGCCTGGTGGGGTGGGGTGGGGGTGGGGCTTGGGGACCTCCAGAGGTGGCCAGAGGCGTGGCCACAGCCCCACCTGCACGGAAGCGCTGAGAGCCGGCTCAGCCAGGGTTGTTGATGGCACGGGTCAGGATTGAACAAAGGTGTCTCCAGGTCAGACGCGGTTTCCTTGGGGGTGGAGAGGCAGGGCTGTCTCCGAGAGGAACTGAGCCCAGTTGTCCAGACCCAGGTCATGGCTGGCCCCCCGTTTGGGGCCTCAGGGCAGGGGAGGGGGTTCTTGCAGGTGGACCCACGCTGTAGGCATGTCACTGGGACTGACGATGTCCGCTGTTTGGACAAACACCTTTCTCTGCTCCATCATCGGGGGGTTGGGCTGTTTGGCTCTGTGTCCCCCCCAGAGGAGCCGCCGGCCTCTCCACGGCCCTCTATACCCTGTTGGTTTGGACACGGGCTTCTTGCCAGGGCGCACGCGGGCTCACACATGTGTTCATGTGCCATCTGCTCCCTGGGCACACGCCTTGCTGACCACCAACGTGAGGGCAGGACGGAGGCCCTTCCTTGGAGCTCGGGGGGTGGGGGGGCTGAGTCCAGAAGCTGTCAGGGCCCTGGGTCATGTCCTGCGGGGACGGGGATGGGATTGGCCTGGGTGGCGTGAGCCCTTCCAGAGAGGCAGCCCCTGGCAGAGCCTGGCTGGCGAGGATTCACTGCCAGAAAAGACCTGGGAAGGACAGGAAGGTCCTGCGTCATGCCGGTGCAGTGACCTTTGGACAGAGGGGGCTCTGGTGCTGAGCTCCCAGGCTCTGTTGCACCCTTCACACACGCAGGCCTTCGGGGCACCGTCAGAGCCAAGAGCGTGGACCACGCCCCGGCTCTTCTCAGGTGCAGGCTGGACACCGGTCTCAGAAATGGAGGGACTGTCCACCCCTGCCTGCCATGGTCCCAAGGACTTCTACTAGGAAGTCCCCCACCCATCTCTCGGCAAGCTGTGCCCTGCGGTTGGGGGACTGTCCTGGGCCCCAGTCTGGTGGGGAGAAAGGTGTTGGGGGAGGAGAGCATCCAACTGTGGCCAGCCCAGCCCCCCCTGCTGCTCCAACAGCCCCAGCACCCACTCTTGGCCTCCTTCCCCCAGGGTGGCCCCTCCACACCTGCAGCCTCGGCTGGACTGCCTACCTGGGGAACCTGTCTCCTTGCCCATAGTGGGCTGTGCAAGCAGGGTCCCTTGGCTCCATTGTCCCCCAACCCCGAGCTGCACCCTCAACCCTGGTTCTGCCTGACCCCGCAGCCAGGATTCACACCCTCGTCCAGGTGGGTCTGACCCTAGCAGACACTCCTCCAGCCACAGCCCCTGGGCTGTTTGCTCTGGGGAATCCGTGTGGGCTGGCGAGGGGCCTCTGGGATGTGGAGATCACAGGGTTGGGGTGGGAGACTGGCCAAGTGGATGGCCATCCATCAGCTGTCCACAAGGGCTGAGGTCAGTGTCAGAGTCTGGGCCTCTATTCAGTCCTCGTCCCCCACTTGGCACCCCTTACGAGCCACACGTCCTAGCTCCAGGCTCACCTGCTGGGTGAAGCTGCCAGGGGGGCATGAGGCCAGTGCTGGCCAGGGGCTGACGGGTCAGTGCAAAGGGGACGCCTGTCCTCAAGGACGGGCTCTGCTTGCGTCGTCATGGCTGGAGGCTGAGCCAGGGCGTGCAGCCCGGGGCCCCTGCCACAGCTCACGTGTTCAGCCACCTCAGCGTCAGGCAGGAAATCAAGCCGTTGTCTGTATGAAGTCTACTAGCTGCCCTTTGAAGCAGCAGAGTCTGACTGACCAGACGGTCCCCAGACCAGCAGCCACCCAGATGCCCCAGGGGAACGGGGTGGGGGTGAGCCCCTATCACGGCAAGCTGAGGACACACACATCCCCAGAGGTCACAGAAGGAGCCCTGGAGCCTGGCGGCCGCATCTCCACCACACCCAGCTCCTGGCCAGCTCTGTCCAGGCCTCTGTGAAAACAGGTGGATGGCCGGGCCGCCGCCAGGCCTCTGCCCTCTCAGGCCCTGCTTACCCCTTCCCAGGAGCTGTAGAGAAGGGGGCAGAGACACACGGAAGGAGCTACTGGGGAGACTCTGGCTGGAGGGGAGGACACCAGTGTGCCCACGGTTAGTCCTGCCCTGCCTGGCATCAGGTGCCATGTTGCGAGCGGGTGAGTGTGGGGTGGCCGGGGGCCTCTAGCCTCTCCTGGGGGAGAGGCTAGGAATTGCGGGGGTCCACAGCTTGAACAGGGTGGGGCACTGCCAGGGCAGCTAAGGGGCCACTGGAGGACAGTGCTACTTGTGGAGGTCACCTGCACTGCCCCCAGGCCCTGACCTAGGATTGCCTCCACTGGCCACCGGGGGCAGGGCACAGATAGGATCATCTTGCTGGACACAGGCCCCCAGGACAGGTAGGAGAGGTAGGAGGTGGTTCCAGACACTCAGCCAGGCCCTGGGGGGGGGGGGGGGCTGAAGGCTAGGGCACCAAGCCTCTCAGGGGGCAGGGCCCACTCCAAGGCTTCCTAGCACCCCGTTGGCCAGGACAAGGCACCCGTCCGCAGTGTGGCCTGGTTGCCTCTTCCACGGGGTCCCAGTGGTCCACGCCGCGTCCCTGCCCTGCTGGCTGGAGCGCCAGCCCCTGGGCGGCCGAGGGGGACGGTTCGTCTCTGGAGCTGCTGCCTGCTTCCTGTTGTTTGGGATGCCTTTCGGTGTTTATTGTCCTATCTTCTTCCTCACACAGTCCTGGGAGTGCCTCCCACCCCAGGTCTGAAGTCCTCCTCCTTCTGGGGAGGAGGCACCGGGTCCTTTACGATTCCCACAGAAGTCCTCGCTTTAGGGCCAGCACGGTGAGGTTGGGTGGGTGGGTTTCCCTCTCCTGAGCACGGAGAGGGGTCACACCTTCCTGACCCCGGACAGGCAGTGTGGGGCCCCTATGGGCATGATGCAGACCCTCCCCCATGCTGGACTCGGGACTTGTTTTCATTCTGCTTGGAATGCGCCCCCCCCCAGGTCTGGGTGACACTGGGTCACTTGGCCTGAAGCCCCAATGTCTGCTGAGGCCTGGCTTACACATCAGCTAATGAAGCCCCCCAGTCTCTGTCCCCCCCCAGTTCCCATCCCCCCCGTTCCTATCCCCCCTCAGCTCTGTCCCCCCAATCTGTCCCCTTGGTCTCTGTCCCCCACCTGGTCTCTGGTCTTTGTCCCCCCGGTCTTCATCCCCCCCTGGTCTCTGATCTCCGTCCCCCCCAGTCCCCATCCCCCCAGGCTCTGTCCCCCCACCCGGTCTCTGGTCTCCACCTCCCCAGTCTCCGTCCCCCCAGTCCCCATCCCCCCAGGCTCTGTCCCCCCACCCAGTCTCTGGTCTCCGCCCCCCCCCCGGTCCCCATCCCCCAGGCTCTGTCCCCCCACCCGGTCTCTGGTCTCCACCCCCCCAGTCTCCGTCCCCCCAGTCCCCATCCCCCCAGGCTCTGTACCCCACCCAGTCTCTGGTCTCCGCTCCCCCCCCCCCCCGTCCCCATCCCCTCCTGGGTATCCCTCACTTGGCTGTGTGGTGAACCCTGCATGGTAGTCCTACCCTCTGCTGCTGTGTCTCGGGCATCAGCTCCTTCTGGAGAAGCTGGGCCAGCAGCAGCCTTTGCCTGCCTTTGTCACGGCAACTGCCCCAGAACAGTGCGTGGAAAGGATGGCAGTTAGCGCGTGGAGCGATGGCAGCGGCGGGGGGGACGGAGGAACAGAGGGTGGCTTGGACTCTGCTGCTGGCAGGCAGTCCTGGTCCTTTGTCCCCTCGGGGGTGTGTCCAAGTGTCCTGCAGGCCTGTGACCCTGAGAGGGCTCCACTCTCCTGGGTGGGTGCAGGCCCAGGCTGTCCACTGCTAGGGCCTCCCCGTCCATCCCAGACCACGCAGGAGCCCTTGAAGCTGTCATGTGCGGGTAGGGTAGAGAGACAAAGGGCAGAAAGCCTGGTTGTGGGTCTCGCTGTGGTGTGAGCGTTCCCACGGAGGCTGATTGCAAGCCACCGACGGGAAATCACCAAATGTTGACCCCTCTCCAGCTTGGCGCCCTTGCTGGGCACAGGTCAGGCTACAGAGACCTCAAACTCCCACTGAGAAGGAGCTGACCCTGCACCCCCACCCAGGGCCTTGGGCCACACCCCACATCGAGGCCCGCAGGGGCAGTCCTGCAGGCAGTGAACTAGCCGCCTGACCTTCCCAGCCCCTGGACCCAAGCACAGCCAGAAGGGCAAGACCCAGGAGGCAGGAGGACCCAGCTAAGGCCTGCACCTCCTTCCCCAAGTGAGCCAGTGGGCATCCCAGCAGGACCCCGGGGGCCTCACCGCACTCCGGGTGTCACCGGACAGGGGACCTGGCTCTCTCAACCACTGGGCAGCCTTGGCCAGAGGCGTCCTGCTTCTGTCTGGGGCTTGTGTTCCTAAAAGGGGTTTCTCTAGCCTGAAGCACATCTGCCAGGGCTAGCACTCTTGCTGGCTGGCCGAGTCCTGGCGGGATCAGCGTCACTGGCGGAAGCCGCCCCGCCAAGCCTCCAGGGGACCCTGTGCACGTCCCGCCCCCACCCGGGAGCCCCAGAGGCCCTCTCAGCACCCCTGCCAGCCCACGTGTGTTGTGGCTCGTGGCTGTGCCTGTGTGGGCAGGCGTCCCGTGTCCGGGGCCTGAGCCTGGCCTCAGGTCTGGGCTGGGGAGTATGGTGCAGAAGAAGGTTCTATCACGAGGACCCACTGGGCTTGGTCCCCGAAGCAGGACCAGTGGCCTCTGGGGTGGTGCAGAGTGAGTAGGATGGGGGTGGAGGGTGGGCAGGACGACTTGGGGGGCCATTTGCGGAGCAAGCTCATCTGGTCTGGTGGGCGTCACACGACAGGTTCCAGGGAGGGACTGTTGGTCAGGGGGTCAGGGGCCCAGAGCCCCGGGGTGGGCACCTGTGTGGATGTTACCCTAAGGGTTAGAGATGCCCCAGGGCATTCACCCAGCCTGGACATTTGTTTCGGGGCCCACCGTCCTGGTGACTATGGGGGAGACTCTGGTGTGACAGGTGCAGACATGCCCAGGGCCAGCCGAGAGCATCTGGGCCCAGCCCACCGGGCTCTGGAGCTGCAGTGAGGGGCACGAGGGCCCCACGGGAGGCCTGGGCTTCCAGAGGGTAGAGGCCTTCAGAAGCATGGCCTCTCTGGGAGCAAACTCATCCCTGCCCCATTGCCCTCCATCCTCCTGTCCCTCACCCAGGCTGCCGATGTCCACTTGGGGCTGTCCTGGTGCCCTGTGCAGCCCCCCCCCACGGCAGCCGGTGAGAGGCTGAATTCTGTCTCCAAGCCACACGTGGTAATTTTATGTTGGGGCACAGAGGGGTTGCTCTAGGCAAGCAGCCTGCAGCGGGAGGGGGGCGCCTCACAGCCACTGCGGACCCCTCCTTACTTTCCCTCGGCCCCCGCACTGCCCCCTTCTCTGAGCGTCTCTGAAAGGCCTGCCTTCCCCGTTCTGATAAAATACCCTGCAGGTGACCCAGAGAACGCACAAGCTTGGCCCCCACCCAGGGCTGTGGGTGCCGCGGCTGTGAGCCTGGGAGGAGGAAGGCGCGGGGCCACGGCGACACAGGCATGGGGGCTGGGGGCTGGGGGGTGAGGTGACCTTGGGCTGGGGCAGGGGGCCCCGCGAGGGAAGGCGGACAGCGTCACAGGTCTGAAGGGGGGGGAGCCACCACTGTGCTCTGAGCCCAGATCCTGGACCAGCTCCTCAAGAAAGTGGGTCCACAGGGCTCCTGGTGGGGACCAAGGGGTCCCCCTTGTCTGTTGGGAGTGGGGGCAGGGCCTCTGTGGAACCAGATGGTTGGGAAGAAAGAGCATTTCTTCACAAGACCCTGGCGGGGCACTGTGTGGCCCAGCACCCAGGACGGAGCAGGGGTCTGAGGAACAAGCCGGCACCCAGGCTGGGCAGCATCTGCAGCTTCACTCCTAGGAGCCCACAGGGATGAGCTCCCAGCTGCTGACCCCACGGCCAGCTGGGCCCTAAGGGTAGGTGTTTCCCAGCCACGGTGGCAAGCGAAGGGGTCACGGCATCAGGGAGGCCCTCAGAGCTCCAGCCCCAGCTCTGATGAGAGCCGTGGTCTCACTTTGCTTTTGTGTCTCCCATGGTACTACCTTTCCAGCAGTAATGAAATCCGGCAGGAGAGCGGCAGTTTGGATGGTGCCGGCGTCCGGGACTGAATCATTCAGTATGTTAAATTATTAAGCTTGCATCTGAAGTTTCTAGGCAAGCCCACGTGAGCCAAAAGTCCCTCCCAGCCCCTCCTGAGGGGGCTGCAGCCCCCTGCCAGACCCCACCCCAAAACTGAAGAACAACGCCAAAAACTCCTGAAGGCGCTTCCAGGGCCCTCTCCGAGCCAGAGCAGGATGGTGTCCTGGGGTGCGGGAGCCACGGCCCGCCCTCTGTGGGACAGATGGGACTGGCAGGTGCCTGGCCTCCCTGGAGGGAGCAAAGGGGCACCTGCAAGGGGCTTCTGGGGAGGGCTGGGGCAGGGTGGCCGGCTCCTCTCTTCTGCCATCTGGAGTGACTCCGTGGGGGCTACAAAGGGGACTCTGGATGGCAGGGGGTCCAAACCCAGCATCCTGTGGTCTTCCGCACAACCTTCTGGCCTCAAGGGGCCAATTTCTGGAGGGTAATGCATTTCAACAGCATGCAGAGGGCTGAGCTGGGGGCTGTACCCTGTGCTGCCAGCTAGCCAGGGTCCCACCGCCAGGCCTTGGCTGTGGCCAAACACGCATGTCCCAAATGCTAACCTCTTGGTGGGACACCCTTCCTGTCAGGTTGGCTCCCCAGAATCCACCCCCCGCCCCCAGTACTACCACCATTCCCCTCCTCTGTGCCCTGACACCTTCCTGGGCTTCTGAACTCCTGGATCTTCCTCAGCGATTTGGAAGTTTCCTGCTAAGCTCCTGCTTCTCTGTGGCTGGCTGCAGGTCTGGGGAACGGTTCACCAGTACCCAGGTCCTCTTCCGGGCACTCGCGGGGCCACAAATCCTACCACATGCAGCACTGCCTCCCCCACCACGGGAGCAGACCGGGCAGGGAGCAGTTCGCAGCCAGTTCACCTCATGTCCTCACCACCTGCCCAGAGCTGGCCCTTCTTGGGCTCCACAGCTGCCCAGCCTCCATCTCCCAGAGTGCGGCCCCAGCCACTCTGATCCCGGACCGTCTATTTGCCCTGGGAGAGCCTGAGTCCTGGTTGGGCCACCCACCTGGGCCTGGGCACCTGTGAGAACTGAGGAGGGTCACTGCGTGGGTGGTGAGTGTAGGAGGGGGAACGACAGAGAGACAGGGAGGAACTGGGAGGGCAGACAGCACCCGTGGGCCCCTGGCTCAGGGCTGTATGTGCTGCTCAGCCAGGCCCCGATCATGACTGAGGACCTCTGTACTCCTCTGTTCCATGAGCCTACACTGCCCTGACTCCACACAGGCAGGAGGACCCTGCCCAACCTGGCTGCCCTAAGGTCAACGGAGTATCTCCTGCATGGCTCATGAGGGCACCTGGGGGCATTGGTTGTGGGTCCTGCTGTGGACTCTGCTGAGGTCACCGCTGGGTCCTCCGAGGGGTGGACACAGGAGACCTGGTGGGGTTCATCCCCCAGGCCCAGCTGGCGGCAGGCGTGGAGGGAAGAGGCTCCTGTGGGGAGAAGTGACTTCTCTCTCCTGGACCATACCTCTCCCTCCAGCATCCACACTCAGGTTCTGAGCACATTGGAAAGGCCAGGCTGGGCAGATCCTGAGCTGGGGCTCGAGGCCCCTGGGAACAGCTGACCACAGAACGCCTGTCCCCAGACCCGCTTAAGGCCCAGAGCTCTAAGCCACCTCTTGAGAAGGGTCAGGGGAAAGACGAGATGTGACTCATATTCCTGGTGGGGGGCAGCCTGGGCAGGCCAGCTCAAGGGGCTCCCTGCAGCCCTGGCTTGAGTCTTATGTCCTGTCCCCAGGTGCCCCCTTTGGGGAGCACCCCCCTTTCACCTCCTGGCCCAGATTTGAGTGACAGGACCTGTCAGCAGGAGAAAGTGAGAATGTTGAGGCCAGATCTCAGGGCCCTGGGATCCAGAGAGGCTGCAGGTGTACGTGTCCTCAGCGGTAGTTGGGCCTCCAAGGTGACTAGGAACCTCGCTAACAAAAGTGGCCGCTGAGTGGAGACTGACCCTCACTCCCAGGGAGTGGGCTGACTTCCTCCATACGCTCCCCTCGGGCCCCTACCAGGCCACAGCCAGGCACCGTAGGGCCTGGAGATGGTCAACGAGGCGTGGGAGCTGGGAGCCGAGGTCACAACAGGCTGGGAGGAAATCAGCGGTAGTGGGCCTGCAAGTCTCCGGGGGCGACTGAGGGCAGGGGCGGAGCTGAGCAGGGGGTGTGGTCTCCGCGGGGTGGGGTGAGGGGCAGAAGCCTCTCCTTCCCGCCCCCCCCCCCCCGGGGCCCAGCAAGTCCTGACGACTCAGTCGGGAAGGGACGGTGACAAGTTAATGCAGTAGCCCCAGGGTTGTCTGCCCACCAACCAAGAGGTCAGCCCTGGGCCGAAGCCCGAGCAACATTTCAGCCCTGCTGCTCTTTGAGACCCGGACCAGGCCGAGCCGCAGCCCCTCCCCATAGTGCCAGCCACAATACTCGCTTGCCCGGGCTGCAGGATGGGGTCTCCCGACCCCCGGGAGGGGCTGCGGGACTGGAGGCGTAGCCTCCGACCTTGCGGCGACCCGGCTCTCCCCGCAGTGCGGCTTCTGCCGCCGGGGAAATCCCGGAGGCCCGGGGGAGGGGGCGGCCGCGGCGGGGGCGGGGCTGCGGGGACAGCCGGGGCGGAGCGGCCCTTGTCTGCAGTGACCTTCACGCGTCCCTGCCCCGCGAGGGGCCGCCCGCCCTCCGCCGCCGGCGCCAGCCGCACTCTGCGCCCGTCTCCCCCGCCGCAGCCGAAGGGTCGGGGGTCTCCGGCCACCGTCCCACTTAAATGAAACTCGGGGTGGCTTCCTCCCTCTCTCGGACGCTATTACACTGAAAAATAGGTCCGGGCCGGTCTGCGGTTCTCTCTCCGCCAGGGGTTGGGTGGGTTTTCAGAGTCTGGGGGCTCCCTTCTCCCGCCCTGGGATTCGGAGGGGCCGGAGAGCCTAGGGGTCGGGGTCTCGGGCAGCGCTCAGGGGCATTCGTCTGGGTCCGGATCACTGTTGCTCACGCGATGGGAACCCCTTCCCCTGCGCGCCCGGGGGGAGTGGAATGGGGAGGGGAGCCGCGACCCCCAAGCCCCAGGCCTCTCCCCTCCGGCCGGAGAAGAAAGAGCTTTTGCCAGAGAGGGTCGCGCACGTATGGGTCCCACCTGCGCTCACAAGGTGCCCCGCACGGGCGGGGGCGTGGGGGTGCGGGACCCTGTCTGCGAGGAGGGCGACCCCCGCCCGGGTCCACACCGAGGAGGTCGGATGTTGGGGGGAGCAGTGTCTGGGATTCTACGCCGCTGGGCGGGCGGGGGTTGCAGGCGCCGGCTCCGAGATCCCACCGAATCCGGCGAGGGGGCAGGGTTTGGGAGTGGAGAAGGGGGCGCGGCTCCGTCGCTCCCGCCCCCGTCCCCCGCGGGCGCCCGCCTCGCCGCTGCGGCCCCGCCCTCGTCGTCACGCTCGGACGCGGGCGGGGGGCGGGGTGCGCCTCCATGTGACGCGCCCTCCTCGCCGTGCCCTTCAGCCGCCACCGCAGTTCCCGGGGCGCCACATGGACCGGGCCAGACCGAGCGCGCTCCGCCACTGACTGCCCGCCTGCCCACCCGCACCCCGGCCCCGGGAAGGTAACCCACGCTCCCGCGCGCACCCCACTCCAGGCCGCCCCCTGCCCAGCCTGCCCCTCCCCGGCCCCGGCTGGGCGCGCGCTCGGCGCGGGCGGGCGCTGTCCGCCGGCACGGTGCTGAAGCGGGCCCCGCGGTCCCGGCCCGCGCCCGCCCTCTTTCTTGCTCCTGCCTTGCGCGTCTCCCCTACCCATCCCTTGTCCTCTGTCTCTTTCTCTCTCCTGGCGCTCTCCCGCCTGAGGGCCGCTCAGCAGAGCCGGGCAACTCGCCCGCCCGCAAAGCCAAGGGGTGCGGCGGCAGCGGGAGCCCCGGCCCGCGCGGGTAGGCAATGGGCAGCCTGGGGGAGCTCCAGCAGCACCCCGAGCCTCTCTGTGGCAGGGCCCTGAGTTCCCCAGCCCCTCAGGAGCCAGGGGAGAAGTTTGGAAGAGAATCTGCTTTGCGGCAAGGGCACCCCTGCGCGCCAGCGCTTTGCGGGAAGGCGGGGGCACTCCCACCCAGCCAGCCCTCCCCAGGCCGCACAAACGCGGGTCTCCTTCGTCTGCAGAGGAAAACACCGTAAAACACTGGATCTCCAGAGCCCTGGGCTTGCCTGCCAGGAGGGACCCCACAAGTGGGGAGGGAGGGGCATCACAGCGCCTCCCCACCAGAGTTCAGCTGACCTGGACCCTGGAGCGCCCCACCCATGCAGAGGCAGGTGGAGGGTGGCTCTGACCTCCCATTTCCATTTGTTCCCTGAAGGCTGGGTTCCCTGCAGTCTCTCCCACCCCAGTCTCTGCTGCAGGTTGGTGGCAGTGGGCCCTGGAATTTCCCCTGGGTAGAGCCTGGTCTACCTGCCCCTGAGACTCCTCCCTCAGAAGCCAAAGAGACCTCTCTGAAGGGGCATCCACTCAGGCCCCACCCCACCATAGCCCCTCCTGTCTCTTGGATGGATCCCCTACCCCCCTGTGTCCCAGGGCCCACCAAGGAGGCGGAAGAGCCAGTCACCTTCAAACACCCCTTGGGTCTGCCCCAGCTTCACACAGCCGGGCTCCTTCTGAGCTGCACTCTCCTGCCCCCATCCGTGCAGTAGCCCCCATAAGCTGGTTTCAGAAAACCAGGGGCCAGGTGAGGCCACTTTGCAGGTCCAGCTAGGGTCTTGGGATCTGCCTACCCTGGTCAGGGTGTGGGGTGGAAACGTCCTCCACAGAGACCCTACCAGACCCTCTCAGGTGTCCCTGTCAGTGTTGGGGTCCAGCCGTAAGGGGTGGGGGAATTGACATGCTTTCTTCAGACCACAGACCCATGCTCAGGGGATGTCAGGTAGGGATGAGGAAAAAGCCCTCGCCCAGGCCTGGTGACCTGTGACCACTTCCTCTCCCCTAGGCAGAGAACTGGCTACACTTGCATGTGAGTTCTGAGCCTTGGAGGAGCCGTAAAGGAATCAAAGCCATCGTCATGGAGTTCGTGATGAAACAGGCCCTGGGAGGTAGGAAGTCGGGGCCTGGGGGCACGAGGCACGCAGCTGGCCGCTGCCACATACCACAGTGGCATGCAGACACACGGGGGCACGTTCAGACTTCACAGATGCCGTCACTGCACATCCCCGGAAACACACCTGCCCGCTCCCTCCCTCAGGACAGAGCCAGGAAAGGGGGACAGAAAAGGGACCAAAGCCAGCGCCTCGCAAATTGCTTTGGCCAGCATGGGGGGTGGGGGAGGGGGGTACACTGGTGTGCCGTGGTCAGGGCAGAGCCCACCAGACAGTGCTGAGGCTGGGATCAGGGGTTAAGGAGCAGCACCCTTGCTTTTGGGAGGATAGCCCAGGGTGGGTTTCATGGGCACCAAGGGCCACCTCTAACTGGCAGGGTCTGGTGGGCCCCATGGGGGGCCTGCTCCTGGTGCACAGAGCCTTGGGAAGCTATAGGGTGGCTGTGGCAGGTGGAGTGGGGGTGGAGAACCAGAGCTGGATCTGTGGTGTCCAGCGAGGACCCCGTGGGATCCACCCAGGGTGGGGGCAGCAGCGTGCATAGGGAGCCAGGGCTGGCTGAGCATAGGGACAAGAGAAGAGGCCAAGATAGCTGGTGTGTCCCTGGCCCCCTTCCACAGAGGCAGTGCAACTGTGTGTGTGTGTGTGTGTGTGTGTGTGTGTGTGTGTGTGTTAGGGGCCCTTCTAACCCTGCTGACTCTTATCTGAAGGGAATCCTGAGCCTGTTTGGTTCAAAGGGCCATCACTGAGGCCAGAGACCCTGGCCTGGGAGGTGGGCAGGGCAATGCACTGAGGTCCACACAGGCGTAGGTGTGTCCTGGTAGAGCAGTCTGGTCAGCCGAGGCCCATGGGGCCCATTCTGTGTGCCCTAGCTCCCTTGGTTGCAACACCAGCTCCCCGGAGCTCCCTGGGAGGGGAGCCTATGGCCGGCACCTGACTGCTGTCCGGGATGTTTTCCTTTGGTGGCCTTTGTGGGCCATACCCTGACCTGGTACCTTGCGCAGCCTGGCATGAGTCAGGTGATGCATGACAAGGTCATCCTCCTGGTGCTGCTGCAGTGGCCCGAGGAATCAGGACCTTGTTGCCAGAGGTGGGGAGTGGGTACGGGCTGTTGTGCCAGTCATGGGGGGCGGGATGGAGGGCAGGATGGTGGGCCCAGTGCCGCCAAACCTAGAACAGGGGCCCCATGGATGGGCTTGTCTCTTGCAGAATGGCTGCATTTCTGCTGCCACAAATTAAATGAAAAGACAT
The DNA here is from genome assembly GCF_024610735.1 of Ursus americanus. Lineage (NCBI taxonomy): Eukaryota > Metazoa > Chordata > Mammalia > Carnivora > Ursidae > Ursus > Ursus americanus. The sequence continues at coordinate 83,382,916 of NC_142134.1, forward strand.
TTGCGCCTGGCCCAGGGCCATGCTTCCTGAGATTCTGTGGTCAAGGAGAGGCTGCAGGTTGGGTCTAATTATAATGATCACGTCACCAGGACATGATTCAGGGACAAGCATCCTGGCACTGGGAGCAATCCCTGTTCCCACCCAGCCAGTCCCAGGCTGTTACAGATAATTAATTAGGTGGCTAATTCAGGCCCTGAGGTGGGTTTGTAAGAGACCTGAAATATCTGATTTGCCTGTCTACATGGCTGAAATTAGCTGGGTAATTGCCAGCCTGGGTTCCCTTTGTTCCATGTCAGCCCAAAGTTTCTCCGGCGGCGGCGACAGGGCGGGCTTCTCGGCACCATGAGGGAGCTGCGAGGGGGGCAGCCCGCAGAGGCACCTTGGAGCACCCCCCCCCAGCAGCCACCCACGGGCGCCCCCGCCCGCTGCTGCCCCACAGTATTTGTCATCCCCCGCTGCTGAGGTTGGGGGCTGCATCTGACCTCCGGGGCGAGACCTTGTGTTTTTTCCCGTGCTTCCTTTCCCCTGGACGGGCATCATTTTGGCCTCTTATGATGAGTGCGTACAGACAGAGGGACAGAGACAGACCCGGACCCAGAGGGATGGACCCGAGAAACAGGGAGCAGGTGTAGGGTTGGAGAGAGTGTGCCCCGGACGCACAAGACAGACATGGGGAGGGGTGGCCAGAGGGAGAGGGACAGTGGGGCACAGGCGGTCTGGGAATCTGTGGGGGGTGGATGGTCAGAACGGAACAGCCAGGTGAAAAAGACAGGGGGTCCTGAGACCAAGACTGAGGAACCCAAGGAAACGGGACCAGAGACAGAAGTGCAGGGTGTGCGGTGGAGACAGACACTGAGACAGAGAGAGACAGAAATAGAGTCAGGGCTAGAAACGCAGAGACCACATACCTGTGCAGTGGGAGGGAGGAAAGAGACGAGGGCCGGGCTTGCTCGGCCCTCCTGGGGCAGGACGCGATGAAGCCAAGTTAAGTGTGACCGTCTGAGACAGTCCCTAGCTCGCTGGGCGGCTGTGTTGTCCTGACCATGTGTCTCATGGAAGGCCTTTGCTGGGGACAGAGGCTTCAAGGTGACAGCCTGGAGCGTCCCATGTCGGGTAGAGCGACAGGGCGTCCGCAGCCCTCCCCCGCCCCGGCCCAGGAAGTGCATGGCTGTTTCCACAGGGCCCGGTCCACTCTGGGGCTCAGGGTATGATGAACTGAGTGACAGCCCGAAATTCAGGGTGTGCCCGTCCAGAAGGAGCTCAGAGGCGGTGAAATCCCAGGCAGCCACAGGCCTTTCCTATAAGCCTCTGTTGACGGCTGATGCTGCCCAGTCCCTGTGGCCCAACCCCTGTTGAACCCAAACCTGGCCAGTGGGCTTCTGGCTCAGCCACTGCGGCTGCCGTGTGACCCTTGCTGAGGGCTGTCTCCTTCACGGGATCTGGGGACCACGAGGCCACCTGGGAGCAAGGCACAGACCGCCGCGCACCTGCTACTGAAAGAAAGAGGAGGAGGAGGGGGTGCCTAGGAGTTGCCGTGGTGAAAGGGCTGCCCTGGGCAGTGAGGGAGGACAGGGCCCAGCAGGCCAGGAGGGGGCCTGTCAGGCGGGACTGGGACTGTCCTTAAGGCCGCTGTGGGTGAGCAGTGGGACTCACGCCCCCAGCAAGGCCACCAGCACTGATGGGTGGCCTCACAGACGCTCACAGCCTCACAGAGCAGGTAGGCAGCCACGGACCACAGAGGAGGGGACACGTGGCTCCTAGGGCCCCTTTCCCTGCGATGGCAGGATCCGCCCAGACACGCCAGTCCCTGGGCCCCGGCAGTGGACATGGGAAGGCTTTGCATGGCGGCAGTCTCTCTTGAGATGCAGCCTGGAAGGGGCCGTGTCGAGCCCAGGGGGGCGTTTGCTCTTTGGGCCTGAGTTCTTTGAGGGGTGACTAAGGGTACCTTTGGTTCTTTAAAGTCAGACGTGATCCCCTGGACACAGTTCTGCTGGGGTCAGCACCAGGGCCAGGGAGCTGTGGGCACCGTGGGCACGCAGGGCTGGCTGAGGAGAATTCTCTTGGGGCCAAATTGTTGAGAAAAGTGTCCAGCTGTTGACAAATTTGTTCTTACCAAGAGAATATCCTGGAGGCCTTTATGTTCTTGGCCACCCCAAGACCCACCCCAGATTTAATGCTCAGTCCCTCGAAGACGAGAACACTCGCGAAGTCCGTGGGAGCCGCAGGTGGTGGCCCGGAGACCACACGAGGTGGCCATGTGCCCGGATCCGGGGCTCAGTCCTCAGTTTCCCCCAAGGCTAGGAAGTGGCAGGTGGCCCTGGAGCTCTACTCACACCACGGGCGAGAGCGCGGGCAGCTGCCAGGTTACTGTGGTTGGTGTGGACTCTCATTGGGCTAAATCAGGCGCAGTGTGGCCGTTTTGGCCCCAACAACTGGTTCGTGGCTGGCTGTCCTGTCGATCGGCCTTGGGGTGACACGGTCCACGTCCAGAGCGTGCTCAGGTCCTCAGGGATGGTGTGGAGGCAGGGGAGGGCTCCATGGAGGAGGGGGCATCTGAGGTGGGATTCAAGGATGGGCAGATGACCCTGGGACACAGCATGTGCAAAGGCCCAAGGACTGCAGGGCTGGTCCAGGTGTGGAAGACAGCAGGAGATGGGAAGGAGGACATTACTGGGCAACCGTGACCAAGCCCACGGAGGGGGGTCTTCTCACCAAACACATGCTAGTGGCCCCCGTGTCCTGTGGTGAGTTGGGCTGGGGCCATCCTGGGGGTGGGGAGGCTGTCCTCTCTTGGGGAGTAGAAGGGCATCAGGCCTGTGCCTGGTGCATAGGGCAGGTGAGGGAATGGACAGCCACCTTCCCGAGGCCAGCATGTCTGAGCAGGGACAGCAGCTCCACCGAGCCAGACCGCGGGTGTATGGGAGGAAGACGGATCCTTGTCACCCTGACCTCCACGGGCATTTCACAGACACATACCCCAGGGAGAGCCTCTGGGGGCTGCTGCAGTCGGGGGGTGGGTGGTCTGCTCTCTGCTGCGGGCTCTTGGGGACCAGTCCCCAGATATGTCAAGGCTGCTGGGTCAGATCCTGGAGAAGGGAGGGCAGTACCCACCTCATCGCTCGCACAAGATGGGATCTGAAGGGCGATCTCCCTCTGGGGCCAGGAGCCCTGGGCAGAGAGGTGCCTCCCTCCATGCGCATGTTGGGGGGGCTCCTTCCTTGTCTGGCACCTGCTTCTGTTAAGCATCCTGAGACCCCCTCCCGCGCTGGGTCTCCGACTCCCGGCTGAGTCCTGCGTGTGCCTGCAGGCGCTCTGGGACACAGTGTCAGGGACCCTGAGGTCTTTGCAGCGCAGAGGTGGCTCTTTCCCAGACCGTCCTTACCTTGCCCTCCAGGACCTCAGATCAGAGCGGCAGAGACAGCCTGAGATCCCAGGTGGTCCTGTCTGGACCCATGGACTCTACACTGAGGGTGAGGCCAGGCATCCCCATCCTGTCCCAAACCCAGGTCTTGAGGGTAGGGCAGGTCTTACTGGCCCCCCGACCCCGTCTGTCTGTTTTGGAGTTAGCTCTGCTTATCAGGGGCCTCCCATGGACCTGGGGCTGCCCAGCGAGGACACTCCCAGGTTCCCTGGGGGGATGGTGGAGTCCCAGGCTGAGCTGGGCTGCAGAAGGAGCAGACTGGGAGGGGAAGCACCAGGATTCTGCACTGGGGAAGATGCTTTTGACTCAGAGAAACAGACAGGGAGGGGCTTGAATCGAGGTTTGTTTCCCTTACATGGAGACGTGTCAGGAGGTGGCTCAGCTGCTCCGGGGTGCCATCCGGGACCGGCTTTAGCCTCGTTGCACCTCTGGCACCCCACGAGCTTCCCTAGGCTGTCATGCTTAGCCTGCTTCTCACAGTGGCAAAGTGGCTGCTGCCGCTCCAGCGTCCCATGGACAGGGCAGGAAGAAGGGGAGGGCCCAAGGGACAACCCCTTGTTCTGTTTAGCAGATGTGTGTGTGGGATCGCACTGAGGATTTCCATTCGTATGTCATGGAAGGTGAGGCCAAGGTGGGCACATCGCCCTCCAAACAGGTGGGCGGTATTGGGGAGCTCACGGTATGGGGCTCACGTCAACTTGGGAAACCTTGATTTTCAGATGCAAGACCCCCAGACCATGAGCCCTCCAAGGGCAGGGGCGCCAACTCCCTCCCCTGCTCACCTCTGAGAGCTGGGCTTCTCCCCAGGCAGCCAGCAAAAAGTCAGTGATGAAACAGCCACATTCACTCAGAATGGGCACCAGCTCACTTCCCTGGGCTCAGGAGAGACACACGTCTCTTGGAGGCTGGAAGACACATCAGAGAAACCGCCTTTTCTCCCTAAGACAGTGAAGGACGGTCTTTCCCTCAGGAGCCTATCCTCCTAGTTGATTAAGCCACAGCTCAGTTATAAAGCTTTAGCCCCAGTGTGGGAACAAAATGGATATGTTGCACTTCAACTGATAAAGTCATTTATTTTTTGCCTTGTTGGTTGGCAGGAAATTCTGGTTGGGATTAAAGCATTCATTTTAATAGCTCCTGTGTGACGGGCTCACAGTGATCTTGCACTAACACCAATGACTGCTTGGTTGGCTCGGGAACATTGCACATTTAATGCTGGGGCGTTAAACTAGCAGAATGAGCGTCAAGTCCGGGCAGACCCTAATGCCAACAAATTTCAGAGACTCTGGCATGGTAAACCCAAGCCCAGGTCATAATGGATCAGGCAGGGGAGCACTCCGGGTGGGCAAGGGGGAGCACAGAGCCCTTCTGAGACTCCTGCTGTTGGTCACGGGCTGCCCGGAGCAACCTGGTTCCATCTAGGGGAGGTGAAGGCCTTGGCTGGGTGCTGCACAGTCCTTCCTCCTGGGCTGCCTGCTCTTGGGGTTCATATGAATCTCTCTTTTTTAAGATTGCTTTTTATTTTTTTATTGAATTTTTTTAAAGATTGTATTTATTTATTTGAGAAAGAGAGAGTGAGAGAGAGAGAGAGAGAGCACCAGAGCAGGGAAGTTCAGAGGGAGAAGCAGACTCCCCAGTGAGCGGGGAGCCCGATCCAGGGCTCGATCCCAGGACCCTGGGATCATGACCCGAGCCAAACGCAGACGCTTAACCGACTGAACCACCCAGGCGCCCCCAAATCTCTCTTATCTAGGGTTGCTCTCACTTTTCTCATCTCCCAGACAGGGGAGAACATGGTTTCTCTACCCTTGCAGGATCGTCAGGAGCTCTGGCTTCCTTTTCTTGGGGGCAGGCTGGCTGGTTGGGGGAGAGTCCCTGTTCCATCCGGTAGGTCCCCTTTGGTCCCATGGGCCTGACTGTGAACTGTGGCATCCAAGCTGCTCAAGGCCCAGCTGAGGGCCTGGGGTTCTGGGATCTGAGTGCTGGGTGCTGATAGTGCTGTATGCTAGGTACTGAGGGTACTGAGTACTGGGTTCTGGGTGTTGAGTATGGTTCTGAGTGCTGGGTGCTGAGGGTGCTGGGTGTTGGGTTCTGAGTGCTGGTCTGGGTGCTGAAGATGCTGCATGCTGGGCACCTGGTGCTGAGTGCTACATGCTGGGTGCTGAGGGTGCTGTATACTGGGTGTTTCATGCCGAGTGTTAGGTGCCAGTGCAGACTGGGACTCAGGAGGTTGGGACCCAGGTCAGGCAGCTGGCTAAGAGCAGCTCTGACAGAGCCTACAGGCAGGATGGTGTCCACGTCTGTGCCTTTTGGCACCGACAGCTGTTCCTCGCACTCCCGTGGAATGTGGCAGCCTTGTCCTGGCAGAAACGACAGGGCCCCATGCTGAGATTTGTTTCCTGAGCGGGGATGGTGGGCTTCATCAGGGCAGGGTGCTGTCCACTGCATGCACCCCAGGCCATCTTGGCCCCAGGCCTCTGCCTCCACCCTCTGGCCCCCAGTGGTTTCAGAGCTGGCCAGCAAGGCCCACGGGCCTGGGGCCTCCTGGGAGAGGCGAGGACAGCAGATGCTGTGCTCGTGGCAGGAGGAGGCATCGGGGACAAGGAAAAGCTCTTTTAACAGAAGATGGGGCGTGGTCCCGGGGAACCCTCAGCAAAGCTGCCAGCCTCGGGCCCTCGAGGCTCCTCAGGGCCACCGGGACCATCTTGCACTTAGCTTTCCTTCAGAAAGAAGGTTCTGGAAATGGGGACTTCCACCCCAGGCTTTGTGCCTGGTCCATGGGGGTGAGAGAGAGCAGCCCTCTGTGCCCAAGACCCGTGTTGGGGTCGGTCTCCCCTACCCTCTGTCTGTCCACGTAGATGCCCTCCCCAGCAGAGCCCACCCTGCCTTTGGGGTCCCTATCAAGGTGGAGACATCCTGGGAGGTCCCTGAGACTCGGGGCCAGGAGGTGTGGGGGGCCTTCCCTGGTCCTTGTCCCTTTCAGCAGATGAGGTGCCAGTGGCAGTGACCCCAGGACCCATGGCTGCAGCGTCTGGCCTCACGGGCAGCACTGGTGAGCGGGCAGCCACGAGAGTGGCAGAGAGGCTGAATGGAAGGGTGGATCCCTGACGATCACAACCATCCTGGAGCGGGGCGGCCGTGCCGTCTGTCCCCAAGCTTGGCTCTGTGTGGGCTCACTAATGGGCGTTTTCATCTCGCTCTTGTCTACGTTTGTCCTCTCCTGAAAGCCAAGACCAGACACTCGCCTGGCACCTGGCTCCACAGGCCCTGGGCCCCGGGCCGTCCCCAGCAGGCGTGGCACATCCAGTGGTCCCCGAGGCGAGGGGAGGGGGACTCTGTTTACGGCAGGAGGAAAATCCCCAGACAACTAATAAAGGTTTGCAAAACCACAGAAGGAGTGGACAGGCGGAGAGGTGATTTTGGCAGTTTGGAGCGTGCGTAAAAGCTCGAGGGGCCTCGCGGAAAATCAAGGACGTGCGTTCAGTACGGCCGCTCTGGTGGCCTGGCTGAGGCAGGCAGGGCTCTGGCCTGCTGGGAGGCGAGCAGGAAGCATCTGCTGGTAACCCTCCAGCCATCAGGCCCAGGGCCCCCAGCCCCATGGCAGCAGGGTGAGACAGGGCCCCCGGTGTCTTGTGCCTGCCTTCCTTAAGGGCGTGGAGGGGCGCGGGACCCAGACTTTGCACCCAGCACTCAGGAGAGGCCCGGCCCTGTGCCGGCACGGACCCGTGCAGAAAGCCAGCTGTCTTTAGCCCATTCATCCTCACTCGTGACTTTGACCTGGACCAGTGGCCCGTCGGTGGGAGCGGGAGTGGCCCCGTGGCCAGTGGCGGGCTTTACTTCTCCCTGACCAGGATGGCGAGGGGAGTCCGGCCTCGCCCCCTCTCAGGGGCAGAGGGGTGAGCGTCCAGGGCGGGGGCCTTGGTGTCGTAGGAGCGGTTGGTGCGTGTGTACCGTTGCAGTTAACGCAACCGATCTGACCTCGGCCATCTTCACTCGCACCTTTTTAAAATGCTTTCATGCTGTTTTACTTATTTTATCATAATATATGGACTTAATTTTCTATTTAAAAACGTTCTGCAGGTTTTGGAGGCTACATGCCCCTTTAAAGCATGATTTAAGCTCTAATCGTCACGGTCAAGAACGATTCCGTGCGCTGGGAGCCCTCGCCCCCGCTGTTCCGGGGGTTCTGTGCCCTCCTGTGCCCGCCCTGCGTCCATGCCGCCTTCAGGCTCTGGGTCCTGCGTCCAGGCGTCTCGGATGGTGTATGTCCTCTTAATATATAAAGGGTACTTTGATCTTTGCATTCAGCTTTACAAGAGATATTTACACGTATTTACTCTTTAACATGAAAGTGGATGCTTATTGTAGGGGACTGAAATAATGTGGAAACTGGAGACGGCGCTGCGTTCAGATTCACCCGTTAGAATCGCTTCAGGGTTGGCTTCAGATCTGCCTCTAATTTAGAAGACTCTGCAAGGTCCTTTATGCTGTCGGTTGTTAGAACTAGTTCAGGGGGGTCAGGTTAGCACCAACGGGGCCCTCACCTGGCAGGGTGACTGGTTTCAAGTAGGGTTCGGCAGGAAGCCCTGGAGCAGCCTCCCTCCCTTGCCCCTGGAAGGGGGTGAAACCTGCCCCTTTGGCTGGCGGGCCGCAGGAGCCGAGTGGGCTTCGCCCCGAGTTCAGGGAGCTGTCTGCACGTGTTTCCAGCCTTCCCTCATCCTCCTGACGGGGGCGTGGGGTGAAGGCGTAATCCCATCCACACTGAACGGGATAATGTGGAACGCAAACTTTTTCTCAAGTCAGCCCACGGGAGGTGTCCTCACGTGCGCGCCTCCCTGTCTGCTTCTCGGTCACGTGCTCGTTGGGTTCAGCTCTCTTGCAAGACCTCCTGCCCCGTGCTTCTTCCGCGGCCGTATCAGCCGCTGGGGCTGGTACCGTCATGACCGTAAATAATGTTCACTGAGGAGCCAAGCAGGGCAGCGCAAATACACTTCTTTCTTGTAAAGCCTTCGGCCTGCCCTGTAGCTAACATAGGGCTCATTTTCCGTTTGCCCAGTTTTCTGTGGACTCTCGGGCTTCCACACCAGCCAAGCAGCCCTCCCCACGACACTCGGGTGCGGTTAGCGGTCCCAGATGGACGGTTAGCTGTGTTCCCTCTGGAGCAGCTGCCCCAGGACCCTGGCCCCTCCCGCTCACTCCTGTCAGCCCTGGTTGCTGTCCGCTGGCTGGGTCCTTGGGAGCTTTCTGTGATGGTGCAGAGACAGAAGTCTCCATCTTGTGCCTTCACGCACGGTTCGCTGGGAATTGCATTTTAGATTCAGAAGAATTTGCCCCCCAAATTGTGAGGTTATTTTCTTGTTGTCTTCCAGATTCTCGAGTTGCTGTTGAATCATCACATGCTATTCTTACCCTCAGTGCTCTTTGCGTGACCTGCTTTTATCTCCTCTCTCTCGAGAGGCTTGTACGGTTTTCTCTCCAGCCCTGGCATTCCGACGTTTCGGGATTCTCGGGCCCGCTGTGGGTCCTCCCCGGACCCCGGTCTCTGTCGCCCCCGTGGCCGCCCCACCGAGGCCTCGTCCTCCCTGCCCCGGGAACTCTCCTGCGTGGGCTCTCTGCTTTCTTCTGTGCTCTCTCCTGTCTTTCATCTCTGTGTCTCTTGTTCTACTCTCTGGGATGTCTCCTGAATTTTATTTCCTAGCCCTTCAACCAAATTTTTTATCTCTACATTTATATTTTTAACTTCCAAGAGCTCTTTCGTGTGTTCTAAACTACCGCCTTTTAAAGCGTTCCCCTGTGCTCTGTCCTGTCTCTCCTCTCTGGGTCCCTCCTGCCCCTGGTTTGGGAGCGGTCTTCATGGTGGAGGCTTTCCTCAGCTCCGCGCTTCTATTTCCGAGTGAGCTACGAACGCCTGTCTGCACGTCGCATGTGCTGCGTGGGACCCTGGGCTTCCCTGTGGGACACACGTGGTGAAGTGCTTTCTGTGTCTGGGAGCCCAGGTTCCAGCATCTTCAGGTCTTGTGTGGATAAGGGGTCCACGGCTCCACCAATGGACCCTGTGTGGCTGGATGACAGGGTCTGCCAGCAAGGCAGTGGACAGGGGCTTGGGTGGGTCTTCTCTTTCAGGACACAGATGTCCACTTCACCCACTTCTGTCGCTGGACCGTCACCTCTGCCCCCAGCGCCTGAGTCTGTGGGGCCTTGGCTTCGGCTTGCCCAGGGAGACGACTTCTCGATTCCCCCTTGCTGCTTGGGTGGCGGTGGATCCCTGTGCAGGGAGCGCAGGGCCCCTCGTGCAGACCCCAGCCCGTGCTCCCCCCACTGACCCCACAGGGCCTGGCGCCTCCAGCTCGCTGCGGATCGGCGTCTCGGCGGCGCTCTCTGTTCAGTTCTGCCTCGCGTCCGCGTCCTTCCTCCCCAGACCTGACGCCTGTGTTTCCTCGTTCTCTCCCCTCCTCTCCTGTGTGACCTTGTGTGATCGTACTTTTAAATGTCTTCACTCCCATTTCAGGGGGTTGTAGAGAGGGGTGTTCCGTCCGTCACGTTCAGCCATCACCTGCATGGGCACATGCGTGTGCCGGGACACGTGGCGCGAGGATGATCAGAATTAGCCTGGTGTGAGCTTATGTGCGTTCGCGGCTGTGGACTTAACCAACACTGACTCGTCATCACAGGTCCGGTGCCTGGCTCTCACAAACCGCGCTGTGACGGGCCATCCGTCAGGATTTACCGCCTGCTCCCCACGAGCCAGACACACAGACAGGATCTGTCTTGATGCAACGTGCACTCGCGTGTGGGGACCGGATCAGCAAACACGAGGCCAAGCGCCACGCCCGGCAGAGATAGGCGCCGCGCAGGACGGACTCCCAGCGGGAGACCGGTCCTCCGGGCGGCGTGCCAGCTGGACGTGTGGGTGCTGCAGGAGCGGTGGCCTCTCGGAAGACCGTCACCTCCTTGCTGACAGGAATTCAAGACGGCACCGGACGTGCAGAGCTGAAATTCTCCTGACACACGTTCCCCGTCTGCCCTGTAAAGAGCGCACACCAATCTGCGTCCCCGACCGTGCTCCGTAATCACGTTACCCACGTGCTCCCCACGTGGGATTTCATCAGCTAGTGCGGTGAAATAGGTAAAACGCTCTCGTTTTAATTTAATTTTTTAATTTTGATTTTCATTCAGCTTCTTTCATTTACTCAGTACAATTTTTGGGTGTCTCGTAGTTGCCATATTTATGATTTGTACGTTTCAGGTGAATTTTCTGTTATTTACTAAAACCTTTCTGTGCGTGTCACTTGCCACTGAACTCTGCAGCGTCCCGGGTGTTTCCACCGTGTGTTACTGATACAGTCGGCTCGTTAGGGCCCGGGGGTGGGGGGGCTTCTTTGTCCTGGGTCGTAGTCCCCACTTCCTGGCATGTCTGGTAAGTTTTCACCGGGTGCCAGACGTTCTGAGGCTCACCCTGTTGGGTGCCGGATATTTTTGTTTTCCTAAATACTTTCGGGCGCTTTGTTGCAGATGTGGTGAGGTGGCTTAGACACTTTGATTCTTCCCTGTCTTATTCTGGGGCTTCGTTAGGCAGGACCGGAGCCTCGTCTGCGGTACTTTCCCCCACAACCCAGGCCACCCCTTCCTCGCTCTGACAGGTGTGCTGGGGTCCGTGGCCTTTTCAGTGTGGGCTATTGGAGCACTCTTGTTAAGAGGCAGAGATTGTCCAATTGGGTAGAAAATCAAGACCCAACTTTGTGCTACCTAAAAGAAACGCACTTTAAATATACAGACGTAAATAGGGGCAAAGTAAAATGATGGAAAGGGTAAGCCACGCCAATAGTGATCAGAAGAAAGCTAGAGTGGGGGCGCCTGGGTGGCTCGGTCGTTAACCGTCTGCCTTCGGCTCAGGGCGTGATCCCGGCGTTCTGGGATCGAGCCCCACATCAGGATCCTGCGCTGGGAGCCTGCTTCTTCCTCTCCCACTCCCCCTGCTTGTGTTCCCTCTCTCGCTGGGGAGAGAGCGATCTCCTCTGTCATAGATCCTCCTCAGCGATCTCTCTGTCAAATAGATAAATACAATCTTTAAAAAAAAAAGAAGAAGAAGAAGAAAGCTAGAGTGGATACGTTAATATCACCCAAAGTCGATTTCAGAGCAGAGGTTATTACCAAGGACGACGAAGGTCCTCTCCTGGTGTCAGAGATGCCGGAGGACTAGGAGGATGTCAGTCTCAACCGTTTCTGCAGCAAAGATGAGCTTCCAGGTGGAGCTGAAAGGGCAGATGGGCAAACCCGGGGTCAGGTGGGGAGACTCGGTAGCCGGTTGGACAGACGGAAACGCGACGAGGACCTACAAGACCTCACAGCCCTGTGCGCGAGCCTGAGCGGACTGACATCAGAGACTCTCCCGGCGAGGGCGGAGGGGCATTCTTCTCAGACACACACACAACAGGCACAAAGCTTCTGGGCCATGAAACAAGTCATAATGAATGCGAAAGATTTCGGTCACCCCGAGTATGTTCTCTGACCACAGTGGGATGGAACAAGAGACAAGCAACAGAAAGATATCAGGAAAATCCCCCGAATACTTGGAAACAAAACAGCACACTTCTAAATAACCCATGGTCTGAGAAGCAGTCTAAAGGGAAATTAGAAGGTATTGTAAACTGGGGGGCATCTGGGGGGCTCAGTCGGCGAAGCGTCTGCCTTCAGCTCAGGTCATGATCCCAGGTGCTGGGGTCAAGTCCCGTGGCGGGCTCCCTGCTCAGCGGGGGGTCTGCTTGTCCGGCCGCCTGCCGCTCCCCCTGCTTGTGCGCTGTCTCTTTCTGTCAAGTAAATAGAAAAATCTTTAAAAAAAGAAAGTGTTGTAAACTGAATGGAAATGAAAAGAAAAACAAAAATTTGTGGAATTCACTAAAGCGGTGTTTAGAGGGTAACGCAGGTCACTCAACACCCCATTCAAAAAAAAGAAAGGTCTCAGCTTCTAACATCAGAAACCAGGAAAAGGAACGCAAATGAAACCTGGAGTGAACAGAAGAAAGGAAATAATGAAGTTCAGAGCAGAAGTAAATGAAATGGGGGAAAAAGAAAACCAAAAGCTACATCTTTAAGATAAAATCGGACTTGTATCCAACATTTATAAAGAACTCTCACCGTTCATTCAATAAGAAGACCGGCAACCCAGTGAAGACACGGGGGGAGCCCAGGGCCGTGGAGCCCAGTGCAGGAGGCCGGGCTGGGAAGTCAGGGCGGCATCTCGGGGCGGAGCCATGCTGGCCCAGGTGCCCTGGACGTCGTCTGTCGAGAAGGGCACTCCAGCGCTGGGGTCCTCCTCCCCGGCCCCAGAACCTCAGTCCAGTCTTGAGAAGAACATCAGACAAATCCTAATTGTGAGACAGAAAATTCCTGAAAAGTCCTCAGAGCTGTCGAGGTCATCGAACACAAGGGAAGCCTGGGAAGCTGTTGGCCAACAGGGACCTGAGGAGACGTGAGAGCTGAATGTCATGTGTGTCCTGGACGCTGGAGCAGAAGGGACATCAGGTAAAAACTAAGGAAATCTGAGAACGGCAGGGGCTTCAGTTAGTAATGTCATTATCAACGAGGCTCATTAATTGTGACAAATGTATCACATTACTGTAAAGTGTTAACAGCAGGGCGGACTGGGGGCTGGGTATGTGGGGACTCTGTACTATCGTTCTCCAAAACTTTTCTGTAGATCCAAAATAAGAAGTTAATTTTTGAAAGTGTGCAAAAGCTTCGAATAGGTATTCCACCAAATAAGATGAGAAAACAGCTACTAATCACGTAGAAAGACACTTCACGGCCAAGAGGACGGTTGGAATCAGGAAAACAGACACTAGCAATTGTGGACCAGGATCCGGAGAAATGCAGATCCTCGCTCCTTGCTGGGGCTTTAATACGGTGCAGCCACTTTGGAAAACAGTGTGGCAGATTCTTAAAAAGGGAACCTAAGGGACCACACAGCTCAGCCATTCCTTGCCGGACCGCTGCCCGAGAGAACAGGAAGACCACGTCCGCGCTGTGCACAGCAAGTCAGGGACCGAGACCCAAGCGGGGAAACGCCCCAGATGTCCAACCGCAGGCGAAGGCAGCAGCCGGTCGTGTCCTTCCTTGTGACGGGCCCACCCCACGGCGCGAAGGGGCGGACTGCAGAGACCCAGGGCCGCGCGGACGGCGCCCGAAGCGCTGTGCTCAGTGGCGGCCACAGACCCGCCTCCCCAGTTACGCCTGTTCCAGGATTCCACTGACACGAGGTTCTAGGGAACACACGTCGGGCTGTCAGGACAGAAAGTAGGTCAGCAGTTGTCTGGGGTGGTGGGTGGGAGGTTACAAGTCTGCCTCCGTAAAGCTGCTTTAAAAATAGGTTGTGTTAGTGAGGGCACCAGTCCGCGAGGGTGATGCCGCGGCCGTGCCTGGGCCGCAGCGCCCGAGGTCCCCCGGCAGCCCCGCCCCTGTCCGAGGTAGGACGGCGCCTGGGCAGGGGTCTCGGGAGCCACAGGCCCGACTCCTGGAGGAGAGCGTCGCTGCGTCCCGCCTGCCTGCCCGGGGCCTTGCGCGTGGAGGGAGGGACAGGGCCGCCACCCGCGTGGAGCCTCAGAGCGGTGGTTTCGGCCCGCGGCTCGGATGGCATTGGGAGCGTCCTATTTTTCTAATGTAGAACCAACTTTACTTCCCTAGAATGGACCCCACGAGAACAAATTCTGTTTTCCTGTAGAATTCTGTAAGAGACGCCAGCTTCCCCTTCCTAAGCCTGTCTCTGGTTTAGCGTTTCCCACTGTTGGAGGAGGAGCTGGCCTCCCCTCTCTCCGCCAGTGTTTGGCATCATTCTTCTGCGGATTTCACAAAAATAACCTGGGGAATTTCCTTCTGTTTTCTCCTTTCCAAGAACATGTTAAATATCATCGGAATTATCTTTCTCAAATGTTTGAAAGAATCCATCTGTGAATTCTTAGACATAGTTCTCCGTTTTTGACAACATTTTTTAGAAAATCTGCTTCATTCACGTTTTCAGACGTATTAGGATACAAAGGAGTATTTGGTCATATTAATGTCCTTTCGCTCTGCAGCGATTTCCCGCGTGCTTTTCCTAATGCTGAACATCTTTATGCTTTCCATCTCCTTGCCCCGAGCAGCGGCTGCCCTGCCCGTGCTGCTTGAAGACCCGCATCCGGACCCAGCCCGACTACGTTGTCTTCCTCACAAGGAATAGCGGTGCCCAGTCCTGCCTCCTGCCCTGCGGGGTTCTGTCTCCGGAGGCTCGAGGCCGAGGTGTCATCTGCTCTGTGTGTTCCTGCTGCCTCGGGAACAGGAGTGCTCAGGGGAATTTGCAGCATTGGCCGCCCCCGCCCCCAGATTTTGCTGGATCAAGGCCCCCTTGCTGCTTCCCAGACATGCAACAATCCTGGTTTCACTCCCATTTCCTAACTCTTTCATCATTAGAGAGATTTTACATTTACAAGGGCCCGGGAGGTGGGGGTTGTTCCTGGTTTCACTGTTCATCAGGCCGTCCACTGGGGGCCTTCGGAGATGTGGCCTTAATCCTACTTGGCTAACGCAGTGAGGTTATCTATGCAGACTGATGGGTTTTTTTCAGACATAAGATTATACATTGTTTTAAATTTATGCCTCTTTTTTAAATTGTCATAAGATATTCATAGAATAAAATGTACAATTTTGACCATTTTTAAGTGCCCAGTCAGTTCACAACAATGTGAACGTCCCCACCCTCCATCTCCAGAACTTTCTCATCTCCCCAAACTGTCCTCATTAAACACCGACTCCCCACCCCGTCCCGCAGCCCCGGCACCCACTACCCACTTTCTGTCTCTACTTGAGGGATCTCCTGGAACCGACTGCATTTCTTCTTTTGTGTCTGCAAATCTCACTCAGCGAGGTATTTCCATGCAGGGTTCATGCAGGTGGTGGCCCGTGTCAGAATCCCCTTCCTGGTAAAGGCTGAGTAATACTCCATCGTGTGGCCGGACCACGTTTGTTCACGTATCCATCCGTCGGTGGACACCGGGTCGTTTCCACCTGTTGGTCATTGTCAGTCATGCTGTCTTTAGTTCTTTGGGGCATGTACCGAGGAGAACACCTGCTGGGTCACGTGATGATTCTATGTTTAATTTTTTGAGGACCCTCCACACTGTTTTCCATGGCAGCTGCACAATTTTATACCCTGTTGACCCCATGGTGCACGGGGCTCCAGGTTCCCCACATCCTCACAAAGGCTTGTTTTCTACCTTTTTTTTTTTTTTTTTAAGATTTGTTTATTTATTTTAGCAAGAGAGCCCGAGCAGGGGAGGGGCAGAGGGAGAGGGAGAGAAGCAGACTCCCCGCTGAGCAGGGAGCCTGAAATGGGGCTCGATCCCAGGACCCTGAGATCATGACCTGAGCTGAAACCAGGAGTCGGACGCTCAACCCACCAAACCACCCAGGTGCCCTGCTGTTTTTTTCAAACTGTTATTATTATTTTTTAATAGTAATGGGTGCAACGTGGCGTCGTGTGGTGTAGAAGAACGTTTGACTGCTTTTTGTAAAGGTTCCAGAGTTTGAAAAGGACTCGTGCTATTTTGTTCAGGGTTTAGGTTTGGTGTGAACCTGGTTTGTAACCTGGTGATCTTTTTTCTGTCTTTAAATAATCATGAAACACGGGTGTGTTCATTATAGAGTTTCTCTGCTGGCTTCCCAAACGAAGCATCTGGATACCCACTCGTCTGCACCCGGCTCTCAGAGCGCACAGCGGCCCCCACACTCACAACCACCTGGGACTCCCCGACCTGGGTGCATCGTGACCGTGTGCCCGCGTGGCCGAGATGTCACCTTGTCTCTAGTCGTTTGCCACGGCCGCAGCTGAAACCAACAGGCCGCATAGTGTCTGTGGGCATGTGTCCTACAGGGAGGAGCGTTTGTTTTAATGGGACCGTCGCGGAGGGGTAGGGCAGTGGGGTCAAATGTTGGGCGGGCTGTGCCCAAACTGCTGTGGCCACTGGCCTTTCCCCAGAGACGGAGAGAGGGCGTGACTCCCAGCACTCCCCGGCAGTACACGTTGTCACGTTTGAAACCGTCTCCAATCTGATGCCCTTCGTGCTGCCCGCAGCTCTCCGGACGTTTCTGGGACTCACGGGTGGGGGCATTTTCCCTGTGGCACGTGGGTCAGCTCGTCTCCGACAGTTATACTGCAAGATGAATCTGAATTTGGTCCAAACCCTGAAAAAGAAAGAAGGAAGCATTGTTGGTGTTTCAGTTGGAAGCGCCCGGGCCGCACACGGTCAGGCATCAGTTTCGGGGTAACTGGCGTCTTTGTTGCGTTAAGCCTGCCCTTCAGGAATTCGCAACGTCTGCAAAGCCTTACATTTAGGAGATGTTTTCTACCTACGGGTTCTGTGGATTTCTTTGTTAAACTTGTCCCTAAGTACTTGCTATCTGTATAATTATTGTGTCTAGAACGTTGTCCCATTTGTGTCCAGCCTGTTATGGATTGTGGGGCGCAAAGCAAGTATTTGTATCTATAAATAGCGCATCGAGCCATTCTGTCCTATTCCATGATGAGCTGTGGTAGGTTTTCCCTGGATGTCGTGATCTCTTTAGGTATGGGCCCATGCCACCAGCAGGAGAGGTGAGGGGGCAGGGGGAGAGGACCTGGTATCTATATACTCGCTTTATTTTCTCAGGAAATGCAGTAGAACTCCAAGACAGTCTCCTACAGAGGGTGCGAGGCCACCCGTGTCCCTCTGCCCTTGCAGCTGGAGGCAGGGCCGTGGGGCCCCTGGGGTGGCTGAGACCCCTGCCCTGCCTGTCCCACGGGGGGGGCGGTGGGGATGGCGAGACCTCAGGGGGTATGGATTTAATGTTGATGACGCCCAGTTGATTAATGTTTTCTTTTACGTTCATGCTTTTCGTCACCTATGTAAGAGATCTTTGCATAAGTCAAGCTCACAGGGATTGTGTTTTCTTCTAGAAGTTCCATAATTTTAGCTCTTATGAGTAGGTCCATGATTGAGCTTTGTGTAGGGAGTGAGGTAAGGGAAGAAATTTACTCATTTATTTGCATGGGGACACCTAGTTGCTGCAGTGCTGCTTGTGAGAAGACTGTCCTTTCCTCATTGCGTTATCTTTGCAGCTTTGTCAAAAAAAATCAGCTGAACATGGATGGCTGGGTCCATTTCTGGGCTCCGTTCCGTTCCATTGACCCACAAGTCTACCGCACTATCTCGATTACAGGAAGTCTTGAAGTCAAGTATGTACGTCCTCTAGAGTTGTTCTCCTTTTGCAAAGATGCTCTGTCTATTCTAGGTCTCCTTCCATTTCCACATGAATCTAGACTTGGCTGGTAAATTTGTTCAAAAAGCCTGCTTGCGTTTTGCTTGGGATTGCACCGAGCATATAGCCCAGCCCAGGGGAGACTGATGTCACAGCAGAGCTGCGTCCTTGAACGTGGTGAAACCCCATGCATTCTGGTCTTCTCTAGCTCCTCTCAACAGTTCTGTGGTTTTACATCTGTTAAGAACAGAAGCATAGATATTTTATGTTTTTGTCAGTGTTTTCAATGGGATTATTTTAAAATTTCATGTTCTGATTGTTTGCTGTTAGTATATAAAAATCTATTTGTTGCTTATTAATCTTGTATCTTGGGACCATGTTAAATTCACATATTGATTCTAGTGGTGGTTATCAATAAGGGCAACCTTACTTCTGCCTTATCAAACTCCCAGCCTTCTTTTTCTTTTCTTGCCTTAGTGCAGGGACTAGGTCCTTTAGTACAAAGGTAAGTGGGGTCAGTGAGAAGGAGCACCCTCTGCTCATCACCGAGCCAAGAGAGAAGTGTTCAGTATTTCGTCATGGACTACGACATTAACAGGAGAGTTTGTAAAGATTTCACTTGTGGCTGAGTGCATGGTACATATCTTTTACAATTTTAGTTTGTAATTGCCAAATATTTATTGAGCCAGACATGCCAGACACTGTTCTAGGTGTTGGGGGCACAGCCAAGAGCTGGTCCGTTCCTGCTTTCGGGGAGCTCACTTTCTGTTGGCATAGACTGACCAGAAAAAGCAAGCAAACTTATAGTATCATTTCAGGTAATGGTACCTGTGGGGAAATGAAGCTGGCTCATGAGGGCTGTTTTCTCTTCCCTCGTTTTTATTTTGGGTTCATATTCAGATCTGTAATCAACAAGAATTTGTGGTGTCACATAGGAGTTCTGGGTCATGCTTCCCCACCAAAAAACTTACTCCAGGCCCATTTAGGGAAATCTGGTTCTTTCTCCAGTCTTCTGAGGCCCCACCTCCATCCCCAGTCACGTGTCCGAGTCCTGTCTGTGTTTGTGGGGCTGCGGGTGGGCCAGCCGCTCTGACCCGATTTCTGTCTAACTCCACAGCCAGACTGCATCACAGCACAGCACACGTGAGTTGTCTGCTCTGGCTGTCTTCTTCCTGGTTCTTTCCTCGGTTCTGTCCTGGCCTTTAGGGGACTTTTAGCTTTTCCGTATGCAAAATTCTTGACTTGTCAAATTTCACAGAATTTCCTTTTTAACTCTTGGGGTGTGGTTGAGACTCTCTTTGGGGAGACCTGACAGCTTCATTATGGAATCTCCCCAGCCATGAACATGGCAGGTGTCTTTATTCATTTAGAAATATTTTAGTTTTCCATTAAATTTTGTAATTTTCCCATAGATTTATTTCGAGGTATAAAACACTTTTCTCTTTTTAAAATCTGACTTTAATCTACATGTAACGTGGTATCCTGGACCGGATCCTGGAATAGGAAGGGGCGTTCGTGGGGAAGCGGTGACATGCAAGTACACTCTGCAGCTGGTCTCGTAGTGATACGCTTGCGATGACGGTATCGGCTTTGACGCATGTATCACAGCTGACGTTGGAGGAAGCTGCTCAGGCGTGTGCAGGAGCCCTTTGTACCTGTGTGACCTTTGTAAATCTAAAACTATTTCCAAATGAAGTTTTAAAAGTCAACAGTAACTTATGTATTTAAATATGCATAATTTCAGTCATGTATCATGTGCCATAAATGAACGCACCCATGGTGGTGACCGCTATCGCGGGGGGACAGGTATGCGTGAGGAGCCCCAGGAAAGTGTCTGGGTTGGGAGCCGCGGACAAAGTTCCGGAAAACGAGCTCTAGGAAGAGCAGCGAGGGCAAAGTTCCTGAGGTGGGCGCATCAGAGCCCGTCACTCCGCCCCTACCTCCCCAGGCCTTTGGAGAAAAACTTGCGCAGAGTTGGCGGGGGCTGTTATATTAGCAGGGGCATTGAAGGAGGAGGACTAGGGGCGTGGGGCTGTGGGCAGAGGGAAGGGGCAGAGCTGGGGCAGGTCGAGGCCTGGGCGGGGCCTGGCGGCTCCCACCTGCTGGCAGCTCGTGCTGTCTTGTCCCCGTTGTTCCGTGAGCCTTGGGGACTGGTTCTTTGATGGTGTGGGATTTCGGCATCACCCCGCCACCACCACCAGAACCCACTCCTGGGTGGAAAGATGCCCACACTTCATCCTGAGCTGGGGTCATGCCCTGGGAGGTTAGCCCAGTGTGTAGGGTACGGGGTGAGACACGCCACCCGGGTCTGCGCCTCCCAACCCCATGCGCTGTTTTCTCCACTTCTCACCTGGGAACTGAGGCTCGGAGAAGAGCGAGGGAAAAGGTGGGTAGACTCCGGCCCCCTCCCTGCGCTCCTGCCCCCGTGGAGCCAGCGTGGGACCCTGGCTGTGGGACCCTGGCTGTGGGACCCCGAGCCACGGAGCATACCCACCTCTGCAGGCAGGGACGTGGGCCTTGGGGTTGGGGTGGGACTGCTCGGTGTCTGTTTCCTCATCTGTAAGTGCGGTTGGCGGCTACGGGGCGGGGCCCCCCAGGCACCGCTGCGGCTGGCACCCCCTGCCCTGGCTGTGGCAGCCTGGTCCCCCAGCTTCCACACCAGGACCGAGCTGCCTGCACTGCCTGCTACGGCCAGGCGGGGCCTCCGGAAGCGCCATTCAGGGGAGACTGGGAGCTAGTAGCGCTCCCCACATGGTGCTGTGGACGCCGCAGGGGTGGGTCCCATTCAGACGGTGAGTGGCTTTGCAGCCAGCCGGGGCAGCACCAATCCATGCCGCTGTGGAGTGACCTCTGGCCCCCTCGCCCTGGCCTAGGAGGGGCCGTGCCGCCTCCCGGAGCCACCCCTTCATCTGATGGGCCAGGCCCCCCTTGGCTTCCCCTAAGCCTCAGGCCAAGCGGACCAGCCCAGAGCTCAGCTGAGGGCCGGACAAGAACGCCCAGAACCCTGGGGAGCCCAAGAAACTCAGAGCCAGAGGGTCCTGGGGAAGCCCCCCCAGGTCCACCCTAGTGCAGCGCAGAGCCCGGCACACAGCTGGTGCTCAATGGATGCCTCTTTGATCACTAGGCCTGTGCCCACGTGCTGCGTTGGAGAAGCAGGGTTAGAGGCCACAAGTAAGGGCGCCCCACCCCACCCTTCCCCAGCTGTCCTATACCTTTCCCTCCCCGGTGGGCGGGGGGCGAGACCAGTTCACCAGCTCGGCCTTTGTTTTGTTTTTTTAAAGATTTTGTTTGTTTGTTTTAGAGAGAGAGTGTTTAAAAGGGGGGGAACTGGGGGGGTAGAGAGGGGGAAAGAATCTCAAGCAGACTCTGTGCTGAGTGCGGAGCCCAGTGATGCGGGGCTCGATCTCATGACCCTGAGATCATGACCTGAGCCGAAACCAGAGTCAGATGCTTAACTGAGCCCCCCAGGCGCCCCCCCCCCACCCCCGTTCTGCTTGAACATGCCAGTCCTTCTCAGGAGAGAGGAAGAGCAGTTGTTCACTCTCACTTTAGTGTGAATTAGCTTGTTCAAGGGGGGAGGTTTACAGACAAGTGGTACATCGATGCTGTGGGTGGCCAACAGGCAGGGAAGTCGGAAAAACTGCAGCTTCCCCCTGGATTGTGGGGTTTGTCCCTGCCGCCCCCACATCCCCCAGAGATGACAGCAGCACAGAGGCTGAGAGATTCTGCTAGTTATCTGGGCAACTGTGAGAAGAGTGTGTAGTGACTCTACTCTATGACCTGGTTTCCCTTGAATCACTGGCTTCAAATCGGCTTTATAAAATTTTTCAGATGTGCCCGAAAACGGGCCCTGAGGTTTTAGTTTTCTGTTAGTCTGCATCTGTGCCAAATACCTGGTACAAGAGGGCTTCCTGTCCTCACAGTGACATGGTGGCCTTGGCGTCCCCACACTCCAAGACCCAGCTAGGAAGGCCCACAGGAGTCGGCATGGCCCTGCCTGACGAACGTCCAGTTTTCCGCCCAGAGCACTCAACCAAAGAGTTGTTCTCTGGCCACCAACAGCTAGTGGTCTTGCAAACCACTTCCTCCGCTCACATGGTTGGGGGTCACTCCTGAGTTACCGGCAAGAGTCGCCTATGGCACCGACACCTGCCGGAAGTCTCTCCGGGCTCAGGACCACGCAGACGGGTGCAGGAGCAGAAGAGCGTGACGGTCCGAGAGGGCCAAGGTCATGGAAATGGACAATCAGAACGTGGAGTCACTGGGTTTAGAGAGAAGGGGGCAGTATGGAGCCCGCCCACACAGACTGAACCGAGGGACCCTGTGCATGTCCACCTCACAGTCTATGCCCAAGGCACAGACTGAGTTAGCCTTGGGCAGTGCCCATGTGGGCTCACCACCAGGTCAGAGGACAGAGGCAGACGGAAGGGTGTCGATGGGAGTGGGGATGGGTGCTCACTGGTCCTTGCTCAGGACGGCAGGCACAGGGGAGCCCTGGGGTGGGGGGACCCTTGCAGAGGAAGCATGCAGGGATGATGGGAACACTGCCTTGCCCCTACTGGCCAGGCAGGGGCGCCCCAAGGGCTGACCGCCCCAGGCTGGGATTGTTCCCCCCAGCCCCACCCACGATGCCTGTGACGTGGGGCCGCTCTGCTCCCAGGAGCACTGAAGGGCCGGGGCTCACCGCAGTGCCAGCCAAGCTTGAGCTGTAATTACAGGTCTCTGTCCTGTGGGCCGAGTCGCGGAGGGCGTCCAGGGAGGTGTTTGTTGTTGCCTGTGAAGCAGGAGCTCATGAGAAAAGTGGTGGCTGGTGCAGCAGAGAAATTAGGGCCTTGGTGCTACAACACACAGCCTCCAGAAGCAATGGGCCAGGGGTTCCCCCGGCCCCTGCACGCAGGACCTCGCAGACACGTCGCCTGGGGCAGCTCCTCAACGCACGTGTCCCTGCGTTCAAACCACTCCTTCCCCCACCTCTGCAGGCTGAGCCTCTGTTGGGCACGGGAGCCCGAGAAGACAGGCCCAGCCCCTCCCGGACTCACACGGACACCGGTACAGCCACATGTTCAGATAGGCAGATGCACGCACGTGTGATCCCACGTCCCTGCCAGCACGGACCTCCTCCCTCCCCCGACACACACACACAGGCCAGCCTTCCCTCCGCGGATAGAAGGCTCCAGCCAGAACCAGAACGGGCTGGGGGCTGGGGCCGGGAGGGAAGGAGCAGAGATGGAGGGAGACCCGAGCCTCGGGCTGGACCCTCGCGGGGCAGCAGCAGCCAACAAGGGGGGCTGGCCTGACTCACCACCCTTCTGTCCCCAGGGGCCACAAAAGACATGGGGAAGATGCTTGGGGGTGACGAGGAGAAGGACCCCGATGCAGCCAAGAAGGAAGAGGAGCGCCAGGAGGCCCTGCGGCAGGAGGAAGAGGAGCGCAAGGCCAAGTACGCCAAGATGGAGGCGGAGCGTGAGGCCATGCGTCAGGGCATCCGAGACAAGGTGGGCACAGGGCGTGAGGACAGCTGGGCTCCGGACGGGGCACCCCCACCCCACCCACCTGGACTGGGCCTCCTCCTGCCCCCTCCTGTGTCTGGTTCCACGGAACAGACCTTTGGATGGTCCCTCCGAAGCTCTGGGAGGGGGTCCGATGGGAGGGGGCAGGACCGGAGTCCACGTCTGCTGCACAGGCCGGCCAGCGTTAGGGCTCACCAGGGGGGACACCAAGTCTCTCCTGCTCTCAGCAGTGGGCCTGGGTCCCATCCTCATGAGTGGGGTCTCCCAGGCTCTCTGGACCAGATGGTGGTTTCTGCCAGAGAAAGCCTCCTGCCCTGCCCCTCCTGGAGTGTCCCCTCGAACGCCCCTCCGCAGTCCTCTAAGGAGAGACCCCACCCAGAGCGGGTAGGTGCTGGCTGCCCCCAGGCTGCTGGCCCTCAGGCAGGCCCCGGGTGGGGGGAATCATGGCAGGGAAGCGCACCTGAGCAGCCCTGCGGGGTCCTCATACCTGCTGAGGTTCACAACAGAGCGATGGGGAAACAGGCCTGCAGACTGAGGTCTGGCTTGGGGGTGGGCTTTGAGTTGGCAGTCACAGCCTTTCTGGGAATCGTCTGGGCTACCTTCCCCAGTGGGTGGGGCAGTGAAAACATTGTGCTGGCACAAAAGGGGAAACCGAGGCCCAGAGCAGGAGGGGGCAAGGGATGCTGAGCTGGCAGCGAGGCTTACGCACTCAGCACAGCACCAGAGCCACGGGGGGTCCGTGCCCCCAAGGGTGTGTCCACGGCCCATCCTCCGTGGGCCAAACTTCAGCCAGGTTGGAAGGGTGGGAGGGACTGGGAGAGGGCAGGTGTTGGGGAGCTGCTCCAGCCCCATCCGTGGTGGGCCAGGCTGGGTGCCAGGTGAGGAGATGGGGCCTTCCCCTGGGGACCTGGGAGTTAACGTGAGCCCTCGGCGTCCCCCAAACCATATGGCCTCCCAAGGTCTTCAAGGCCACCCCGGCCCCAAGCCAGGCTGGGCCTCCTCCATCAAAGGTACCTGTGGCCTGGCCGTCACTGGGTCCAGGTGCCTGGGTGAGACTCAGTATGGGGGGTGTTGCCTTGCTTGGTTCCTTCCTGTCTTAACCCCGATGACCCTGGCTCTGGGTTCTGAGGGAGGCATTCCCAGACCCTGCAGATAAAACCCGCTGGTAGGGGCCTGGGTCCCCTCAGGAGATCTCTGTGGTCCCCGGCCCTGGACTGTCTGAAATGCCCAGGCTGACGAGTGGCAGAGCCTAGACCCCGGGAAGTTCCCACCTGCTGAGTTCTGCCTCAGTGTACCCAGGGAGGGGCCAGCCCCACCCAGTAGAGGTAGAAGCCAGGCCTCCCAAGGTGGGTTGGCACATCTCTGAGCCCACGTGGGGCCCCCAAATTGATGGGGGTGTGGAGACCGCAACCCTCAACATCCCGCCACTGGTCACTGGACGCCCTTTCTGGGGACCTGCAGAGAGCTCCGGCTGATTCTGCTGTGAGAGCCACTCTCGAGTGCCTCCTGCCCCTTTCTGCCCCAGCACCTGCCCCTCCTGGGTCAGGCGGCTGAGGCTGTGGGGGGACATGGATCAGAAGGTGGGGGAGGTGGCAGAAGGGGGAGAATGAAGAGACAGAGACAGACGGATGTCCTCGCAGAACATCTTCTAAGAGGGGAGGAGTGGGGTGACGGCGGCTGTGGCTGGGGGAGCTGAGGGAGGGACAGAGACAGAGACATGGGAAGCGCAGGGGGGCGGGTTAGGGAGCTCCAGCCCACCTGTCTCTCTATCCGTCTGTGTCCAGCTACGCAGCTGTCCATGGCTTTGCCCCAGGTGTGCCCCCCAGTGGCAGATCCTGGGAGGGTCTGCCCTTGAGCCTCACAAACAGGTCACAGTGTTCAGACGGGCATCGGAGCCCCCCGGGGTGTGGAGTGGGGGTGGCCTCCCCAGGCTCCCCCGTCAGGAGGCAGGTGCCAAGTGAGCCCCCTGCCCTGAGCCCCGGCCTGGCCCTCAGGGACTATGCGAGTTCACGTGCTCGACAGACTGCACTCATTTTATCTTTAATATGGAAGCGCTTTTCGTCCCTCCTCTCTTCACACCGTCCACGGCTCCCGTTTCCTTTGGGGCCCCAGCCCCAGGCTGGTGGTGACTTATGCCCACTGTGCACTGGGCCCTCTTGGGGTCCATGTTCACAGCGCCCCAGGGCCTTTGCTTGGTTGCTTCTCTCTCCCTGAGGCTCCTCCCTCCCTTCCCCTCCCCTCCCCATCCTCCACACAACCGTCCCCTTCTCCTGCTTGATTTTGCTCCCCAAACCCACTTTTATCTGACACACTCCCGTTTTCACTTGTTCGCTGTTCATTGCCCACCCCCACGTGGAGCGTGGGGCTTCGGCCGTTCTGTGCCTGGCTCTGTTGCTGCTGACCGAAACGGAGCCTGGCCGCGTGGCTGCTGAGCCAGTGAGTGTGTGAGGGAGCGGATGCTTGAAGGGGCCCCAGCGTCCTCTTCCTCCTCATGGGGATCTGATGGGAGCAGTCCGGAGCTAGGCCCGGTGGACTTGGGAGGTGCCCCCTCCCTGAGAGCAGCTGGGGTCCTGCTGCTCACCAAACTCCCCCAAGTGATGGGCCCTGTCCTCGAGACCCCGCGTTGGGGGTGGCTCTGTGGAGGCCCCTCTCTCCCCACGTGAGCACCCCTAGCTAGGATCCCCTTGGGTGGGCTGGGCGCCTTCACCTCCCCTGCCAGCCGCGGAGTCTGGGCCTCACCCCGCCATGTGGAGGACTCCTTCCTGTGCACATCTGGGTTCTATTCTTGTGGGCCCAGTGGGCACGGTGGCATCTACTGAGCCCAGTTGCAGGGGCAGAGGTCAGAGCACCACGGGCTGGGCCGTGGTGTCCTCACCTGCCCAGCCTGATTGTTTTTCCAGCTATTGTGGGATTAGGTAGGATGAGTGGGCCAGGACTGTCCCCAGAGGGTCTACCCGCAGGGAAGGTGTGGGTGTGTTGGGGATCCCCTGGACACCACAAAACTGAGTCTGCAGGCAGGGGCCTTTCCTGTGTGGCAGCGGAGCTAAATGAGACAGGGGTCACCTGGCCAGGAATTGGGTAGGGCGTGGTGCTGCTGCTGGGCAGACGGGGACAATGGTGAGTCCCTCCATTCATGGGTCAGAGGCAGCTCAGGAGGGGTTCTGAGATGTTTTGGATGCTGGAGCCCCAGGAGGCCCGGTCTTCCCAGCGCCATCACTCCAAACTCCAGAATGTGGCTCACCCCCTCCTGTGAGCCCCAGGGCCCCTTGGAAATGGAGGGAGCTCACAGTAGGAGTGGAGGCTGTGCGTGGATGGCGTGGGGTGCAGGGCCGGAGCTGACCCCCTCGCCAGCAGCCATCCTGAGTGGTGGGGCAGGGCGCCTGCTTGAGTGGGGGGAGCACCTGGTCCCTGCTGCGCCCCAGCACCCTTGAGTGACCCAGCCCCCAGGTCCTGCCCCTGAGAGGTCTGCCTGACACTCATGTCGACCGGGTTCTCTGCAGAGCCCTCTTCCACCTGTCCAGGTCACCCTTCCCACTTCCCTCCTGCTCCCCACAGGTGGGAACCCGCCCTTCAGGTGTGGCTTGCTGTAGATTGCCCCCGCTGGCCCCCAGGCACCAGACTTGGCTTCCTCCAGTCCTCCCCTGGTGCTACATACCCCAGGCCTCATGGGGGCTGGTCAGAAAAGGGGGTGCTGAGCTGCTAGTCCAGGGCTCCATCAGGTGGGTGGGGGGCAATCACATGGAGGACAGAGGGGCCAGGGTCACGTGTCCTCTGGAGCACCCAGGTGCCTCGGCGACCTCATCCAAGGAAAGCAGAAGCAGGCTGGTAGGATGTCTCACCTCAGGGGTTGGTGGGCAGAGCCTCCCTCTCCCCACCCCATTGTGGCGCACCTGTGAGGTTGACCCACCTGTGCTTGGTTTGCATATGCATCTCCTGATTTGTATACTCACCTTCTGGTTTACATGCTCACCACCGGGTTTGATGATCCGCAGCTTTGAGCCACAACCACCCTCCTCCCAGCACCATCCTGGTGGATCCCAGCCCACCCAGTCCCCACACCTCCTTGAGACCACTCAAGGCTTAGTCTGCGGTTTGTGCTGATAATAACAAGTGTGCATGTGATGGCCGATTTTTCATTGCTTTGGAATATTACAGATCCTCATTGTTAATTAGCACCTGGTTCCTCCCAGACACGGGGTGTGGGGCGGGACCCTGCCATCCTCATGGTCAGTGTGGAGGCTGGGCACCTCCAGTGGGTGCCTGGATCAGCTGTGGCTGGACACTGGTCTCTGCAGCTCGGGGGGCCTCAAATCGGCTCTTACCCAGATCACATTGGAGCCCAGCTCTGGGGCCCCTCCCCTTACAGTCCTCGTGACCTTCAGGTGGGGCCCAGTGGCCTAAGCCTTGGAATGACTTTGAGTCTCCCTGGAGTGGCTGGGCTGGGGGCTGGGGTCTCCTTCCCGGACGCCAGAGGGGACAGTCCCGGCACTGCAGACTGTGCTCAGAGCTTGCCTCTCTGCTTTCGGAGATTCCTCGGCCCAACTGTGCACAACTTGCTTTCCCCACAGTGTGCGTGCTCCCCGAGCACAGGCACTTCTGCAGTGAGTGTGAGTGGGGGCTTTGGGCAGCACGGCCTCCTGGGTCCAGCTCACAGACTGTCACCGCGGCGCATGAATGTTCCTGCCACGTGCACAGACGTCTGTGGCTGTAGGAGTCTGCTGGAGTCTGTGCCCCTGGCTGGAGGGAAGCTCTCTCTGGTCTGACCTAGTTTCTGGCAGTGTCTCTCTCCCCCGCCCACGTTCCAGCCCACAGGGCTCCTAGCCACATGTCCTTCCTTCCCCTTCCAAGCCTAAGGGCCACTCCCTCCACCGTGAGTTTGTCCCAGAGTGGTGACCCAGGAAGAGGGCCTGTGTGCCTTGTGCAAGGGAGTGCCTAGTGTCTGGTCAGCTTGTCACACTCTGTGCATTTGGCTGACCTGACATCAGTGCTCACTAGGAAGGGCCCTCTGGTCAATGTGCCTGCTGCCCAGGATGTTCTCTGGGTGCCCCCTTCAGCCCCTCATTGAGACCCGCCCAGCACAGGTGACTGGGGGCTGCTCAGGACTCCTGCTGAAGAAGCCTAGAGGAAGCCCTCGTTCCTCTCTCAGTATCTGGCAGGTGCCCAAGGAGGCCCCAGGCTGTGCTGTGGTCACAGGTGGGCAGAGAGCATGGCTTCCTCCTCTCCGACCTCTGCTGAAGGTGGCCATTGACCCCCCATCCCCGAAGCCACCTGCAGCCTCAGGGAGCAGACGGCCACAGAGGTTTCGGTCAGCATCTTGAGCAGGCTGGGGGTGGGACACAGCCAGCCCCCCTGAAATCTGGAAGCAGAGGGCAGGTCCTTCTTGGAGAGCTGGGGCATTCCCTCCTCCCCACCAGCACCAGAAGCAGAATCCGCTTTTGTGGGGAGGGGCTGGCAAAGAGAGATGAGTGGGCAATGGGGTCAGTCCTCCCACTGGGCAGAAACACCTCCTCCCTGAGGCCAGTGACCCTGTGCTTGTGTGTCCCCTGTAGAAATCTAGAGTCTGTGGATAATCGCGGACACCCACACGCTGTCCCCAGCTCTCCCTCTTTACCCGTATTAATGCTTCTGCTCCCGTGCACTCCCTCAGGTGTGATCGAGAACCTCAGACTTGGCCAAGGGGCGCCCCTCTTTCCAGCCTGAGTGGGTCCCGAGCTTGGCCCATCAGAGAGACCACCAGCCCCTGAAACCCATGAGTCCAGCATGACCCCACCAATTCCCACCAGCCCACGAGGCCAGAGACCTTCTGGTGGCCACAGGCTTGTCCTCCTCAATCCTGCAGGGCTAGTGGCAGGCCTGGGGGTGGGGGGCATGTGTTAGTCTCTTAGAAATTTATTCTCTCAGTTCTGGAGGTCAGAAGTCCTCAGTCAGGATGTGGGCAGGGGAAACCTGCAGGGGAGAACCCTTCCTTGTCCCCTGTGGTGGCTCCTGGCAGTGCTCAGCGTCCTTGGCTTGTAGCCAGCCTTTCTCCACTTTCCTGTGGCTTTCTCTGTCCTTGTCTTTCTTCAAAAGGAAACTCTCACTGGATTTAGGGCCCAGGATGATCTCCTTACCTTAATAACATCTGCAAAGACCCTATTTCCAAATAAGGCTGCATTCTAAG
Organism: Ursus americanus; assembly: GCF_024610735.1. NCBI lineage: Eukaryota > Metazoa > Chordata > Mammalia > Carnivora > Ursidae > Ursus > Ursus americanus. The sequence goes on from NC_142134.1 coordinate 83,412,272, forward strand.
GTTCCAGGTGACATGAATTTGGGGAGACCCCATTCTACCCACTACAGAGGGGACAGCTGAAATGGGGGGCTCAGGGATGCCCAGGAGTGTTGGCTGAGGGCACGCCTGGGGGGGGGGGTCCAGACCATCCGCCTAGCGCTGCCATGGGACACCCTCCTCCGCTGGCTGTCCTGGCCATCTAGGGAGACTTGGCTAGGCATGAGGGTGTGACCACACCTCACCCGAGCAGGGATCTGGGCCTCGTGGGCCCGCCAGCCATGGAGCTGTGGGTTCTCCACCACTGCTGGCAGACTTCCTGCCTGCCTCTCCCACCGCTCCTAGATCACAGCCCAGGCCCGCTGAGGACAGCGCCAGCTTCCTGGGGAGGCGAGGCAGGCTGGCCGGAGGAGGGGTGGGGCGGGGTTGCAGCTTTGGAGACCTCCCCTCTGCTTCCCCCTCAACGCAGCCCCCCCAAGCCCCAGCTTCCGCTGTCGCCCCCGCACACTCCGTGGGGTCCCCCGCACCCCTCCCCGGCACCCTTCTGTGCGGGCACTTTGTCTTCTGGGGTCTTGGTGGCCGTCGGTGGGGCCAGGGGCTCCCGCGTGCCTGCTCAGCTTCTCGAGGCGCGGGAAGGGTCCAGCTCTCCGACGTACTGTGTGGCCAGGAGCCAGGCCTGGGGCTGGGAAACCTGCTCGCCCGTCTGACCCCCCTCCTCCCCCCAGTACGGCATCAAGAAGAAGGAGGAGCGCGAGGCCGAGGCCCAGGCCGCCATGGAGGCCAATTCGGAGGGCAGCCTGACGAGGCCCAAGAAGGCCATCCCGCCGGGCTGTGGGGATGAGCCGGAGGAAGAGGACGAGAGCATCCTGGACACGGTCATCAAGTACCTGCCCGGGCCGCTGCAGGACATGTTCAAGAAGTAACAACCCTGCGCTGGACGGCGGCCCGCCCGAGCCCGGAGCCCCACCCCTCCCCGCCCCCTCGCCTACCTACCCCTGTACATGCCCTCCGCGGAGGCCCCTTGAAGGGATGTCGGGAGCAGAGTGCAGCCCCCCAACGCCAATATAAGCCATAGCCCTAGATCTGTCAGCCCTATGCCCCCCTCATACCTCGGGAGCCTGCGCGCACCTCTCACCCCCACCCCTCTCCCCGCACTGCCATCGCCACCGCCACCGGCGGAGGGGCACCCGCCCCTCCCCAGGCCCCTGCGGTCTGTGCTGCAGGCCCCGGGGACCAGCCCACGTGCTCCTCTGGGTTGGACCCTCCCCCAGAGCCTGGGACGTCCCTTACTGCTCCCGCCCTTCACACCCACCCAGCAGTGCCCAAGGCCAGGGCCACCGAAAGGGCCAGCATCTTGACCACTCCTCGGTGCGCCATCCCTGCGTTGGTGGGCGCTTGTCCGGTCCCAAACTCAGGAGCACAGCCATAGTGGGGGGGGGGGGCGGGCGAGCGGGCTGGGAGGGGAGCTGGGAGGGGCGAGCAGCCTCACCCTTGGGGCAGGGGTGGGAACCCTCCCCATCCCTGCAGCGACACGTGGCTTGCAGGATCTCCGAATCTTCCTGTCTGAACGTTGCCCACCTCCACCTGCACCCCTCACATTCATCGTGCATCTGTGTCTCCCTGTCCTTCACTCTCCCGTCTCGGCCCACTCCTCTGGAAGGTTTTGCTTAGAAATACCAGGACCCGGTTCTCCTCGAAACTAAGGCAAATAAAGCAATAGGCCTAGGGGGAAATTTCTCAGACCTCCCCCGCCCCCCGGCCCCCCGCCCCAGTGTGGAATACACACAGACCCTCACACACCCCTATAACTCGCTGCGCCCCTTGAGTCCCTGGGCCCAGCCCACTCCCCTCCCCGGTTCGCACCTCCGGTCTCACCATCGAAGGCTGCTCCGGATTGGGGGGATCCCCTGCCCTCGCCCTCTGCACCCGCACACCCTCAAGGAGAGCTGGGAGGAGAGCTGTGCGTCTGGAGATGAGTGTGGAGACAGAAAGGCCGGCCCTGCCCGCCTCCGCAGGGTGCAGGCCCCTCGAGGTGGCCGCTGTCAGGTGGCCTTGCGCTCAGCGGGGGCGGAGTTTGACGGGAACCGCCGCGGGCCTCCCGGACCCTTCGTCTCCTTCATCCTTGTTTTCCTTTGCATCACGATACGTTGAATCTCAGGTAAATGAGGTCTTACGTGTTTGGGGAGTTTTATCGTGACAGGAAGCCCGCCGCCTCGGTGCCCGGGCCCCTTTCTGTCCACACCAGAAATTCATTGTGTCCCGTGTTGCGGGCCAGGGGCGTGGCCCTCCGTCGCTCCTTAGAGAAGCCATACAATAGACCGCAATACGCACCGCGCACGCCCCCTGCTCCAAGACGTGAGAGCGTGTCCTGGCGCCCCGCGCCGCCTCGGTGCGCCCCGCGCGTCCTGCGTCCTCCGACTCCTCCTGGTCCCACGTCTTTTTTAAATGCCTGTTTTCACACTTTGAAAAGCCAGCTCTGAGCAGACAGGGCGTCGTCTCGTAGAAACCCCGCATCCCGTTCCCAGCGCATGGGGCGCCCGGAGCAGCCGAGCTTAGCGTAGACTGTGGATGTCGTCCGTCGTTCTGTCTTTGCGCCTGCGCCCCTCCTGCATGTCGGGGGCCGTCCGTGTGTAGTCTCTGGATGGAATCACAGCCAATAAAACACCACCGTGATTTCACACCGTGTGGCCAGTCTCTCCAGAGTCCTGGGCAGCCAGAGGGCAGACCGGGGTCCTGGCGGGAGGGGCCGCACCCTGTGGGACAGGTCTCAGTTACGTCCACGTCCTGCCAGATCGGAAGCACCTTCCCCTGTCGCTGGGACAACTGCAGGGTCTCCCCACCCGTCTGACCCAGATTCACCCGGTTCTCTCTAAGGCAGCCCCAGGGTAATCGTCTAAAAGGCAGACCAGCCCCTTTGGGGCTCCCTTCCTTCCTCTCCCCTCGCCCCTCCTTCCACGAGTCTCCCACCTGCACAGACCCCAACTGGCCTGGCCTTGCCTTCCCCACAGATATGCCAGGCTCTTGAGGGCCCAGGTCCCACTGTGCTGGCCACACGTTCGGCCAAACCCACCACCCTAAACTCCTTCACAGCCCTAGGGGATCCTGCCTCTAGTTTGTGCCGTGGTGGCCGTCTCTTCCCTGTGTCCTTAGGGAGGCCTCTGGGTCCCACACCCCACCAGGGAAGCCTGCCCATCTGGGCTGGGGCTGGAGGAGGTGTCCGTGGAACCCTGGGCACCCTGACCCGGCCCAGAGAACAGCCTTGCTCTCTCCCTTCTGGGCTCCCTCCCGTGTCCTTCCCATACCCAAAGCCCACCCCAAGGCGCATGGTTACTTGTATCCCCAGAAAGGACGTGTGTGGCCTCCACTTCTGGGGGCCTCTCTCCAGGGAGCAAGTCTGGGTCACCTGTGATTTTTCCTCACACTGCTGGCCAGAAATGCTTCCAGCAAAACCTGCCCAGTCTTGGCAAGTAGAAAGGCTGCACTCATCCCCCACCCCGGCCCCCTGCACCCCTCCGCACAGAGCTGAGTCCTGAAGGCCGCTCCAGAGCCATCACTCCTTTGCCTCTGCCTCAGAGGCTGGGTGGTGTCAGGAAGGGCGGCTGTGGGAGGACCTGCCCCTGGGGAGAGTTTGGCCCCAAGTACCAACCCGGGGGCCTTCTGCCTCCTGAGGAAGGAACAGCTCCACCCTCCCGCCCGGATCCGAAACACCGACGGAAGTCTTTGCAGCCCACTCTGTCTTTCGGGTTTGCACGCCACCCACCCCACCCCGGGATGTCCACTCTTCGAAGGGCACTGAAAATGGCACCCACCATTCAGCCTCCACTCCCCCCCCCACCCCAGCCTGGCGTGGCCTAGGCTCAGTCCCGAGCAGCAGCCTGGATATGCTAAGTGAGCGGGCACACCTTCCCTCTGGCCAGCCCTTCCTGGGCGACCTCAGGTGATGGTGTCTGAGGACTCCAGGTAAAGGTGTTTGCTCATTTGATGTTTCCTGAATCCCTATGAGGTGCCAAGCTCAGTTTCATGTGCCAGGGATAACTGAGGTCCCTTCTTCCTGGAACTGATTTTTCCAGTGGCAGGAGACAGATGATAAAAGCATAAATCAAGTGGTGATTTCTTCTTGGAGGAAGCTGAGTGGATTAAGGGCAGAGAGGATGGTGAGGACCCATATTTCACCCCTGAGGAGGTGCGGAGAAGCCCCAAGGAGAGGGAGAGGGAGCCCCGTGGGCCTCCCATGGGAGAGCACTGCAGACAGAGGAACAGCCATGCCCGGGGCCCTGAGGCAGGAGCTGCTCTGGGCCCTTCAGAGCAGTGACCATGACTCCAGCTGACCATGGCCTTGCCCCGGATGCTTGCTCTCTATCCACACTGACCTCTGCAGAATCTCTTTTCTGAATCTTTAACTCTTGACAAAGCAGAGCACACTTGGCTAGGCTGCGCCCTGCAGAGATGCCCTCCCACTCTGCAGGCAGGCAGGTCCTGCCAGCTCTGGCTCTGATGACCTCCTCTCCCTGCTCCCTGCCAGCAGCCAGCAATTTCCTGCTTCCTCTCCTCTCAGGGACCTGCACTCTGTGACCACTTAACTATTAAGCCTGTCAGGACACGATGGTAAAGGTCTGGCAATTAAGGACCGTTTTGTCTAGTCCCGCTAATCCGCGGCGAGACAAGTCCTGTCCACAGTCGCAGCCAGCGGGGCTCAGCGAACCCTGAGTCCCGGCCACCTGTCCACACAATTTGGAACCGTCTCCACTCCTGTCTCAGCAGGTCCCCTCAGGTCTAGGGAAAGGAGGGGTCCTGTCGCGGAGGAGTGGTGGGTCGCAGAGAGCCTGGCTTGAGCTGGTCGCAGGGGCGGGACCGGGGACTGCGGCGGGGGTGGGCTGGTGCTGGGGGCGGTATTGAGGGGCTGGGGCGGGGGTAGGGCTGGGCTGGGGGCGGGATTGGGGGGCTGGGGCGGGGGTGGGGCTGGGCTGGGGGAATTTGGGGGCTGGGGCGGGGGTGGGGCTGGGCTGGGGGAGGAATTGAGGGGCTGGGGCGGGGGTGGGGCCGGGCGGGGGGCGGGATTGGGGGCGGGCTGGGGGTGGGGCCGGTATTGAGGGGCTGGGGCGAGGGTAGGGCTGGGCTGGGGGCGGGATTGGGGGTCTGGGACGGGGGTGGGGGTAGAGCTGGCCTGGGGGCGGGATTGCAGCGGAGCTCGGGGGTTGGGTTGGTAGGGGGCGCCCGGGCTGTCTCAATGCCAGTGTCGGCCACACATCTGCGTGGCCTTACGCATGGAAGGGCCTCAGGGCAGGACCCCGGCTCAGGGACACTCCAGGTGGGCTCTAAGACAAGAGGTGCGGTAGGCAAAGCCCTACCTGCGGGGTGGCCCGCAGCCCCTCGGGGCTCTGTCCCCGCCCACCTGGCCGGCCTGAGCCAATAAACGTGTGCCAGATCGGGCCTCCACAATTGGCTCCGAGAGGGTCACGTGGCAGAAGCCTGGCCAATCAGAACCGGGGAGACGCCAATGCACGGCACGCGGCGAGTCCGCGGACAGGCCTCGGGCTTAGTGCCCCCAAGGTCCTACCTGGGTCCTCCCGGTTCCTTCCGGAATCGTCCCGGTGTCCCCCGCAGGCTGAGTTGGAGCAAGGAGTGGACGGCCTGGGTCCTGTGAGCCGAAGGCGGCAGCTGGTTCTGAGCTGGGCGCTGACCGGCAGCAAGGAGGCCGGGCACCGGATAAGGGACACGTCCGGGCTGCCACGTGTCGCTTATCCTCGGCCGCGACATCAGTCTCTGCCCCTCGCCCAGGGAGCCGAAGCCAGCCGCTGTGGGGTCGTCCTTCCTGCTGCCCCTGCTCGGCCCCCAGACCAGTGGCCAGGGCTGTGGCCCGTGGGGGTGAGGCCTAGGTGGCCCTCGCTGGCCAAGCAGAGGCCCATACCGGTCTGCGGGCAGAGCCCGGGAGTAAGGGGCGCAGACTCCAGTGGTCAGTGCTGGCTGGCAGGCTTCACTCTGCAGCCTGAGGCTCAGAGAAGATCCTTAGCTGGGAGGGTGGGCTCAGTCCGCAGTCCTGCACTGTTCACGCTGCTTCTCCTGGAGGATGAAGCTGGCAGCGCCTCCCTGCTGCTGGCGCCCCACATCCCCCACTCAGGGCCCTGCCCAGGGCTGCGGGTCCATGCCCAGCCGTGCCCAGGGTGATTTCTCTGAGCCTTGGACAAGGCATGAGAGTTGAGGTTTAGTGGATTTTTAAAAAACAAAACACTATTTCTTTCACCCTCAGTTGAGTGAGTCCATTGGGATTTATGCAGCCCAGGGCCAGAAAAGGGCTTTGCCAGGAGAGAGGGAAGTGGTCTGGCCCGGCTAGGGAAAGGCCTGGAGGGTGGGATGGGACTGGGGAGGGTGTAGCAGGAGCTCTGGCTGCTGCCCTCTCACAGCAGGAGACCCAGGAACTGGGGAGCTGGTGGGCAGAGAGGGCAATCCCAGGGTCACATCCCCAGCTCTCTCTGAAGTTCCCTGTGCAAAGACAGTTCTTGGAAAGGCAAACATTAACATGTTACTAACCAACCTTCAAGGCCAACCCGAGCACTGACCTTTGATTTGCTTTAAGAACAAGCCTTTAGTGCAGCAGCAAAGAGAGGAGGGCCTTGTGCTCTGTGTCCGGTTGGCCAAAAACCTTGATCCTCTCAAAGGAGTCCATCAGTCAGAACTTCTGTCCACACATGTCCACTAGGCCCTGACCATGGGACTCAAGGAGGGGGGCACAGCCCATTACACCTGTCTGGCTCCCCCACTCACCCACCCAGGACTGGGCCTGGGTGCAACTTCAGGCCAAGATGGACGACTGACACTTTGTATGCGTTCTCTCCCCTGCTGTTAATTCTTCACACATGGATCAGAAATAAAGTTAAGTAGATAATCAGAATTCACTAACTAGGAGAAAATCACCTATGACTGGGGCAGGAAATACACAAAATAAGCCTGGAAGCAAGGAAATGCTAATTAGCAGACACAAACCCACAACGGTGGGGCATGTCAAAGGGTCACAGCAGCAACTGACCGAGTTCCCAGTGACCAAAGGGGGACACTTTGAACGACAAAGTAAGAGAGTGTCGGGTGCAGAAGAAATACCCATTAGTCCACACAGACATCAGTGAATGAAGAAACAGTGGGGAGGGGCGCCTGGGTGGCACTGCGGTTAAGCGCCTGCCTTCAGCTCAGGGCATGATCCTGGCGTTATGGGATCGAGCCCCACATCAGGCTCCTCTGCTATGAGCCTGCTTCTTCCTCTCCCACTCCCCCTGCTTGTGTTCCCTCTCTCACTGGCTGTCTCTATCTCTGTTGAATAAATAAATAAAATCTTTAAAAAAAAAAAAAAAGAAACAGTGGGGAGAAGAGAGAAATCTGGCATGTGGGATTCCAAATACTTCAGGTACAAACACTGCCTTCAAGGGGATGGAACAGGTCCCTCACTCTGAGTGTGGGCTGCACATAGTGACTTCCCTCCAAAGAACACAGTACGAAAAAGGGGTAAAAACAGCAGCTGATAGTGGAGAAGCTGACGAAACCACCACCTCCGGAGCAGGTCAACAGCACAGTGATCCACCATGTTGACAGCGTGTGCCCTTGATAAGATGGGATGAGAAGGGCACTTCGGCTCTGTGGTTTTCTTCTCCCAAACCCATTTCCCCAATCTCACCACGAGACAAACGTCAGACTAACCCAGTTGAAGGGTGTTCTACAAATTAACTGACACCAGCACTCCTTAAGTGTCAAGGCCATAAAACACAGGAAATGTCTGAGAAAAATATCACAGCCAAGAGGAGCCTAAGGAGACATGACACCTAAAAACTGTGATATCCACAATGAGATCTTGGAACAGAAAAAGGACACCAAGTAAAACCTAAGGAAATCGGAATAAAGAATGGACTTTAGTTAACAAGCATGTTTCAATGTTGGTTCATCCAACATTGCATAGCAAATGTACCATACTCATGAAAGATGTTAATAATAGGGGAAATCAAGTGCGGGAATATGGGAACACTGTGCACTATCTTCATAACTTTTTAAAAAAATTTAAAACTGTTCTAAAATTATAAGTTTACTTAAAAACTTAATCTGGAAAAGGCAGAATCCAATTCAAACACCATTAAAACCAGCAGCTAATGAAGGACACAGAAGAGAAGGAAATGCAGGTTCAACCCCTAACCAGCCCACCTGTCCGCAGAGCAGAAAAGCCACATGGGGGATGGACAGTCCCGGGCTTCCTCCCGAATGTTCTCACTGCTTCCCCACAGGCAACGTGGGAGCTGCTGCATGGAAGCAGGATGCAGGGAAACAGGGAAGAGCAGGCAGATTCCTAATGGGAAGGAGGGGTCCAGAGCTCCGTCCTCCTGGGGATGATGTGAAGTTCCTGCCTTGCTGCCCCAGCTCTGACGGGTGGAGTAAACCTGGCCAGGTTGCCTGCCACCATCTCAGCCATGCACAGGTAAGACTGACCTGGCCCACCTGAACTCTGCCCAGCCCCTACCAAACTCTCAGGCCACAGAGGCATTTGGGGTCATCAAAAGCCCCATAGCAGTCCAATGCGGAAGAAAAAGCAAGTCATTCTCAGAAATGGTGGGAAGAGGGGCACCTGGGTGGCTCAGCAATTAAATGTCTGCGTTCAGCTCAGGTCATGATCCCAGGGCCCTGGGATCGAGCCCCGCATCAGGCTCCCTGCTCAGCAGGAAGCCTGCTTCTCCCTCTCACACTCCCCTTGCTTGTGTTCCTTTCTTGCTGTCTCTCTCTGTCAAATAAATAAATAAAATCTTACAAAAGAAAAAAAATGAAAGAAATGGTGGGAAGAGTGTAAAACCTCATCATGCTATATCAAAGCTGGAAATTTATTCAGGATGGGGCTGTCCTCGTGCAAGCAAAATGGAAAGAACCAGTAAAGCAACCAGACAGACACACTACAGAGAAACAAGCAAACAAGTAAATACTGAGTGCAAACATGGACCAAGAGCCCAACCTAGCAGAAAAATAACTCAAGAAACAACATAGTAAGAGCATGAATTCAATAAAATTCAAAGTTCTGAGGGAAAAAACATGTAACCCAAGAAGATCTGATTCAAGGATAAAGCACTTAACACATCTCCTCAGTAAGGAAGCAGCTGAAAATCAGGAAAAGAAACAGAGGATTTAAACAATGCCATTAGCTAACTCGGCCAATTGAACATATATAGAACCCCACACTCAACTGAAAAAAATGCAAATTCTTCTAAAGTTCACGTAAATATTTACAAAAATTAACTGCTGATTAGGCCAGAAAGCTCATCCCAACATAATTAATGGGCTTGACAGAAGACAGAACATGTAGTCTAGCCTCAGGGCAACCAGTCTAGAGACCAACAACAAGGGTAATTAGAAACCCCCATATGTTTGGAAATTAAACTTGTTTTAACTGTAGGACAGAGTACACATTGAAATGTACTGTTGTGTTTTCAGTATGTCCTTATAAATTGGTTAAAAGACTTGTGGTGACCACTGAAAGAATAAGATATAAATACGCATATAGAATTCACAAACTGGCAGAAGAATAAAGAAGTGGAGAACTGTGGTTAATCTACCAGGGACAGAAATGGAGGGGAAAGGAAGCAAAGAGAAGGTACAAAAAAGGTGTTAATCCTAGGTTCCAATAAATCTAGTCATCTAAGCAATCAGAGCAGGTGCCAAGCTGGCTGTCTGTGTCCTGGGACCCAGGTTGTTGGCTGCTCCGGTCACCTCCCAGCTGCTGGTTTCTGCTGCCTTTTCCCACAAGGCAGCTCTGCCAGTAGCACAGCCAGAAGTCCCAGGGAGCAACCACCCCCAGGACTGACCAGAGGGTTGAGCCACCGCAATTGTTTTCATCCTGGAACAAATAAGAGGAAAAATTCCAAGATGTGCATTTACCATGTGTCCCCCACTGGAATGACCCTCATGAAGCTCTCAAGAAACCACCTCTTCTGTGTCAATATCCTCTCACCAAAATCCACTAGAAACACCCTGTAGCTGAAGAAGTTGGGTGTGTCACTTGTCACAGGGAAAGGGGACACACAGGATGGGAACCACGGGCATCTCAGTGAGAAAGGACTTCTAGGATTTGGGTACGTTGGGTGGTTTGGGGGGAGGGCTCGAGGAAGAGGGCTTTGCTCTGGGTCAGATGCCGGTCAGGAGTTGGGATGCTCTCCGTGACTGGGCTTCTGGATACACCTCATCCAGGCAGTGGCTGGACGTCTGAAGCCAGACGGACACTGATGGCCAAGCACAGCCACCACTCCAGCTAGCCAGCAGAGGGGATGCTGGGGCATTTCTGTGGCTCAGACAATGTTTGTATTTGTCTGTGTTCAGCATGGTCACAAAGTGCTCTCATGTCTGTCTTTGCCTGGTTGTATTGTCCTGTGAAACTCTGTCTGTTCAGTGGGGACCCCAGGGCCTTCCTGGGAGTGCTGGGCCAGCCCCTGGAAGTCACAGCTGCATTTTTCTTTCTCACTGTCTGCCTTCCATCCCTGTACCATGGCCCCACTTCCCATTTGGTGGTCCCTGCACCTCCAAGTGACAGACTTGGACACCAGCACTTGTCTTTGGGGTGGCTTCCAGGGGAACACAAATGAAGACGGAAGTGGACCGAGGAAGTAGTTCCCCTGGATGGGATTGGAAAGGATCCGGTGAGTGGGGAGATTGCAGCATCCAGTTACCACGCCTGCCGCCTGCTGATGCACCCAGCCCTAAGGCCGTAACAGCCAGGGTGGTGTGTGCCCTCAAATGGCTGAGCAGCGCAGCATTTCACCAGTGCACCACCCTTAATTGTCCTCTCGCTGATGAACATTGGGCTGTATCTGTTTCATCATAAAATAAGCTACTACGAAGTCTTTTTACGGACATTTCTCTTAGGTGAATACCTATGGGTGGCATTCTGGGTCACGGGTAGGTGTATGCCTAAGTTTAGAAGAAACTGCAAAACCGTTTTCTAAAGTGGTTGTGCCAGTGATATATGTAGAACGAGCAGCATATTCTCGTCAACGTTGGCTGTGAGTTGCTGTCTCACGGCATTTAGGCTACTTTAATAAAAACACGACAGGCTGTGGCTCAAACAGCATTTCTTTCTAGCAGCCCTGCAGGCTGAAGTCTGAGATCAGGGTGTCGGCCAATTCAGTGTCTGCTGAAAGGCTCTTCCTCATCTACAGATGGCATCTTCTCACTGTGTCCTCAGTGGCGGAGGAGGCGGGGGGCTCTCAGGGGTCCCCATTTATAATTGCACTCATGATCCAACCACCCCAAGCCCCACCTCCTAATATCATCAGCGTGGCTCCACGCTCAGGCCAGCCCACAGCAGTGGTGAGTGTTCCGTGGCTCCACGCCACGCTAGTCCATGGCAGCGGTGAGTGTTCTTTCACCAATACTGCACTGTGTTGATTACCATACCTTTATAGTGAGTCTTGAAGCTGGATAGTGTTGGTCCTCCAACTTTGTTCTTCTTCAATATTGTATTGGCTATTCTGGGTCTTTTGCCTCTCCATATAAACCTCAGAATCAATTTGTCAATATCCAAAAGAGAACTTGCTGGGATTTTAACTGGGATTACACGGAATCTATACATCTAGTTGGGAAGAACTGACATCCTGATAATATCGAGTCTTCCCATTCATTTTTCTAAAAAGATTTTATTTATTTATTTGACAGACAGAGAGCATGCACACAGGCAGGGGCAAGGGACAGAGGGAGAGGGAGAAGCAGACTCACCGCTGAGCAGGGAGCCCGATGCAGGGCTCGATCCCAGGACCCTGGGATCATGACCTGAGCTGAAGGCAGACGCTTCACCAACTGAGCCATCAAGGTGCCCTGAGTCTTCCTGTTCACGAACATGGAATATCTCTCCATTTATTTAGAGCTCCTTTGATTTATTTCATCAGAGTTTTATAGTTTCCTCGTATAGGCCCTCTACATGTTTTGTTAGATTTATACTATGTATTTCATTTCTTTTCGGTATGACTGTATGTAGTATTGTGTCTTTTACTTCAAAGTCCAATTATTCACTGCTGGTATTGGTATTTAAAATTTTTTTTGGTAAAAAAATTATTATACACCAAGACTTTTTTCTTTTAGTTTACAGTTCTATGAGTTTTAGTGTATAGAATTATGTAATTGCATAATACTTAATGGTGAAATGCTGACTGCTTTTCCCCTAAGATCAGAAACAAGGTAAAGACATCCTCTCTCACCACACTTACTCAATGTTGGAAGGCCTAGCCAGTGCAAAGGACAAGAAAAAGGAGTAAAAATAATATAGACTGGAAAGGGAGACACACAGACTACATGATTATTTATGCAGAAAATTGGAGACTATTCTAAAACAACCACAACATATTTTACCCCATGTTAACAGTTAAATGACCTAGGTCACAGGGTAACACACAAAAATCAACCTTATTACTATATACAAGCAATAAAAAGCAATACAAAATTAGAAACTGCAATTGAACACAATTGCTTCCTTGAAAGAAAGGAAGAAAGAAAGCAAGCTTTGAAACTGGAACTCAGTCACAAGAGGAAAGTTGGAAAGAACTCAAATACATGGAGGTTAAAGAGCACGCTACTAAAGGATGAATAGGTCAATCAGGAAATTAAAGAACTTAAAAAATTCATGGAAACAAATGAAAATGAAAACACTACTGTTCAAAACCTTTGGGATGCAGCAAAGGCGGTCCGGAGAGGGAAGTACATAGCAATACCAGCCTTTCTCAAGAAATGAGAAAGGTCTCACATACATGACCTAACCCTACACCTAACGGAGCTGGAGAAAGAACAGCAAATACAGCTTAAATCCAGCAGGAGAAGGGAAATAATAAAGATCAGAGCAGAAATCAATGAAATAGAAACCAAAAGAAGAGTAGAACAGATCAACGAAACTGGGAGCTGGTTCTTTGAAAGAATTAATAAGATTGATAAACCCCTGGCCAGACTTATCCAAAAGAAAAGAGAAAGGACCCAAATTAATAAATCATGAAGGAAAGAGGAGAGATCACGACCAACATCGAAGAAGTACAAACAATGATAAGAACATAATATAAGCAATTATATGCCAATAAATTAGGCAATCTGAAAGAAATGGATGCATTCCTAGAGACGTATAAACTACCTAAACTGAAACAGGAAGAAGGAGAAAACCTGAACAGACCCATAACCAGCAAGGACATTGAAGCAGTAATCAAAAATCTCCCAACAAACAAGAGCCCAGGATCAGTTGGCCTCCCAAGGAAATTCTACCAAACATTTAGAGAAGAATTAATACCTATTCTTCTGAAGCTGTTTCAAAAATAGAAATGAAAGAAAACATCCAAACTCCTTCTATGAGGCCAGCATTACCTTGATCCCAAAACCAAAGACCCCACCAAAACGAGAATTACAGACCAATATCCCTGATGAACCTGGATACAAAAATTCTCACCAAGATACTAGCCAACAGGATCCAACAGTACATTAAAAGGATTATTCACCACAACCACGTGGGATTTATTCCTGGGCTGCAAAGGTAGTTCAACATTCGCAAACCAATCAACGTGATACCCACATTAATAAAAGAAAGGACAAGAGCCATGTGGTCCTCTCAATAGATGCAGAAAAAGCATTTGACAAAGTACAGCATCCTTTCTGGATTAAAACTCTTCATGGTGTGGGATAGAGGGAACATACCTCAATATCATACAAGCCATCTATAAAAAACCCACATGAGAATGAGAATATCATTCTCAAAGGGGAAAAACTGAGAGCTTTCCCCCTAAGGTCAGGAACACGGCAGGGACACTCTCACCACTGCTGTTCAACATAGCACTAGGAGTCCTAGCCTCAGTACTCAGACAACAAAAAGAAAGAAAACGCATCTGAATTGGCAAAGAAGTCAAACTCTCCCTCTTCACAGATGACATGATACTCTATGTGGAAAACCCAAAAGACTCCACCTGCAAATTGCTAGAACTCATACAGGAATTCAGCAAAGGGGCAGGATATAAAATCAATGCACAGAAATCAGTTGCATTTCTATACACTAACAATGAGACAGAAGAAAGAGAAATTAAGGAGTCGACCCCATTTACAATTACACCCAAAACCATAAGATACCTAGGAATAAACCTAACCAAAGAGGCAAAGGATCTGTACTCAGAAAACTATGGAACACTCATGAAAGAAATTGAGGAAGACACAAAGAAATGGAAAAATGTTTCATGTTCATGGATTGGAAGAACAAATATTGTTAAAATGTCTATGATACCGAGCAATCTACACATTCAATGCAATTCTGATCAAAATACCATCGACGAGGCGCCTCAGTGGCTCAGTCGTTAAGCGTCTGCCTTCGGCCCTGGGCATGATCCCAGAATCCTGGGATCAAGCCCTGAATCGGGCTCCCTGCTCCGCTGGGAGCCTGCTTCTTCCTCTCCCACTCCCCCTGCTTCTGTTTCCTTTCTCGCTGGCTGTCTCTCTCTCTGTCAAGTAAATAGATAAAATCTTTAAAAAAAAAAACCCATCAACAATTTTCAAAGAACTGGAACAAATAATCCTAAAATTTGTATGGAACCAGAAAAGACTGAATAGCCAAAGGAATGTTGAAAAAGAAAACCAAAGCTGGTGGCATCACAATGCCGGATTTCAAGCTCTATTACAAAGCTGTGATCACAAAGACAGCATGGTACTGGCTCAAAAACAGACACATAGACCAATGGAGCAGAATAGAGACCCCAGAAATGGACCCTCAACTCTATGGTCAACTAATCTTCGACAAAGCAGGAGAGAATATCCAATGGAAAAAAGACAGTCTCTTCAACAAATGGTGCTGGGGAAATTGGACAGTCTCATGCAGAAGAATGAAATGGACCATTACCTTACCCCATACACAAAAATAGACTCAAAATGGATGAAAGACCTCAATGTGAGACAGGAATCCATCAAAATCCTGCCTGTGGGCAGCAACCTTTTTGACCGCAGCAAATTCTTGCTAAACCTGTCTCCAAAGGCAAGGGAAACAAAGCCAAAAATGAACTACTGGGACTTCATCAAGATAAAAAGCTTTAGCTCAGAAAAGGAAACAGTCAACAGAACTAAAAGACAACCAGCAGGATGGGAGAAGGTATTTGCAAAGGCCATGACAGATAAAGGGTTGGTATCCAAGACCTGTAAAGAACTTATCAAACTTAACATCCAAAGACCAAATAATCCAATCAAGAAATGGGCAGAAAACAAGAATAGATATTTCTTCAAAGAAGATATTCAAATGGCCAACAGACACATGAAAGAACGCTCAACCTCACTTGGCATCAGGGAAATTCAGATCAAAACTACAATGAGATACCACCTCACACCAGTCAGAATGGCTAAAATTAGCAAGTTGGGAAATGACAGATGTTGGCGAGGATGCTGAGAAAGGGAAATCCTCGTGCACTGCTGGTGGGAATGCAAGCTGGTGCAGCCACTCTGGAAAACAGTGTGGAGCTTCCTCTAAAAGTTAAAAACAGAGCTACCCTACAACCCAGC
Organism: Ursus americanus; assembly: GCF_024610735.1. NCBI lineage: Eukaryota > Metazoa > Chordata > Mammalia > Carnivora > Ursidae > Ursus > Ursus americanus. The sequence goes on from NC_142134.1 coordinate 83,427,761, forward strand.
AATTACAGTACTGGGTATTTACCCCAAACTTACAAATGTAATGATCCGAAGGGACACCTGCACCCCAATGTTTATAGCAGCAATGTCCACAATAGCCAAACTATGGAAAGAGCCCAGATGTCCAACGACGGATGAATGGATAAAGAAGATGTGGTATACACACACACACACACACACACACACACACACACACACACAGTGGAATATTATGCAGCCATAAAAATGAAATATTGCCATTTGCAATGACATGGATGGAACTAGAGGATATTATGCTAAGCAAAATAAGTTAACCACAGAAAGACAATTATCATATGATCTCACTCCATACGTGGAATTTCAGAAACAAAACAGAGGACCATAGGGGAAGAGAGGAAAAAATGAAACAAGAGGAAACCAGAGAGGGAGACAAACCAAAAGACTCTTAATCATAGGAAACAAACTGAGGGCTGCTGGAGGGGAGGAGGGTGGGGGATGGGGTAATTAGGTGATGGGCATTAAGGAGGGCACATGATGTAATGACCACTGGGTGTTATATAAGACTGATGAATCACAGACCTATATCTCTGAAACCAATAATACATTATATATACTTATTTGAATTAAAATAAAAAATGTTAGGAAAAAGGAAGGAAGGAAGGAAGGAAGGAAGGAAGGAAGGAAGGAAGGAAGGAGAAATGAAGAAGAAAAGAAAGAAGAAAGGAAGGACGAAGGAAAGAATGAGTGATCGATAAAAAGGCAGACCGAAAGACTTAGGTATAAATCTAACCAAACATGTATAGGGTCCGTATGCTGAAAACCATAAAATGCTGATAACAATTTAAAAAGACCTACATAAATACAGTGATATAACATACTCATGAATGGGAAGTCAATCTCCCCCAAAATGATCTATAGAATTAGCATAATTCCAAAAATCCTAGTAGGACATTTTCATAGATACAGATGATTCTAAAATTTATATGAAATGGTTATGGAGCTAGGATAGCTCAAGTAATTTTTTATAAAGAAGAACAAAGGTGGACGAATCAGACTACCCAATTTTAATACTTTCCCTAAAGCAACAACAATCTAGACAGTGTGTTGTTGGCAAGGGGACAAGACACACAGGCGCAAAGGTCAGAATAGAGTCCAGGAATAGATGCAAATACATATGGTCGACTGATCTTTGACAACGTGCAAAAGCAATCCAGGGGAGAAAGGACAGTCTTTTCAACAAATGGTAATGGAACAATTAGTCACCCATATGCAAAAAATTGAACTGTGACGTACACCTTATGCCTTACAACTAACTCAAACTGGATCACATATAAATAAGCATAAAAGTATAAAATATTTGCAAGAAAACGGAAAAATATATTCATGACCTGGCATCTAGCACAGTTTTAGAAATGACACCAAAAGCATAATCCATGAAATAATCCATGAAAGAAAGGCATTGATAAATTGGACCTCATCAAAATTAAAAACATTTGGCCTGCTGACACAGTGCTGAGAATGAAAACACAAGCTAGAGACTGGGAGAAATACTTACAAACCACATAGCCAACTGAGGACTTGTAGCCAGGATATAGAAAGAACTGTCAAAACTCAACAATGAGAAAATAAAACCCCTCAATTAAAAAGTGGGCAAAAGATGCACCACAGACGAAATAATGGCAGAGAAGCACAAGGGGTCCCACGTCAGCAGCCCCAGGGAAACGCACAGTAAGTGAGAGCGAGACCCTGCGTTGCCATCAGAAAGGCCAACAAGGGACACAAACCCTTACGTCCACGTGCAGACCTGTGCCGGAGTGTTCACAGCTGCTCCAGGCACAACCGTCGAACTGAAACACAGAAGCTTTGCGTGAGCTGGTAAACTGTGGCCTGCCCACGCCACAGGAAAGGGGGGCATGGACATGTGCAGCGGCGGGGGTGCTCAGAGGTCTGTGCTGACCACGCTCCTGAGACGGCAGCTGCGGTGCTGAGGTCAGTGGTTGCCAGGAGCCACAGGCGGGGAGGGTGTGTAGCAAGAAAGGGCTGGCGGGAGCAAGGAGTCTCCGGCTGATGCGCTGCTCTGTGCCCTGACCAGTGGTTGCACAAATCCATGTATGTGGAGGAACTCCAAAACCAACAGAAATAGGCTAATTTAAAATTTCTCATTTAAAAAACAAAATAATTAACACATACTCCTGATTAAAATACTAAGTAAGCTGTAACGCAAGGCAATTTCTCCACGTAGTAGGAGGCATTTGTGAAACGCCCACAACCATCGTGCTTAAAAGCAGACTTCAAGAACACCCCCATCAGGGGCCGGGGTGGCGCGGCCCGGGAACCACCCGACTCTTCGTTTCGGCTCAGGTCGTGATCTCCGGGCTGTGGCATCGAGCCCCGCGGCGGGCTCCGCGTTCAGTGGGGAGTCTGCAGGAGACTGTCTCTCCCTCTGCCCCCACCCCCCACTCAAGCTCCCTCTCTCTCTCTCTCAAGAAGAGTCCCCACCAAAGTCTCAGACCACAGCACGCTTGCTGTCGTCTTCCACAGGGAGCGTGAACCACAAAGGAGCAGTGTGCGTGGAAGAAACGTCGGCAACAGGCTCGTGGTCTGTTGTGACCCCACCGCGTGGACCTCCCCGGAATCCCCCTGGAGCCTCGGAACCGACTCCGCACAAAGCAGCACGTCCTCTCATCACCAGTTAGCACACGGGCCAGGCCCCCCCTTCCTGAGTGGAGACAGGAAACAACCAACCACACAAGAAACGTGAGAACTCTGAAGAAAACGCGGACGCCCCTGGGAAGACACACAAACACGCCGTATTGTGGGTGTTGAAAGCCAACCCACAACGTACCGATGAGAAACTTTCTGTAGCAAACAAAACGAGCGCCCTGCAACTCTGGTGTGCCCCAGGGTGGCCTTACGTGACCTGCGCGAGCCACGAGTGTGACCAAGCCGGTCCTGGTAGCTAGAACCCTTGCAGGTGCTCCTGGGGGCGCTGAGGGACAGTGCTCTGGCCAGAGGCAGGGGGATCTGAGACCAGACACGCCTCCATCAGGGAGCACATCTGCCCACCCCAGCCACGCTCCCGGAGGTAGGCCCGGTCATCTCCAGTGGCCCCTCCAGCTGCTCTGGGGTGCAGTGTGGCAGACAGGGGAAGGGAAGGAGAAGGTGACTCAGCAACGTCCCAGTGCAACACCTACACAGCCATGGCACCGTGCACGATTAATGGTGCGGACCTCTGTCTCCCTCCATCTCTCCAGAGCCCTGGGCTTCTGGGACCACTGCCCCCAACCCTCCGCAGCTCTGAGGTCCTGGGACCACCTTCCTGAGCCCTGGGGTCCCACAAACAACAGAACGATAAACAGTACAAACACCAGAATACCTCCTAGAACTCTTAGCTAGAATTATGTCTGTCTTGTGCTCCCCAAGATCTTAAAGAAGTGATTTCCCACCACCAAGAGTATATTCTTTTTTTTTTTTTTTAAGATTTTATTTATTTATTTGAGAGAGAGCGAGCAAGAGAGCGCGAGACGAGGGGAGGAGCAGAGGGAGAGGGAGAAGCAAACCTTGTGGTGAGCAGGGAGTCTGATGCAGGCTTGAGCCCATGACCCTGGGACCATGACCTGACCCGAAACCAAGAGTCGGACACTTAACTGACTGAGCCACCCAGGCACCCCTTGACTAAAAACGTTCTAAGCGTCTGCCTTTGGCTCAGGTCGTGATCTCAGGGTCCTGGGATCGAGTCCCACATCAGGCTCCCTGCTCAGTGGGGGGTCTGCTTCTCCCTCTGCCATTCCCCTTGCTCATGCTCTTTTTCAAATGAATAAATAAAATCTTTTAAAAAATATTCTTAAAGCAGCAAATTTGTTTTCATAGTACCCCAATGCACTTAAAAAACAGCAGGAATAAATGTAAGTTAAATTATTTACTTTTCATACCAAAATAAAATCCAGCTTAATAAAAATGAAGCTGACAAGAGTCCTACTGTAGAGCCCGCACATGGTTGAGACGGACCTGCGCCTCTCTCTAGGACCTGGGAAAGCATCTCACTGCCATGTAAATACGAGAAGGTACAACAATGGAACCAATGGTCTTTTTCTTGAAAGTAGGTTTCAGGCCCAACGTGGGGCTTGAACTCACGACCCTAAGGTTGAGAGTCACAGGCTCTACCTACTGAGCCAGCCAGGTGCCCCCCCTCTTTGGTCTTTGATGGAGGGAGTGGTATGTCCTACAGGTGATTTACCGGGTAAGCGCAGGTGTATTTCAGAGTAACTAGGAGATGGAGATACTTTCATTGTCCCAGTGAAAGGGTGCAGTCAGGACAGTGAAGCAGGCAGCCCCCCAACAGCCCACGGGTCTGGCCACAGCTGCCCTTATGGGGGTCTCGCTGTACCCACTGCGGGTCTTATCCTTAAGAACCAATAGTCCAAGGGAGACATGTACGCTCAGCCTCCAGCAGCGCTGTGCCTCGTGCTCCTGAGATACTGAGGCCTTTCTGTGCGGGCCAGGGCAGAGCTAACACGGTTTCTTTGGCAAACATGTGTTACATTTTAGGGGATGCACAACCACGTCTGTAATAGTTCTTACAGTTACAATGGGACTCACACGTTTTCAGGCACATGGATTTGCACTGGAGTGCAACCACCAGTAGGACCTCAGGTCAGAGGAGCACACGAGCACACACAGGCCTTCCAGGCCTGCAGGGAGGGGTACAGCCGCCTTCTCTGGGGCGTTCCCTGGTCTCTGGTGGAGCAAGGAGCATCGCAGGCCCCTGGTGCCCACCAGCCTCACCTAGCCCCAGCGCAGACTCGGACCAGCAAGAGGGGCCTAACCCCGAAGACGCCCCCGCCTGCGGCTCCCTGCCGCCGACTCCAGTATCCAGGGGAACGTCTGCTAACTTGACATTTGTGAGATGAAGTAAACTTCACCTTACCGAAAGAAAGCAAATAAAATAGGCAAAGTCCGTTTCTTTCTTTTTTTTTTAATTAAGATTTTACTTATTTATTTGAGAGAGAGAGAGACAGAGAGAGCAAGAGAGAGCATGAGTGGGGAGGAGAGGGAGAAGCAGACTCCCTGCTGAGCACAGAGCCTGACGTGGAACTTGATTCCAGGACCCTGGAATCATGACCTGAGCTGAAGGCAGACGCCTAACCGACTGAGCCACCCAGGCGCCCCTGCAAAATCTGTTTCTTAACAGTAAACTTTTCTTTCAAGTTTACTGATCTGAAACCCATGAGAGAATACAATTTTGGTTATCGTATTCTGTCTTTTCAGCTCCAGTTTTCTCAGATTTTCAAGATTCTGTCAATTATGTAACCTTTAAAAAATAAAGTTTTGGGCACAGTGCCTCCCCCCCAGTGGTCTCTCATGGGTAATTTCATGTCTGCTTGACTGGGCCCTGGGATGCCCAGACACAAATTACTCTGGGTGTGCCCGTGAGGGTGTTTCTGGATGAGAGGAGCATCCGGTCTGGTGGGCTGAGCCTCCCAGTGTCGGTGGGCATCACTCAAGCCCTGGAGGGCCTGAGTAGAACAGAAAGGTGGGGGAAGAGAGAGCACCTCCTGCCTGACACCTGAGCTGGGACATGGTCCTCTCCTGCCCTCCACGGCACTGCACATGCCCTCCCCAGTCTACAGCTGACAGACGGCCTCCATAGTCCTGTGAGCAAACTCCCTTTACATGTATGCAGACAGCAAATGGAGTCACTCCTGTCAGGCAGTGACCTGACCAGCCAAGACCGGGGATCGCCAAGACCAGCACAAGCTGACGACACCAGCAACGGTAACCAGAACCAGAAGAGGCCGGCAAAGGCCCAAGACCGATTAAACTCCTTTAAAAAGGGAGGTGTTTTGCAGCGAGTGTCGACTCTCCAGAGGATGACCCTTTCATGTCTGACTGTATCCGAGAGGCGACTGCCACCCCAATCTCTGTCCAACTGCTCTCTGAACAGGGCAGAGCCCCCCGACCCCGCCACAGCCCGGACATAACAAGCACTTCATGCAGACAGCTGACCTGGACGGGACCAAGTTCTCCTCTCAACTGCTCGCTCACAGGCTGACTTTGCGTTTGGTTTGTTAACATCTTGTTCCCTTGTATCTTGTTTGCTGTGATTTTTTAATGTGCTTTGGTTTGTGTGAGGTGTATGTGTAGTGAAATGTCACTGAGTTTGGAACCTAAGCCTTGCTTACAGCTGAGGAAAGCTGACGCTTTGGGAGAACACGACCGTGTGCCCGCCTCAGCGCTCCTGACAGTGCACGCCGAGAGCCGCGAGCGCGTACCCTTCGCCGGCTCTGCTCCTCTGGAGGACCCCGACTAACACCCTGACAGGGAGTAAGATACCGTCAGTCCACCCGCCACAGGGACTAGCAGGTTCTCTTTTTAACAGTGTTTTCATTGGCACATGGAGCTCAAACCAAAGGGAGTCCTCACTCCCAGCAAACAGACGAGCGGCGTGGACGTCACTCACACCCCGCCAACCACTGGACCAGCCTCACTGAAGTGTGCGGCTACAAGGGCCGCGCAAAGCAGAGTACGGAGGCAGTTCATCTGTGAGGCAGACAACGGCGTGCGGGGGCTGGTACTGTCCATTACACACAGTACGTAACAGATCATCTATCTTAGGCTCTTAGAGGTACTTCACATTATCTGTAAAAAACCCCAAAACTCCAAAAAGCCAAGTGTTTTAGATTATAAATTTCCAACTTGAAAGAATTTTAGGTAAGTTTTTCTTTTGCTTTTATTACAAGCATATAATATTAATTGGCAAAACACTGAGTACAAGCTTCACTATCATAAAATCAAAACATTTAAGCAATATTCCAAAAAAGATTTTAGACAAAAACTAGCCACCAATAGTACAAAAATTACACACCAACACAAAGCATAAAAAATGTAAACTTTCAAATTAAACAGTCAAAAATATGTATCTGCATTGTCATCTCAATAAACCGCGACACATGTGGCAATCAGGCTAACGGCGGCTCACGCCCCGGACCCACATCATTTGGGGAAAAATGCTTTCCTTAGACCCAATTAAGTTGTCAGAATAGACGTTTACACTAATGCTACACACATTTTAGGGGACACTCAAACTTCAGTCCACCCTTCAGATGCGCTCATGGACGTGGTGAACCACACGCGATGCTGGTGGAGAGCGGGGGGCGGGGGGTGAGGGCAGAGCCTCCTTGGTGGGCTGGCGGCTGGCCGCATCACACCTGTCCCTGCCTGGCAGGGACGGGATCTTTGTAAAGATTACGGCTAGGTTGAATAATGGTCTTCTAATCTACTCATCCCACCTCACGAGTCTGTTCAAATGCCAGGGCAGAGAAACACATTGGCTTATCACGCTAAGGTCACACGTGATGTGGTGGAGTGTAAAATGATTTCCTGAGGAAACAGAGAAACCGGATTGTTTCTGACTTAGCTATCTGCGCCGCTTACCTTCAATGTCTCGAGAGCATATCTAATATTCACGTATAAAGTAGAGATCAGCTGGCGTGTTCCTAGAACAATCAATCCAATGACACATTTTAAGTTGCTGTAAAATGCCCTCCTGTGCGCTTTGAGGAAAAAAGGAAACGACTTTCTAAAGACTTCACCACAAGGAGGCATCAGAGGCCGCACGCCCTGGAGGGACAGTAGCTCCATCCAGAGTGTGGGCATCCAGGGCTGTGAGCGCGCAGGGTCTGAAAGCAGGAGACCCAGGGCGGCCACACACCACTTCCCGGCAGCCTGCCCGGTCACGTACGGGGCACACACACAAACCATCCCCAAACAGCATTCTTGTAACGACAGTGAAAAGGAAAAACCAAACAGCCGAATGTACATGTTTTGAAATTCCACCGACGTTCCCTTTCGATTTAGCAGAAGAGATGCGACATTACAATTTGAACAGGTGTCTAATAAATGCGTCTTGGAACCTATTGCACAAAAGCATCAACAATGCTCTTCATCATCTCTATAAAACAAAAACGTACAAAGTAAAAGCTACTCAAAGTAAAAAGAAGAAGCTTGCAAAACATGTCACAATTTCATTTTATATGCCTGTAAATAAAGCTGGACCACGGAAACCAAACAATTGGATGGGAAAATATGATAGAAGGCTTAAAATAGAATAAATAATTTTATAAAGTTAAGTTTTCTTTTTTTTAACCCCCCAAATCTTAAATTCAATATTATATATTCTATCTGAATTTTCTATCTTCATGAAAACTGCATGTAGTGAGACCGCGTGCTGGGAGGCGCGTCCCACTGCCGGTGACGGTGACGCAGGAAGGTAACTGAACAGCACTTGTGTTACCAGCGTAAACAGTCGTGAAAACCACTTCACAGGAACTCCGTCTGCTAAAAAAAGAAACTGATCCTGGCTTTCATGCTCGAAAAAACAAAACTCAGCCTTTTGAGGTGAAATGAAAGTGTGCCAGTGGGGAAGGGACCACGGAAGCTGCCCTGGGACACAGGCTCTGGGCTCCTGTCAGCCGAGGGGCAGGGGTCCCCGGGGCCGTCGTGCAGTGAAGACAGTCTGCATGAGGAATCTTAGAAAAATAGGTACGTCTGCTGCTGAGGTTTTGTCAGGTTAACACGATTACAAAAGGGGGTCACAGGAGGGTCAGCAGCCAGCCGGCGGTGTTAGCGCTGGCTCGGTCTCCACCTCCTTGTGCATCGGAACACGTCCACTTAGCACCATAGCAAATTCAAGTGATTTCAAAGATAGCTACAAAGTTACAAATATGTACTAGGAGATTATTACAGCGACACTCAGTCGAATCTGAACTGTGAGTTGATTTTGTCTGAATTTGGGTGCTTACACTGTTGAGCCCTCCCCTCCTCCGCCACCCAGGGAAATAGCCAGTTGGAACGCTCCACCTAAAACCGCACTGTGGTCACGCGTGGTTGTGCGGCGCGTCAGTAGTAGTGTGTATGCTGAGGTAGACAGGTAATATTGACTCATACACACCTACTCGCTAACCCTCGTGGAGCGACTCGAATGCACGCCTGGGACGGACAGCAAGCTTGGCCAACCGAACGCGTCAGACACTCACTACTGGGCGTTAACGGGCTTTAATGAGAGGCGAACGCTGACCAACTCCTAACAGAACCTGTTTTTAGGTTTCTAAGAGGTCTTACATTAGGGTCCCTTGGATTGAATTAATCTGAATGGTTTTCTTGTCACCAAGATTAGGTCTCACGTATATGGAAGAGGAAGCAGAAGAAACCCAACGCTAACTTTCAAAGCAAATGTGAGAAGAAACTCTAGTCAAGGCGGTGACATACCCCACGAAGAAAGGAGGTGGGCGGTCGTGGACACCGGCGCTGGCGGCCGCCCGGGGGGTGACTGCGGAGGACCGAGAGGAACTCAGAGCTCACAGACAAACGGACGGTGCGGACGGAGAGGACAAGGACGGACACAGAACCCCAGGACAACACTTCCATGGCCCCGGAAAACGGCTGCGTTCTCCTCCTGCCTTTACACTTTCCAAGTTACTGTTTTAAAGGGACAAACGCCTGTGTGCTGGCAGAGCTTATTCACTAATTCCACAAAAATATTAATATTTGGGAGGAGAAAGGGGTTAACAAAGTGTGTGCTGCCTGCGACTGGCATTTCAGGCCATCAAGGTACCGAAAGAACCACCGGCAGGCTCCTCCGAAGCGCAAGCTGGCTGGAGGGCGCATCTCCCCGACAACAGCCTCAGGCGTAAGCCGTCCAGGAGGGCGAGGGGTGGTCTGCACGCCTGGGGCACCCGTCCTCCTCCGACCCACGGAAAACCCCCACACCACGCCCCCGCCTCTCTCTTCAGCACGATGACCACGGGAAAGAATGGAGGGAAGTAAGTGGCAGCCCTGAGAGATCAGAGCCCTATCTGCGACCGGTGATGCTGAAGAACTAGGGCGGCTCCGCAGGCCAGCACTGGGCCGGCCCGGCCAGCTCCGCCCTACCCTGTGCAGCGCCCGGCCCGCGACGGGCCAGCAGCGCGGGTGGAGCCCCTCCCCCGCCCCAGGGCGCGTGGCCCCAGTGCATCCTCGGAGCCCAGAGCGCCCCCGAGGCAGGGGAGCTGTCGACTTTTCGTGGTTCGCAAAGTGGAAAATCAAATACCGTGGCTAACTCATAGTATCGATGGAATGCTCTTAAATTAACCCTTTATCTAACCCTTCTAAGTCTTCAGGAAGCTAAAGGGAACATAAATATTGTCATTCACCATGAAGAGAGGTTGTTTTCAATAACTTAGGAAGGGTTCGGTAAACGTACAAGTATCTTTGAGGCTTACCGTGAACCTAATTCATAAACAGAACGGAAATGACCAGATTTCAAGGCCTGGAAAGCAAGCACAGGTCGTGTGGCCACTATGTTTACCATCTAGTCTGTGAGAGGCGCCCGTTCGGCCGCTGAGACTGTGAAGTGTTTCGTCGTCTTGTAACCGTGGTGCTGGTAGTGTCTTGTTGAGTGTGAATTCTCTCATACAAAAGTTATAAATACTCTATTCAGAAATCTGGTCCCCACGGCACCCGCGGGCGACAGCGCGGTCGGCGGGACCCGGCCGCGGCCAAGCTCAGAGCAGGTCCATCTTGGGTCTGTAGTGCAGCAGGAGTGGCGCCTTCTGCAAGACAAAGTCAGAGCACGGTGCCATCACAGCCGCCAGCCGCGCTGACGGGGCCCCCTCCCCGGGGCCTGCGCACACTCGCTGCCCCACCCGCTCCCGGCGGCTATCACCCCCTTCTCCGGGCTGCCCCTCGAGTCAGGGTCCTGCCATCTGCTTCCTGCACTGGGGCGGGGGGGCACCCTCTGAATACAGCAGCCTGCTGCGGTGGGGTGGGGTGGCCTTGGCCAGGAGAGATGGTGCTTGCCCAAGGACCCTATGTGGCTGGGGCACTGATGATTTCAGAATGACTGCCTTTCAGAACAACCCTGTGACAGTTATTTCTAAGCTCTTAGTTGAAAATATGCACAGAAAAGAAGTTTGCCATTTGTAGCAGACTCTGACAATCAAACAATCCAACCTTTACAAGGTCTTACCTTGAATCTCCACCTTGTGACAACCACAAATTTGAGCGTGTGGTCCTTGCCCAGGATTTCCTCATTGCATAAAATGTCCAGCTGGCGGGAGAAGAAGGCTTCAGTCAGGGCCCCAAGGGCATGGCGCTCGGCACACCTGGCCTCCAGGCTGCACCAGCTATGCCAGTCGGACCACACAATGTCAGTCGCCCGAGGGTGACATGTCGTTTCCAGGTGGCACAGGTGGGCAGTGCTTGGAAGGCCCCGCCCCAACTCACCTGAGGGCCAGGAGCACCTGGGGCCTGAGGGGTCCACACGCACCCATGTCTCCCCTCCCCGAGGGCCCTCGGCTGAGGTCACCACACTGTGCTCGTCTGTCTCCCACCTCAGTCCACTCTTGGCCAAGTCGGTCCCTTTTACCTCAGTGGAAAAAGGAAATGGGCTCTTCAGATGGTCTTTTTCCTTTCTTTTTTAAAAAGACTATTTTTAGAGCAGTTTGGGGGTGAGAGCAGCGCTGAGAGGGAGGTTCAGAGAGAGATCTCTCATGAGCCCCCGTCCCCCCACCAGCCACATCCACACCGGAGTGGGGCGTCTGTTACGGTGGACGAGCTTCCACGGACACGCCATCATCACCCAGAGTCCACAGACGACGTCAGGGCCACGCCTGGTGGCGCACATTCTGTGGGTCTGGACGAGGGCATCAGGACAGGTGCCCACCCCCGGCCCCCGAATCCCCATGCTCCACCTGTTCATCCCCCCCCCCCCCCCAACCCCTGACAACTGCTGATCTTGTTACTGTCTGGCGGTTCTGCCTTTTCCGGAACGTCCCATCGCTGGAACCCTATTGCGTCTTTCCCTTTGTCGTGTCATTTAAGGCTCCTCCGTGTCTCCTCATGGCTTGGGCGTCCTTTCCCGTCAGCACGAGTGATCGTCTGTTGTCCGGGTGGAAGACAGGTCATCTCTCCACGCACACACTGAAGGACGTCTCGGGTGCTTTCAGGTTTCGGCGATTATGAATAAAGCTGCTATCAGCATCCGTGGGCAGGTTTTGGTGTGGACGTGAGGTTTTGGGTAATTCGGGTGAGCACCGCGGACCACGACTGCTGGACCGCACGGCGAGAGCATATTTAGTTTTGTAAGAAACTGCCAAATGGCCTTCCACCAGCCGTGGACAGGAGTCCCTGTTGCTCCACACCCTCGCTGACATGTGGTCAGAGTTCTGGATTTTGGTGGTTCTGACAGGTGTGGAGTGGTATCTTGTTTTAATGTTTCCCTGACGACAAATGATGTTGACTCAGATGGTCTTTGAAACTCCCTCAGGGCAAAGGGCCCCTGCATCCTCGGGGAGGGGCTGGACAGGGGGCACACACGGGGCTGCCTGGGGCTGGCTCTGAGAAGACTGCCCTGATGCCAAACCCCACCTCCCCCAGGCAGGACCCTTACTCACGTCGACCCTCTGGGGGACCTCACCATGACTCTGGGCTCCAAATGGCACCACACACCAAGGACCCCAACCTTGACTTGGGGCCCCGACACTCACCTTAGTTCACCTTCCACCGCGTGAGCAGTGACCACAGCAGCCTGTCCCCAGACGCTGTCCACCCAGGTGCACAGCCCTAACCCTGCTTCCCCTACAGCTCCGCCAAACACACCAGCAAATCATTTCGGCGCTCTCCGGGTCAGGCTCCGCGGCTGCCCTGAAACCCTACCGCCGGAGGGCTGAAAACGGCAGACTTAACCTCAGCGTCCTGCCTGAAAGCCAGGAGGCCACCCCCTCCAGCCTCTGCTCTGTCTCCACAGCTTTCTGCTAGCTCTGTGCCCCAGATCTCCTTCTGCCTCTCTTTTTGTGTATCAGGACAGTTTATTCCTTTTTATTGTTTTTTTAAATGTGATAAAATGCACATAAAATATGCCATCGTAACCATTTTTAAGTGGGCAGTTCCGTGGCATCAGGCACATTCACAGTGTTGTGAACAGCCCCCCGTCCACCTCCAGAACTTTCTCATCTTCCCAAACTTCCCCCAAGAAACACTAGCTCCCCATCTCTCCCCTGTCCCCCAGCCCCCGACACCCACCACCCACTTTCTGTCTCTATGATCTGACCCCTCTAGGGACTCTCAGAGGTGGGCTCATACAGTGTTGTCCCTTTGTGGCTGGCTCATGTCACTGAGCACAAGGTCCTCAGGGTTCATCCGGGTGGTGGCAGGTGTCAGAATGTCGTTCCTGGTTAAGGCTGAATAACATTCCATCGTGTGGAATGTGTCCGTTTTGTTTATCCGTCCGACCGTCCATCCATCCGTCCATCTTTCTGTCCATCCATCCGTCCTTCTATCCGTCCGACTGTCCATCCATCCATCCTTCTATCTGTCCGTCTGTCCACCCGTCCACGGACACTCGGGTGCTTCCCTGTCTTAGCGGCCGTGCGTAACGCGGCCGTGAACACGGGGGTGCCGGCGTCTCCTCGAGACCCTGCTCTCTGTTCTTCGGGGAACCTACCCAGACGTGGAATTGCTGGATCATATAGTGATTCTGTTTAATTTTTTGAGGACTCTCCACGTTGTTTTCCATAGCGGCCGCACCATTTTACACACCATCGCCCTCCCCCTGATGGCGCAGTGTTCCAGTTTCCCCACATCCTCGCCATCTTCTGTTGTTTACTCATTTTTTACAGTAGCCATCCTACTAGGTATGAAGTGGTTCCCACGGTGGTTTTGATTTGCATTTCCCTAACAACGGTGACCCTGAGCACCCTGTCATGGCTATTGGCTGTATGCGTCTTCTTTGGAGAAATATCTAAGCCCTTTGCCCATTTTTAAATCAGGTTGTTTGGTTTCTTTTATACTGTTTTAGGAGTTCTCTATATCTTCTGGATAGTAGTCCCTTATCAGATGTATGGCTTGCAAATAATTTCTCACATTCTGTACAAAATTTTTTCATTTTCAGAAAGTCCAATTTGTCGAATTTTAAAATTTTGTTGACTGTGCCTTTGCTGCCCTCTCCAAGAAATCATTGCCAAACCCAGCGTCATGAAACTTTTGTCTTAAGTTTTCTTCTAAGAGCTTTACTGTTTTAGGTCTGACATTTAGGTCCTTGATCTACTTTAAGTTAATTTTTGCATATGGTGTGAGGTAAGGGTCCAATGTCATTCTTTTGCACGGCAACGTGCAGTTTTCCCAGCATCATTGGTTGAAAAGACTATCCTTTGCCCGTAAGTGGTCTTGGCACCTTCGTGGGACATCACTTGAGCGCCAACATGAGAGTTCACTTCTGGGCTGTCTAACTCCATTGATCTAGACGTCTGTCTTTACGCCAATATGACACTTTTTTATTAGTGTGGCTTTATAGTAAAAGTTTTGAAATCAGAAAGTGTGGGTCCTCCAGTTACATTCTTTTCCAAGACTGTTTTGGCCATTCAGGGTCCCCTGAGATTTCATAAAATTTAGGATGGGTTTTTACACTTCTGCAAAAAACATCATTGGGACTTTGACAGGGATTGCTTTGACTATAGACTGCTTAGGTAGTATTAACATTTAACAACATTAAGTCTTCATCAACTTGGGATGTGTTTCCATTTATTTATGCCTTCTTTCATTCCTTTCAGCAATTTTTGTAGTTTTCATTGTACAAGTCTTTCACTTCCTTGATTAAGTTAATTCCTAAGTACTTTATTCTTTTTGATGCAATTGTAAATTGAACTTTTTTTTTTTTTGTAATTTCCTTTTCAGGTTATTCATTGCTAATGTACAGAAACGCAGCTGATTTTTGTGTTAATTTTGTGTCCTGCTACCTTGCTGAATTCATTTACACTAACGTGTGTGTGTGAGTGTGTGTGCGCACGATCTCTGGGATTCTCTACATGTAAGACTGTATCATCTGCAAACAGATAATTTCAATTCTTCCTTTCCAATTTGGATGTTTTGTTTATTTTTCTCCCCCAATTGCTCTGGCTAGAACACCCAGTACCATGTTAGATAGAAGTGGTGAAAGTAGCATTCCTACCTTGTTCCTGATCTTAGAGGAAACGCTTTCAAGTCTTTCACCAATGAGTCTGATGCTCGTAGTGAGTTTTCATATATGGCTTTTATTTTCAAGTGTATTCTATTCCTAGTTTGTTGAGGTTTTTGTTTTTTTAATCATGAAAGGGTATTGAATTTTGTCAAATGCTTTGCAGACCTACATCTGTTGAAATGATCGTGTGGTTTCCCCCTCCGTTCTGCTGGTGTGGCATATCACACTGATCAGTTTTCGGGTACTGACCCATACCTGCGTTCCTGGTATAAATCCCACTTGGTCGTGGTGTATATAGTCCTCGTAATGTGCTGCTGAATTCTGTTTGCTAGTATTGCGTTGAGGATTTTTGCATCCGTGTTCATCATGCGTGCTGGTCTTACAGTATCTCTGTCTGGCTTTGGTATCAGGGTAACGCTGGCCTCACAGAATGAGCTGGGAAGCTTCTCTCCCCTTCAATTTTTGGGAAAAGTCTGGGAAGGATTGGTGTTAATTCTTCTTTAAATGTTTGGGAGAATTCACCTGTGAAGCCGTCAGGTCCTGGGCTTTGCTCTGTGGGGAGATTTTTGATTACTGCTTCAGTGTCCTTACCAGTCGTAGGTCTATTCAGACTTTCTGTGTCTCCGTGATGTAGTCTTGGTAGGTTCTGTTTGCAGGAATTTGTCCGCTTATCTAAGTTATCCGATTTGTGTTGTACAACTGTTCACAGTACTCTCTGGCAATCCTTTTAATTTCGTAGAATCAGTAACAATGCCTCTGCTTTCATTTTAGATTTTAGTAATTTGTTTTTTTTTCTTAATCCATTAGTCCAAAATTTGTCATTTTTATGGTATTTTAAAAATATGGTTTTTAACGATTTTATTTATTTGAGAGAGAGAGAATAAGAACATGCATGGGCGGGGGCAGGGGCGAGGGACTAGCAGACTCCATGCTGAGCGCAGAGCCTGACCTGTGGCTCGGTTCCACGACCCTGAGATCACACCCTAAGCCGAAATCAAGAGTCAGAGCCTTAACCAACTAGGGAACCCGGGTGCCCCCGTCAATTTTATTGACCTTTTCAAATAACTGCTGAATTTCTCTATTGTTTTTCTATTTTCTATTCCATTTATCTCTGCTTTAATCTTTATTATTTACTTCTTTCTGCCAGCTTTGCGTTTAGTTTGGTTTTTTTTCCTGTTTTTCAAGTTGCAAATTTAGGGTGTTGATGAGATCTTTCTTGTTTTTAATGTAAGTATTTACAGCATAAATTTCCCCCTTCGCACTGCTTTTGCTGTATCCCACAGGTTTCGGTAGGGTGTGTTTTCATTTTTATTTGTCTCTAAGTATTTTCCAAGTTCTCTTAGATCCATTAGTTGTTTGAGTGTGTTGTTTAGGGGCTCCTGGGTGGCTCAGTCGGTTAAGTGTCTGCCTTCAGCTCAGGTCATGATCTCGGGGCCCTGGGATGGAGTCCCGCATTGGGCTCCCTGCTCAGCGGGGAGTTTGCTTCTCCCTCTCCCTCTGCTGCTCCCCCTGCTCGTGCTCTCTCTCTCTCTCAAATAAATAAACAAAACCTTTTTTAAAAAGTGTGCTGTTTAATTTCCAGAGGTTTGTGAACTTTCCAGTCTTCCTTCTGTTATTGATTTCTAGCTTCATGCTGCTGTAGTTGGAGAACACACTATCTTTTAAAACCTACTGAGGCAATTTGTGTCTGCCCTCCTCTCCCAAGGGCTCTGTCACTGAGTTTAGGGCCCAGGTGGATGAGCTAGGGTGATCTCTTCATCTCAAGATTCTTGACACATTGACAAAGACCTTTTTTTCTAATAAAGTCATATTCACATGTTCGGGGGGTTAGGAAATGGACACATCTTTTGGTGGGGGTCACCATTTAACCCACTGTGGTCTGCCTTCTGGTTCCTCAAAATCCACATCTGTCCCACATGCAAAATATATTCACCCCACCCCAACATAAGTGCTGCCAGCCCAGGAGGGCTCCCCGGTGACGTCTGAACCACGATACTCACCTGGGCTTCTGTCCACCAACCCTGTGCATACCATGGCAGCTGGCTTTCATTGAATTCCCATCGTTTACCACAAAACACCTGAAAGTATCTTACCTATCTACCTGCCACCTGTTTCACCCCCAACCCAGCCAATCGTCCATCCATTGTGAAATTTAAGAAGAAAGCCCTTTATACATGTCGCCGTCTCCCCGCCACCCCCGCAAGCTTTCTCTCCTGTTAAGGGGCTCCCCATGCTCACATGTGGCCTTCCCGCCACTCTCTTTACCACCACGTCCCATCACTATCTGGGAGCATGCAAAACAGAGATCTTTATCCCCCCTGATTTAAAATCTCCAAAGAAAATGTAAAAACAAAAAAACCCCCAAAGAACTTTGGAAGTATCACCTTCACAAACGAGAAATGATTTGCTATAGTTTCTATCTGCGGTACAACTATTACCTCGTTGAAAGACGAAAGGTTAAGTTTTTTGGCGATGAACTTCTTCAGGTGCAGGACTGTCGCTTGGGCCGAGCAGCGGATCCACTTCCGCTTCAAGCCGCGCAGCTTGCTGCTGTTACACTCCAGACAGATGCTCACCTGCGAGAGACAGACACGGCTGGCAGGCCTCACTGGGAGGGGCCCGCTGCGCGGCAGGCCTCTGCGTTCAGCGTGACAAAGCCGACTGTGAGATCAGAGATCTGTTTGACCTCAACACTGTGGACAAGGGTTTTACTTTAATCGTTTTATACACATTACCTTAAAATCCGTTTACCATTTTGTGAAATATAATCTAACACTGTTAATTCTGTCTTACCAACACAGTACTTCAAAGTCAGTCTGAGAATTATTTATTCGTTGTACACACGGCACTGGTCTCGGAGGTAAACGGACAGACCACAGCTCCGTCCCGAGCTTCTCCCCAAGCCCCATCCCACTGGCTGTGCCGAACACTCTGCTGGCATGATGAGGAAGGACACACAGCCAGCAGTAGTGGGCACCCCTGACTCTGCATGAATACACCGAGGAAGCCTTTACAAAGGAAGCAGTAGGACACCTGGCCTTCAAACAGGATGGCAAAGTCACTAGGGAAGGACGGACTCCGGACTCAGGAAAAAACCATAAGCAAAGGCACAAAGTTTGAAAGTTCACAGTTACCTCTTGGACAATCAACAACTCAGTGGGGTCACAGTGCATGGTGTGTGACAAGGAACTAGAACGTAACTAAGCAAAAGGGATTCTGGGACCAGGGAGTGCCTGGCAGTTGCAAAACAAAGGACCTCCAGGCCATGCAGGATTGTCGAGAAGGCCCCAGTCAACACAGCACTCACGAACGAAGAATTCTCTAGCAGCAGCCACAAAAAATGGCACAACCAGACCCCCCAACATTCTGATAAAAGAATTAACAAAGGAGCGGTGCCTGGGTGGCCTAGTTGGTTGAGCGGCCGACTCTTGATTTCAGCTCAGGGCATGATCTCAGGGTCGTGAGACTGAGCCCTGTCAGGGTCTGCGTTGGCTGTGGAGCCTGCTTGAGATTCTCCCTCTCCCTCCGCCCCCCACCTGCACGTTCTCTCTCCCTCAAAAAAAAAAAAAAAAAGCATAGAGGAGTTAACTGAAATATGTAGGTCTAAAATTACTAGAGATAAAAAGAAGGAGTTTAAAACATAATACACTATGAATAAAAACCAGGCAGGTATAAAAGATAACCAAACACAACTTGTAAAAACCCAGTGGGCGGCTGAACCGCAGGTCCGTCTCAGCAGAAGACACACCCGTTTTGTGAAAGACCAACTTCGGGAAATTACCTAAAAGAAGCAGAGACCAAGGTAGCAATTAAAGTAACAAAACAAGGAAAAAGTAAGGGGGCAGCAGACAGAGGGTCTAACACATACGTAACAAGTTCTGAAGGAAGAAGGGAGAACAAGGGAAAGGCAGGATTTAAGAAATAACGACGAAGGATCAAAATGATGGAAGACACAAACCCTAATTTAGGAGCCAAAGAATCCGAAACAGAAGAAGTAAAGGCACGGGGAAGGCAGCAGGAAGGAGCCGCAGGCGATCCTGCCGACGTGGCCGCTGTGCCTGGAAAGCGCGGCAGAAAAGAAGCAGGGACGTTACCGCTCAAGAACGAAGACGAAATGAACCATCTGTAAGCAAAACAGAAACGGAGGAGCAGAGGGGACCCTCGTCAGGGAGGCAGATGTGAGGGGCTGCAGGCAGGTGAGCTGGGGGTGGGACGTCTAGGCCATCGAGGTTGCTCAGGGAGTGTGGCAGGTCGGTTTCTAACTTTTATTTGGAAGAGCAAAGGGGCATGATTAGTCAAGATAACTTTGAAGAAGAAAAATAAGGGGGCATATGCCCATCAGAAACCACAACTTAACAGGTAAAATGATTACATCATTGCCACTCAGTAAATTCCCTGTGGTTTTGGCACCAGGGGAGACAGCAGCAGTAGAACAGAACAGAACCGACCCAAGCACGGATGGAAACCAGCACGGGGTAAAGCTCTTATGAGCCAGGTGGGGAGGGCCTATTAGCCAATGCTGAGAAGGCAACTGGTCAACCCGGGAGGAAAAGACACTTGACCTCCCGTCCAGCTGCACACAGATCACCTGCTGCTGGCTTATAATCTCACTATAAAAGTAAAACTTTAAAATATTTTATAAGAAAATGTAGAACATATTTATGACCTTGGGGTGGGGAAATTTCCTGAGATACTAAAGGAAACACTGATGAATTTCATTACTTTGAGACTGCAAAGTTCTGAATAATGATGAGTCCACGCCAGAGTCTCGAGGCTGCGCACGGTGACCCGGGACAATCAGGCCCCACAAAATACATGAGGGAAATGTCGGATTACCCAGTACACAAAGTCCATGACAGAATAAGTAATCTGATAAAAAGTGGAGGCACCAAGAGAACCAGGAAACATTTGAAAAGACGTCCACACCACTGGTACACACACGAAGACGGGAATGAGGACGACAACCGGGCATCACGTCTTGGAATAGCGAGTCCTGTCAGGGACGTGTACAGGAGACCTGGACAGCCATGCTGGTCAGCACCTCAAGTATCTGAGCACCAGAGTGAGTAGGACACTGGACAGATAGGCCAGTGAGCAATGACAAGTGTGGTCCTGCACCCGGTAGCCTGTGTGCACAGCACACAGCATGGTTTCGTGATGCATCCCCAAATTCTCAGAAATAGAATTGCGACTGACAAAAAGGCAGCTGTAGAAAAGACACATGTTCTCTGTTTCCTATGGTTTCTGGCTACACACATAGATGTAACTATAAACCCAGCAAGCCAGCCTAGCACACAGTTCTCTGTTCACTGGCTGTAAGAGCCCCAAGGCCTGTGTCCTCCTCCCCAGTTCACCAGTGTGTCCCACAGGCTCACTTTCACACATGTCCCAAGCCAAACTCTGGCCACCCCGTGCCACCCCACTGCCCAAGCCACAGATGCTGCCTGGTCGCCTTCCCATATGGGGAGCTCTGGCCTCCCTGAGCCTTGTGCCC
This sequence comes from Ursus americanus, assembly GCF_024610735.1. Classification (NCBI taxonomy): domain Eukaryota; kingdom Metazoa; phylum Chordata; class Mammalia; order Carnivora; family Ursidae; genus Ursus; species Ursus americanus. Next base: position 83,448,223 of record NC_142134.1, read on the forward strand.
CATGGGCAGGCCACACCTGCCCTGCTGCAAGGCCCTGCTCCATCCCCTGCCCCGACACACCTGGAGCTCCCTGACCAGCACATCGTCCCTTGCAGATGGCTGCCTGCCTCCCCCTGCTCACCAGGATGGAGGGGGGAGGGGCCCCGACAGGGGAGGTGCTTTGGGGTTTGTGGGATGGTGCCAACCCCCCCACCGCACTGTCCCACAGGCCCGAGGCTGCCCCCCAGCCACCAGCATAGCCCAGGAGCATGCTGCATCCTGCATCCCACAGACCTGGGAGGGCAGGCATCTAAAGACTGGCCCTGGCCCCGGCCCCTCCTTTCTGGTGCCTGGACACCACGCCCAGCTGTGCTGGGCTCAGCACATACTTTCCGACAGTTCAAAGTTCTCACAGCCCTCCTGCAGCAATTCGTGCAGGGACCCCCACAGGTCAAGGGCACCTCTGAGAACACTGGACAGCCATTTGCTCAAAAGCAGGCAGAGGGGCGCCTGGGTGGCACAGCGGTTAAGCGTCTGCCTTCGGCTCAGGGCGTGATCCCGGCGTTATGGGATCGAGCCCCACATCAGGCTCCTCTGCTACGAGCCTGCTTCTTCCTCTCCCACTCCCCCTGCTTGTGTTCCCTCTCTCGCTGGCTGTCTCTATCTCTGTCGAATAAATAAATAAAATCTTTAAAAAAAAAAAAAAAGCAGGCAGAATGTGGGCCATACAGGAGGGCCAAATTCTTCTTAAAAGTAGGTGTATATGCTTATTTTCTTACGTTTGCTTTAGTGACTCACCAGTGCTCCAGGCCCATCTGGCAGCAGTCCAGGGTGGGCGCTCTCATGCCACACGTCAGAGAGAAACACGCTCAGGACAAGGATGGGAACAGGGACAAGGGCAGAGGGCAGTGGGAGCAGCGAGAGAGCAGGGTGCTGAGCCACCAAGGTGTCTGAGTAACACTTCCAGCTGACCGAAACGTCCCCAGTGCTCTATGACGAATAAATTCAGGACAGTGCCAGGCATTCGAATTCTCTGCTGAACAAAAGACCTAGAGCTGCAGCCCAGCCGTGGTTCGAGAGCAGTAAACCCTGGCAAGCATCGAGTGTCAGCATCTGGGCCCGAGGACTCCGGCCTGCAGGCGGACTCGGACTTGGGCTCATACTTCTCTTCGCTGTTTTTCCTTTGCTGATGCTTAGTGTGAAAAGTGCACAATTCAGTCAAGTCATCTGAGTGACAGGAGAAGGAAGGGTTTGTCTTCAAAGTTATTCCAAATTTAGAATTCGATACCCAGCCACATTATCATGCAGACATACATGGGAAACATGGAGGGACTCGAAGTCCGCGACGCACTCACCTTCTCTGAAAAGAAATGAGGAGGGATGCCCCCCCACCCCGCCCCGGAAGAAACACAGACTCCACAAAAGAGGAAGACGGGATAAACCCAGCAGTATGAGAAAAAGACCACAAAGACCCGTACCACCTTTTGTTAAATCTAAGTAATTATTGGGGCGCCTGGGGGCTCAGTCACTTGAGCATCCGACTCTTAGTTTTGGCTCAGGTCATGACCTCGTGGGTTGTGAGATACCCAGAGGGGGGTCTGCTTGAGATTCTCCCTGTCCCTCTGACCCTCCCTCCACTCCCGCACGTGCTCTCTCTCAAATAAATAAATCTTTTAAAAAATAAATGAATAAATATTAACACAGTGTGAAAACTCTAGTAAAATTATCAGGCAAAAATTCTTAGAATAAAAGCAGCATCACATCAGATTAAAAACTACCAACAATGATCCGGAACAAAGCTTTAGCGGGCTTGTTGGAAGGGGGTGGGTAGCCCCCACACCGGGGGAGGGGAGCCAGAAAAGACCAAGGTAACAGAAGTTACAGAGGCTGACTCTACAAACGGACACAGAAGACACAGTTAAACGCGTGAAAATTTAAGAGCGCTGCTACTAGAGAAATAGGGAGGGAGAGCTACATCTCTGAACTGCGGGAGGGGACAACAGAGAGACGCCTCTGGGGAGAGGATGCAGAGAGGGGAGGGAAGGAGAGGAACGAGGACACCCTGCGCAGCGCGGCCGAAGGCACAGGAAAGCACGCGCCTGACAACCCATTAGAACACGCAGGAGGCGAAGGGCACAGAGACACAGGCTTCAACTCAAGAGACCAGAGAGAACATCCGAGTCATGAAAACCAAAAACTGACTCCTTGGAAAACAACCGATCAAACAGATGAATCCTTGGCACGGGGAGGATAAAAGAGGCAAAAATTAGTGACATTAAACAATGGAAATTTAAAAACCAATGAACGAGAAATGAAGTATGAGGGGGCGGCCCCTGTATGCACACCTTCAGCAGTCCTGGGCCCGTGTGCTGGAGGCCGGGCCTGCAGCCGGCTCGCACACTGACACGGGGCACCGTGGAGGGGCCCAGAATCCAGGAGTGTCCAGCAAGGGGTGCCCGTTTCCGACTGTTCCTTCTGTTCTCCACTGACCTGAGACACAGCTGATCACATTCTGTATTTCCACACAGACACACCTCTATTTCTGGAATGCTCGTGGTAATTTTTTTAACAATACAGAACCGTATCATCTGAAAATCAAGATTGTTATTCTCTTCTTGTACTCGAACCACACTACTCCGATGATGTATTTAATAAGCACACGTACACACGTATGTGTACACAGCAGCACATATGTTAAACACGCCCACACCAGAGTGTATGAAGTGTGCATGTGCGCACACATCCAGGCTCCGCCGACACCCTCGTCTTCATGGCTGTTTCTTTTAAAGATTTTTTTTTTTTTTTTTTTTTTATGTGAAAGAGAGACAGCCAGCGAGAGAGGGAACAGAGCAGGCGAGTGAGAGAGGAAGAAGCAGGCTCCTAGCAGAGGAGCCCGATGTGGGACTCGATCCCGGTACGCCGGGATCACGCCCTGAGCCGAAGGCAGACGCTTTAACGACTGCGCTACCCAGGCGCCCATTCATGGCTGTTTCTGAGCTCTGTCTCCCAGATGAGCTTCAGAAGCAGTGGACTGAATTCTACCAGGACAGTTAAAATCATAACCACGGAGATTCACTGGGTGAGAACGGACATCTTCACACCTGATTATTCAGGTTTTTCTCTTATGTTCTTCCATAAGGTTTCAGTGGTTTCATGGAGCCTCACGTTTTCTTGTTAGAATATTTTTAAGTCTTTGTAAGTTATGTGAATAAGGCCCCCCCACGCCTACTGAGGTTGCAGCTTGACCTCATCCCTCAACGAGCAACCACAAGTCCTACCGGTGTCCCCGTTGATGGTCTTAGGTTATATCAGACAACGGTGTGATGTGAGAGGGACGGCATTCTGCTGTCGCATGTACGTGCGCGTGCACACACACACACACACACACACACACACACACACACACACGTCTCTTCTCGGTCTGTCTCCTCGGTGCGCCGGGCTCTTCAGAACCACGCTGAGTAACAGCTGATAATCTGCACTTTCTTGTCTCTCATATTAATGAGATGATGATTCTAATTTCGCTATGATGACTGTGAGCTTCCAAGCTAGGGTACTCTATGAGAAAGTTCGGTAGCCATGGGTATGGGATTGGATCAAATGCTTTTATGGCATCCCTGGGACAGTTCACTTCTCCCTTTTGAGCACGGTAAAGCAGTAAGTGGCGTATGCAGACCGCTCAGTGCTGCACTGTCTCTCCAATACACAACCGGCCCGTACCTCCTGGGGTGTGAGACAGGGACGCCTGGCACTGAATTACCCACTTGGGGAGGAGCGTGCGGAGGGGGGAGGGACTTCATTTTTTCATATTTAAAATGTTTTGTAGTGAGCATATATTACTCTGGCAATTAAAAAGAAAAGATAAAGAAGGAAAAACTAGGGAGATGTGTTACATTTCAACGTGTCTACTTCCTTGGCTGCTTGGCCTTCCCGTTTCAGGTGGGGGAACACCCGCGGGAGAGTTCGGGTTTTCTGCAGTGCGGAAGCGGGATCTACCTGTTCGTCACTTCTGTGGTAGTCGTTGTCCTCTTCCTGCTTCTCCTCCGCTGCTTCTTTGTTCGAACTGTCATCTGCTTTGGTTTCACCTTTCAGCAAAAACAGAAGATACTGTATTACAAAATCCAGAATGTTAAACCATTATCTTTGTTAACCAGACGGTATACCCAAAATGCTACAAAAATTCATTCAAATAAGACAGTTGTACCTTCAAAAGGATATGAAATCGGGGAGAGCTGGTTTACAGAGCACCTGCTAAAACACTGTGTTCCTTAAAGTGCAAGGGCCCCAGGAAGCTGGCTGGTGTCAGCTGTACATGGGTCTGCAAGTGTGTGTACAACGGCACAGCAGACAAGGCTAAAGGGGACGGCGAAAGGGGCAGAGAAGCCCCCCGCACCCAAAACTATTCAATGCTTAATATACCAACTACCAACTAGGTAATGCAGGGCTCCTACAATCTTAATCGTTCCAACACTACTTTTAAAATGAAGACCCCGTCATAAGTAAATGGTTGGGACAAAATCCCTGGCTTCCCCAACAGCCCCAAATGCCTCCCTCTGCCTCCACGGGGGTGTAGCACGCAGACCCTGCCTTTCCTAGGGGCCAGGTAGGACCTCTCCTTCCTTTTAACATTGTTAGAAATATACAGGGCAGTCTAGAAACTTCTCAGGAACCCCTGTGGTTACTAGAAAAACACCATGGCATCAAATGTTTGAATAATTTGTTATAGTATGTACAAACTTTAAAATAACACTAATTTTGCACTGAAGCAGGACAGACAAAACTGAAGGGAAGTCTCAGGAGGCCCATCTGCATGCACCCCACCTCCAGGTACTTTCAGGGCCCCCTCTGTCTCTGACCCATTTCTCAGCTCTGCCCCACGTTCCCATCGGCACCAGAAGCGATGGAGAACGTCCGTTCCCAGACTGTACTAGAAACTGCTGGAGGGGGCACAGGGCGTCCTGAGTACGGAGCTCACAACATAGCCCTGCCTCGGCCACAGGGACACCGGAGCCCACTCACCGTTCCGATGGGGATCTAGGTGCTGTTTTGCAGAACAGGTCTCCCCCTTGATATCTCCAGGCACTTCCATGCCTAACTTGTGGTAGAATTCCCTCTGTTTTCTCATTTCCGCTATTAAAAATGAAGATATACTCTTAATCTTAAGAAGGCAGCAAGTCACATTAAAACTCTGTTCACAAATATCACGTGGAGAAAACAGCACACCTGGGTCGGGGGCTTCGACGGCTGCCCCTCGTGAGAAGACGAGACAGTAACTCTGCATTGCCACCCTCAGAACCTCAGAGCAGCTGCTGCCCCGGCCCGCGCAAGCGCAGGGCACGAGGCTGAAACCAGCAGCACCGGCACGTGCAGACGCACAGACCCCCGGCCGCAAGCTGCAGGCCCCCCGCCTCCCCCCGACCCAAGACTGCCATCCTCAGCATGTGGCATCTGGTCAACGTTCCGGGACTCCCTAGTGGCACAGCAAACATGACCCACTGACGGACTCCGGCTTTCCCGCACTGCCCGCCTACGGTCGGTCACGGCTTAGAGACCAGAGTGTGGCTGATGCGCACTGTCCTGTCACAGCTACAGATGGCCACCCTGGGGTGCCCCCCGGTGTCTGTGGCAAGCCATCACAGCTTGCTGAATCCTGGAGAGGCAGCAGAGCCACCCCTCTACCCCAGGAAGGTTCCCTAGGAACAGAGGCCATGCCAGCACACTGCCCTCTGGTCTCCTCCTCAGAAGCAGTGTCGGTCAGCGCCCCTGCTCCCCGCGGTCGGCAGGCCAGTCACTGCTGGCTGCTCCCGAGGGGCTCCCCACGCAGAGTGGGGCCGGGCCATGAGAAGGCAGGAGCAGCAGGCTGAAAGGCCGATGGTGAACAAGGCAGCTATTGACCGACTTTGAGCAAAGAAGACTCTGAAGTGTATACCCGACAACGAAGCAGCCGGTTGCTGCTCAGGGCCACACGCACACGGCAGCAAAGTGCACTTACACCCACGTTGCTCACACTCATCCCTACGAATCACTCTGTGAAAAATACTTCCGTATACTTAACCCCGTGACACCGTGTCGCACTGTCTACCCGCACGTTTGTCTTCCCCTATCCACCATGCGCTCCATGGCCAGGAATACGTCTCGGTCACATCCCGGACCTGCACCGACGCTGTGCACGCCCAATCCTGCAGGAGCATGTGGGTGCAGGGGCAGCAGGCTCAGGCAGAAAGTGGGAGCCCCTCAGAACGGAAGGGACGGCAGTGCTGGCCTGGAGCGGGGTGGGGTGCTGGAACCGAATACGGCAAAGTGCCAGCGCAGAAGACTGGTGTGGAAAATTTGGGATTAGCTTGGAAAGAGAATAAACGATCATATACAAGCCAGCTCAGGAGCAAAGGTGTGAAATGCACGGCTTGATGGTGTGAGGCCATTCCCACCACTTCTCCAAGAAGGACAGTGCAGTCCCGCTGGTCAGTGCGAGAGAGAATTCTCACCTAATGTGGACATGAGGCAGATTCAAATACCTTGTTTTAATTCTCATTAAAAAATTTTCACCTATCAGAATGAAAAGAAGATTGAAAATAACAATACTCCATGTCAGGAATATACCAGCATACAAATGTTACTTGGGGTAAATTTTCAGCAAGGTAACTTGCTATTTAAAACTATTTAAAAACTTAACCACTGGCCCCAAAATGCTGCTGGTAATCTACCCTAAAGCAATAACCACACTAAGTACATAAGGAGAGAGGGATGCACACAGTCACGGAAGCCTTATTCACAGTACTGAAGGGCCAGAAACAGCTTAGATACGGGGGCTGGGCCTGCCAGAAGGGCGAGGCCAAGACACCTCAGAACCCTTCTCAACACCTCATCCAATGTCCCATCCACTACTGGCAGAGCCAACGTGTGACATGAATCTGATTTATTTGCTACCCTGGGATAAGGCCATTTGTTCAGTGCAATACCATGCAGCCACTAAAAATGATACAGATCAGGGGCACCTGGGGGGCTCAGTCGGTTAAGCATCTGACTCTTGATCTCAGCTCAGGTCTTGATCTCGGGGTCGTGAGTTCAAAACCCCACATTCGGCTTCATGCTGGGTGTGGAGCCTACTTTAAAAAAAAAATACAGGTCACATATTTTTTTAAAGATTGATTTATTTATTTATTTATTTATTTATTTATTTATTTATTTATTTATTTATTTTAGAGAGAGAGTGAGAGAGCGAGTGCACGCGTAAGTTGGGGGAGGGACAGAGAGAGGGAAAGGGAAAGAATCTCTAGCAGACTCCCCGCTGAGTGTGGAGCCTGACTCAGGGCTTGATCCTACAACCCTGAGATCACGACCTGAGCCAAAATCAAGAGTCCGACACGCGACCGAATAAGCGACCCAGGTGCCCCAAGGTCGTATTTTTGATGTGGAGCAAGCACCACAACATGTCGTCATGAAAAAGACAGACCGTGTAGCATGATCCCATTTTTACAGAAATTACAAGTTATAACCCTGGTGTAATTAGGGTGCTAGGAGAGTCCAGGGGAGTGAGAAGCGCGATGCTACCCTGGGCACCAGCCAGTGTCCTTCCCTGTGCTCTCGGCTCCTCCTCAGTGACATGAGCATGTACGGGTCCCACGGCCCACTCCACACTCAGGGGTGAAAGACGGCCCCCCCGCCCCTCCCCCATCAGGCACGTGCACCACTCAGACCAACACCCCATTGAGATCGCCAGCCTGCGGGCTGGCAAGCGTGCCGTCAACGAATGGAGCAGACATGGAGCAGACACTGGGGATGTGTGAGCTAAGTGGCAAAGCTGAGATATGACGCAGGTAGGTTTGAAAGAGGGGAGAAGGCAAATGTTTTATTGAAATATACATACGATACATACGTTAGCGTAATAACTGAGTACATTCTTGTTTTTATTATTTTGACAAACTGTCATCTGTCAGATGAAGAAAGACACAAGTTTTCACTTTACCATCACTATCCCTTCTCTGGTGCTCTTCCTTCCTTCCTTCACGTGGGGCCAAGTTTCCAACCTACAGCACCTCTTTCTCTCTGAAGAACTTCTTGTATGGTCTTGCAAAACAAGCCTACTGACAAGTTCCCTCGCCCTCTGTCTCACTGAGAAGGTCTCTATTTCTCCTCCCCTCTGCAGGACACAAAACGCTGGGTCAGTGGTTTCTTCTCTCAACACTAAACACTGCACTCTCCAGTGTCCTTGCTCGTGTGGTTTTCGAGGAGAAGCCAGGTGAATTCGTACCTTCGCTCCTCTGTAATAAGGTGCTTTCTCCCTCTGGCTCATAGTTTGTTTGTTTGTTTTTTTTTTTTAAAGATTTTATTTATTTATGTGACAGAGAGACAGCCAGCGAGAGAGGGAACACAGCAGGGGGAGTGGGAGAGGAAGAAGCAGGCTCACAGCGGAAGAGCCTGATGTGGGACTCGATCCCGGATCGCCAGGATCACGCCCTGAGCCGAAGGCAGACGCTTTAACGACTGCGCTACCCAGGCGCCCCTGGCTCATAGTTTTGATTACTCGTAGCTTGAAAATGATATGCACAGGTCTCGTGTTCCTGGCACTGATCCTGCGTGGTGTTCTCTGAGCGTCCTGGATCCGGGCTTTGGTATCTGACATTAGTTTGAGGAAATTCTCACTCATTATCGGCTCACGTATTTCTGCTGTTCCTTCTCTGTCTCCTCCGCGTCTCATGTTCCTGTGACGTGTACGGTACACCTTTGCGGCTGTCCCACATCCTTGGAGACTGATTTTGTTTAATGTATACCTTCTTTTATTTTCAGACTTGGAGTTTCTCTTGATAGATCCCCAACCTCAAGGTTCTTCCCCACACAAGTCCTGTTACTGATCTGCCCACCTGAGGCTTTCTTCATTTCTGCTACTGTGGTTTTACCTCCAGCATTTCTTTTTGCTTCTTTCTAAGGGTTTCCATCCCTCTGCTTACACTGCCCACCTGTCCCGGCATGCTGTCCACTTTATCCAGTAGAACCCTCAGCATAATGACCACAGTTGTTTTAAATTCCAGGCTGATGATTCCAACATGCCTGCCGTGTCCAGTTCCGATGTTTGTTCTGTCTCTTGAAACTCTGTTTCTGTGTTTTCTTGTGAGCCAGCTGTGATGTCCCGGGGAAGAGGAATTACTGGAACAGGACTTCAGTGATGTGGTGAGGGCTGGGGAAGGAGAAGGGCTCAGTGCTCCTCTGATTAGGTCTTGGTCTCAGGGAGCCAGGGCCTCCACACTGAACTTCACCAGTGCTTCCCAGCTGTGTTCTTCCCCTTTCGGTGGGAAGGGGTGGCTGAAGCTGACCGGCTTCCCTTGCTCAGCTAGTCCCTGGAGGGCAGGCCTTGTTAGAAGTATTTCAGAATGGCCCCTCTTCTTCCCCTGCTGGAAGCACTGAGAGACCGTGGCTGAGCTCCTGGGGGTGAAACTCACAGTACTGGATCTCCCTGCGGGTTTTTCTCTCTGACTTGTCCACATGGAGCCTCCAGCAATTCCACAACCACAGTACAGGTTTTTGGCCCTGTGCCCGTTCACACGGAGGCTTCTGCTCGGAGCCTCTGCCCTGGAAGGCCGGGGAACCCCATATCCAGTCTCTCCAATCTTGGGGCAGCGGTTTGCCCTGTGTCCACCCCTCTTACAATCTAAGAAAAGTGGCTGATTTCTCAGTCTGCTCAGCTTCTTATTCGTTAGGACAGAGTGGCGACTTCCAAGCTCCTTATATGAGGAACCAGAAACCAGAAGTCATGAAATTTTAAAATATGATAATTATAATTGAGTACAATTTTTTGTACTACAGGCTACTAACAAGAAAAATGGACTCCTTTGGGGGGATGATATTTAATTGGGGTTAAAAGTTAGTGTTCCTTATCATCAAAACTGATCCCATCTCGAACGAGATTTTACGTATTTTCATTTCTGAAAATGTCTTCTCACACAGAAATGCTGACATCAGTCCACAAGCACACGACTTTGTGTGGCTCACGCGTCGGTGAGGAGGTGTTCACAGAACTCCGTGAGCCTCCCCTCCTGGCGCTGGCCCTGGCGACGCCGTCACACCGAGGGCCAGTTGTTCCCTACAGCAGCACAGTCAGTGGGCTCCGAAAGGTGGGAACTGCCCTCGCACTTGTGCCGAGGTCCTGGGCCTGCAGCTAGAGCTCAGAAAACAAGCCCGCTGCAAATCTGCACGCGCTCAGAGATCACCCTCCTCCTTTCCCTTGTGACGGCACCAGGTCTGCCGAGCAGTGCGACACTGCTTGTGGCACCCGCAGGGGTCACGGCTGCGGGGGCCGCATCGAAGTCCGACGGCCTCGCCTTATGACGTCAGCCTGAATCCATGACGAAACATTATCAAGTCCTTGGCAAAAGGTAGTTTCTGAAGTCATTCAATGTTAAAGGTGCTTCTTTCCATTCTGAACATCCCCTCTGCCCTTGGCCCCAAACACCACGCACGCGCACAGCTCGCCGCTACTGAGCCATGAAAGGGCTGTGTGGGAGGGAAAGTCAGGGCGTTCAGCCTCCACTTCGGACAGGAGCTCCTCTGCCCCGGGACAGTGACATCTGAAAGAGTGATGACGTCTACTGCGGACTCCACTGTTCGATGACACAGGGAAGATTCATTTTAACAGTGTGCGGCTGAATGAACACGACGTCCTCCAGACACCTTCCATTCTCACAGGCGTGGTCTGTTCGTCCACGGAGCATCTTCCTGACCCACACACGTTCCTACCACCACAGCTTAGCCGCTTCCACTCCAGGCTGGACCGGGTTACAGGTTCCTCAGTCCCCGTGGAAATACTCCCGGCTGCAGGTGCTCCGTGCAGACTGCTCGGAGAGATGACTTCTTTAGTCACTCCAAGCTCACCGAACGAACAGCTGAGCAGACTGGAGACATCAAGGCCAAGGAAAGGCACTCAGCACCGCCTGCCTTGCTTCCTCAGTGACTACCGACGTTGCTTCCGGAAGCTCGCTCCCGGAAACAAGCTCGTTCTCTCAGGGTGCGTTGCCTGTGCTGCTACGAACAGGATCTAATTAACTTACCTTCAGTGAATCGCTTCCCTTCTTTGGCTAACACACGAGCCAATCAGAAACTTACTTTGCAGCCTTATCTTCATTTCTGATTTCTGTGAAGAAATTCTGCTGTGATGAGATATTCCACTTCAGATTTTCAGCTCTGTCCAAATGTTGCTTTCTTGTGCACTGGGAGTCCTGTGCGTTCAGTCTGGTGATGAAAGCCCACGTTCCACGCCTTCATCCCAGCACGGCGGCACGTCACAGCGCAATCAGCTCACAAGGACGGCTCCGTAACAAAGCCATCTACCTTTCACTGTGGCTTAAAAGGGCAACTGCGTTTCTGAGATCTGTTGTGTGTGGAACGGCGAGAGGGCCCCATCCAGTCTGCCACCAATACCTGCTCGGTGTTGTGACGTGAAGACAAATGACACAGGAAAGAGGAAGCATGCTCTGTTCCAATAACACTACTTATGGATGATGGAATTTCAATTAATGTAACTTTCACATCACAAATGTGATTCTTTTGACTTTTTCCTAACCATTTAAAAGTGTAAAAAACATTCTTGGCTCATGAGTCATGTAAAGTTGGCGGCAAGGCAGATCCGGCTTGCAGTCTGCCGACTCCTACTCCAGCCAGGGCAAAGAGGCAAGAGAAAGAAACAAATGCAGAACCCTTGGCCTAGTGACTCTACTTCCAGAATAAAGCCAAATATATTCACCCACACCCACGAAAGTATGCAAAAGGGTGTTCAGCGTACCCCCTACCCTTCTGTTAAAGCCAAAGACGGGAACATCCTAAGTACCCGTCAGGAGGAGTCCAGGAGCAGAACGAATTCCACGCAGCCATCGTCAAGACGGACAGAGCCCGATGTCCTGGTGAGCACCTCTCCACCACGCTTGCGGAAGAAGCAAGCTGTGAGCCGTGCAAAGCAGCCGTGCAAAACATAAAACATAGACTATTTGATAAATTTTATAAAATGTAGCCTCTATAAAGGCAGATTTTTAAAAATTTTTAAAAAAGGAAACAAAAGACCCCTGAAAAACTAATTCTCCACCAAGAAGGCCTCTTCTACAGGGAACAAAGAAATGGCTGGCGTGAGGACAGCAGCAGGGAGTGGAGCCTGAGGGGGTGCAGCTCAGAGGGCCCGGATGGCAGCAGGTGCAGCCGGCGTGCAGCCCCACGTCAGGTGAAGCCGGTCTGCCAGAATGGCCTCCACCTGCAAAATCAGGTCTGCAACTGTGGGCGCAACCAAAACCACAAAGGAACTGCAGACAGCCTGTACCAAGAAAGCAGTTGTGCTGTGAAGGGCTTCAAAGCTGTGATGTCCTTGTGAAGAGCAGCACTTGGCCAAGAGTCTGAGAAACAGAGAAGCTGAGGGACAGGTCTGCGAGGAGAGAGACCCCGGCCTAAGGGAGAAATGGGGGCACGCCCGCCACAGCACAACTTGCTCAGTCAGCAGGGCCATCGTACTTGCACCATGTTCTTCACAAACACAACTTCCATTACAGCCGTGTCAGGGGGCATCTCACCCACGGACGGCACCTGGACTCTGTGGGGGAGGAGACCGGTGCTGCCTGGGGTAGGAAGTCAGCAAGAGGAGCCCAGAACCCACCTGCCCGGGAAGTAGGGCCATCCCAGACTCCCAGGGTGGTGTCGGGGGCCACCAACCGGAGCGCGTGAGCTGCAGAGAGGACAAGGACCCCACACGCTGTGAACACGCACGCGCTGCCATCCACCGACTGTGGCCGGAGGGGCCAGAAAGCCAACTCAGCACGCCGTGCACAAAGGAGACAAGCACAGTTCTGCCTATCGATGCAAAGTGCGCCTCAGGAACCCAGCAGTGAGGCACGGCTCTGTGGACGTGGCATACGCAGTACACAGGCCGGGCCGGGCACCGAAGAGGCAGATTCTAGCGCTTCTAAGGAACAACAGACTGCTGCTGTGCTGGTGCCGGGTGGCTGGGGCAACACGACAGACAGGCTGATGGCACCTGCTCAGACGGAATAACCACCAGAGGTGGGCTCGCCAAAAACACGAGCCAGAATCCAGTCAGGCATGCACATGCCAGCAGTTCACGGGACCGGGGCGCCCTCAGCAAGTCCAGACTTGGAGACAGGAGAGGCCTGGAGGGGGCAGAGCAGTCAGCCCAGGGGCTGACCTGACCTGGAAAACAAACTCGAAAAACGTGGTGTTCTTGAGGCAGTTAGAAATGTTGGCACTGACTGGGTATTTGATACCGAGGAATTGCTATTATTTTCTTAGATTTATAAAGGTGTTGTGGTTATGTGTGTTAAGAAGAACCTTATCTTCTGGGATAGGAAGATGGGCGATTTCACCTGACTTGGAAACTGTGGACTCTGGGTAATAAACGCATGTGATTCTGTATGTGGTTCTGCCTGCTTTTGTGCTTAAAATACTCTACAATAATTTTTTAAGGTACTGGCACTTTACTTTGAGGTATTCTTTGCCTTAGGATTGAAAAACTTTTGGGTATTGAAAGATGATTGTCCCCATTTATATTTTACTCAGAAAACTTAAATTCTTATATAAATGAACTTGTGAATGGTAAAGAAAAGACTAATATCATCGTTCAGTTATGTAGGAAAAGCCAGATGAGTATCTTCTAACAGAGTAAGCTCTATTTCAAATCATCACCCTCTTCTGAAACATGACAATGAGAAAACACAGCCCAAAGGAATTCCTAACATATTTTATCTGAGTTTTCTCAGCAGGCACTGCCCTGCCAGCCCACCCTCGGACCCTGAGTGGGATCCCGAGACCAGCGTCCCTCCCCTTCTCCCCAAAGAGGGGCAGCCACAGCCTCTGGGTTCAGAACTGCAGAAAAGTTTTAAAAAGAACGGCCATTTCCACTTTCAGGATATTCATACTACATAATGTTTTTTTAATTCTCATGAGATTTGACTTTAAATACAGTTAAACTTTACCAACGCCCTGGCTACTGGTCGTGCATATGCGCATATGCGCAGGTGTGATCAGGGACTCCGCCCCAGCAAGGCTGTGCACTCGCTCGGCACGTGCCTTCAGAACGCAGGAGCAGCGAGGCAGACGTGGTGGAAGCAGCCAGCACCTCAGTACTTGTGAGTTCAGCGCAGGGACAGGACAGGTGCTGTCCTGGAGGACAGAGGAGGGCTCCCTCCTGGGCCAGGACCCCCGCAAAGAAAGCCCCCCAGAGCCGTGCTGCAGGCTCCAGAGCGACATTCTGACACTCACCTTCCTGAAGGCCTGGAACCAGTTTGTAAACAATGTCCTGCATGGTTCTGTCATGACTGGCAAAAAGAACACAACAGGTAAGGTTAGCCAAAAACCCGGGCACGTTTTCCATTAATAATATCAAACTCCACAATCACAAATTCGAAATCTTCGTTGAACTTTGCTTCCAGTTTGCACTTAAAAATGGGCTAGCGAAGTCATATATGACCTGAATTAATGCATCATTTATTCAGGCTCTAGAAACTTAAGAACATCTCAAGTAGCAGTGGCACAAAGACCCTCTGGTGATGAGTGCCCTCTGCCTGCTGAACGCGGTGCCAACACAGAGCCGCGGCCCAGAGCGGCCTGTCCAGCCACACTCCACCACCCCCTCCTCTTCCACTGGTGCGTCCCGGGGTCTCCACTAGACAGGAAGCTTTGCTTTAACCTTCTGAAAAATGTAGAGGAAAGGCCCTAAGATCAGGCCCTTCGGTCTTTATGATCTACCTACGAAGGTTTTCTGAAAAGGTTACATAAGCACAGTATTTGAAATAAAATTCTCACTCCAGTCTGCTATTTTTAAAATAAACATAAATTATTAATACATTTAAGTAACTGTTTTTAAATCAGTGTTAATTTCCAAACATCATCCATTAAAATGAAAACCTTAAGAACCCAGATAGGTAACTTGTAACTGACAACAATTATGCTCCACAAAACATGTAGACATTTAGGCGTGACAGCCAGTCCAGGACCGGGCACACAGCAGCCACTCACCAGGCTCGCAGTTCTGCCACAAGCGTGGGGGACCAGGTCCTGCAGAGACCATCACTCACCATTTCCAAGAACTCTGAAGCTCTAATAGACATTGGGCTGACAGCTCAGCCTGTGGTGTGGCAGACTGAAGCAGGGTTTCTCAAACGTTCTGACCCTCGATCCACACTACGAAATACATTTCTCGTCCCAACGCTCACATTTACGTGTGTGTATGGGTGATGGACACACGCACACAGGTAAGCTGGCCTGCAGCACATGACTTCCTTGGTATCTCTGACTCTACCCCCACCAGCTTCATGGAAAGCTCACCCCATCCACAAGGAAAGCATGCAGGACCGAATCCTGCCCCAGAGCTTGACCCTGGGTCCTCCGAATGACCGTGCTAGGCCCCGCCTGCCTGGCCGAGGACCCACAGGGCTGAGAGGAGGGCTTGGGGGGCTCTCCTCAGGGAGGGTGCCAGGCAGCAGGACAGAACAGCACAGAGGATTTTTCTCGGTGTTGGCCACATCCAGGCTCTTGGTGTGGCAGCCCCTTGAAACACAGGCCACTTCCCTGCAGTGTTCATGTTTACACTCCATGCTATGGGCTACACACCCTCTCTTAGCTCTTCTCTTCACATGGCCCACACGGCCAAAGTCCTTGGCTGGAAGATGAAGCCTGGAAGGGCAGAGCTGCCTCACAGATCCACCAGACCCTAGGAGCTCAGGCTTAGCACCTGCCTGCGGCCAGCACCTCATAGCATCCTCTTACCTCCTAAGGCCCGAGCCACTGCCCAGGACCCTGGATGGTGCCACCAGGTCCCACCCTAAGTGTCTTCTCCCCACCCTGCCCCAGCTCAAGGCTAAAGGCCCTTCTTTTGGGGCAACCTCACGGCAGGGTATAGCAGAATCAGAGCAGAAGGCTGGGCCAAGTGTGGAGGGGGAAGCTGTGTCAGGAACAAGGCTCTGAGCCAACTGCAGAGCCGGCATCAGGATGGGGAAAACACTGCAGTTCCAGGCGGAGCACAGAGGGCAAGGAGTAAGGCACAGGATTAGCAGGGAAGAGCCACTCTGGAGCCCAGAGCCCACAGCAGGCCTCAGGGCTGAGCATCTCCCCCCAGCTCTGCAACTCGACCTCCCCGGCTCTGGTCACCACACGGTCACTGCACAGGGAAGAGACAGGGCCTGGCCAATGCACCTGGCTAGCTCCACTCCACTGGCCCCCTTCTGTGTGTTAGCAGGTTAGGCTATGCTTGGAACACCAGCGTCCCAGATTGCTAAAGGGTTTCAGCTCTCCAGAAAGCCCTGCCTAACCCAGAGCACAGGAGAGGGGCCCTGGCGCTCTGAGAGGGAGGGCCAGAGTCTCCACAGCTTCCCAAGAGCATGAAGCAGCTACCACCTCCTGCCTTCTACAGTCCACATAAGGAAAGCCCCCCCGTGCTCTACAAAACCACACCCAAAGACGGGAGACATGTGTATACACTGCCAACAGTTAGTGCCCAGAGAATATCAAGCATTTCTTTTAAGCAGAACAAAAACAAAGAACCCAACAGAAAAATGACATGGGATGTGAACAGACATCTCCCAGAAGCCCGAATGGCCAGGTAACATTTGGGAAGAGGCCGGTGCTCCCTGATAATCAGGGCAAGAGATACCCTACAGAGCCACCATGTGGCAAGAATACAGTCCATGGGTACCCATAGGACACACTGGTAAGGTCGTGCACTGCACAACAGTCCAGGAGACCACGGGAAGGCACAAGAGCACTACACCCCAACACCCTGCTCTGAGGGATGGCAGAGAGGAGACAACTGCACGGCAATGCCCAGAGCAGCACTGAGTGCCCACCACGGACACCCCGATGTCCCCTGACCACAGAGCTCCACACTAACAGAGACGAGTCTGGAGAACAGTTCAGGTCAAGGGCAAAGCGCGCAAACACACTGCCGGTCCCCCTTGTAGTGAGCTGGACAAAGGGGACTAAGCTCTGTTGCCTGGGGACGGTGGGCTGTTGGGCGGGGGCTTCTGGGCCTGACGATTTCTACCTCTTGATCTGACAGTGGTTTCTCGCTGTGCTGACACCAGCTGTTCACGTTTTTAAAGTCTTCTGTGCACACTAGATACTTCACATCCTTGGGAGTGGTTCAGAACAGACCTACAGACCTACCTCTGCTGCTCCCATGTGGTGTGGGGGCGCTATGCTCCTTTAGAGCAGCCCCCCAAATCTGGAAGCCACTTAAAACTCTGCATAAAATACATAAGCTGACCCCCTGACGCCTCCCTCACAAATGGCCCAATCTCCCCGAAACCCAAGGAGGTGGCCGTGGCCAGGAGGGCCGCCAGCCGCAAGAAGCGAGACGCAGGCCACACCCAAGGGCCTAGGACCACTCATTCCAAACAGAAGGTGGACCAAGGGCTGCCACCTGCTTCAGAGTAAACGTCAGCCAGCTTAGTGTAAAACCAGTGAAATCCACGTGGGTCCTGAGGTTCCCCAAATTCTTCGATTTGAGCAAATACTCCTGGAAACTGGCGGGAACGGCCCCAGCGCTCACTGGTCTGACTTGGCCGGCAGGGAGGCCAGGCGTGCGGAGCAGGAGGCTTGCCGCCACGTGTGGTCACGGGCGCCCGGTGCAGGGTGAGTCCCTGACACGGAACGATGCCGGAAGCTGTGACCGGGGGGTCCCGGAGGCGCTTACCCGATGTACTGCAGCGGGTGACTCTGGTGGATCACAATCCGACACGTGGGGCAGGTGTTGTTCTCTTCCAAGTACTTGACCAGGCAACTCCGACAGACTGTTTGCAAAAACACAGGCACGTCAGACAGTGAAACCAGAATGCAGATGCCGACACCTCCTCGGGCTCGGCTCACGCTCCGGCCACCGTGCAGATAGACCGGCCCGCACGCGGCTGCTTCGAGGGGACACCCGTCTCTCAGGTCTCACCAACAACAGAGAAGCCCCAAGTGCGCAATCAGCCACCTCACTCAAGAGGTCTGAGGTGTAGGGATAAGAGGGATGAGGAACCTAAGTGAGGAGGAGGTGCCCAGAGGTCAAGAGCTGGGAAATGCGCAAGAATGCGCTGCAGCAGGGCCTCATCCGAATATTCTCACCACAGGGGCTAACAGTTAAAATGTTCATGTTTGTCAAAAAAAAAAAAAAAAAAAAAAAAAAAACAACACAGGATTTTCTGGGTACAACAAAATTCGAGAAAATTCAAAGAGAATAACCATTTAAAGCTATAATTACCTTTAAAATAAAAGTTCTATCAAAATTGGCACACATTTTATTTCTAAAGTGGAAAATACGGGATCAGAAGTCATCTTCGTTCCAGGCACTGGTTTTACTGCAAAGACCCTGTCCCCACAGAGGGCCCCTGCCCGGCACCCTCGGCCACCGTCACCACGGCAAGCTTTGGGTGAGCATCACCTTCCGTTTACCCAAGACGGGGCTTAAAACACCCAAGTTCAGCACAAGCTAAGAGTCTTCTAAACACCAAAACACAGGCTCATTAGCCTTAAAGAGCCAAAACACGTCTCCCTGTTTAAAAAGTTTAAGGAATTCATCTGGAAATTCTCAAAGTAAGCATTTCTGTCCACTAGAAATGAATATTCTGTCATAACACAGTTATACTGGTTTTGCCGTTACATAGAAATAAATAAATTTTTCCTATATTTAGCTTTCTTAAATGATATCTCTATCAAAATTACCCATATTTTTAATTTGAAATAATTTTTCTGATTTAAGATCTTCTTTATTCCTGCTTCTGTGTCTTGCTTTGTGTTTGAGCTAAAAGCTTTTGGAAGGAAGGAAGGAAGAAAGAAAGGACGGAAGAAAGGAAGAAAGAAAAGAAAAGAGAAGAGAAGAGAAGGCCCAAGTATCAAGAAACCACAAGGCTAGTAGCCGTCCAAGGCCCTATTCTGGGACATTCCACCATACACATACGCAGACACTCGGTCACATCCCTCCCACGGCTGTCAAAGATCACGTTCTAGAATACTCCCCACATACACGTGTGCAGACACTCGGTCACATCCCTCCCACGGCTGTCAAAGATCACGTTCTAGAATACTCCCCACATACACGTGTGCAGACACTCGGTCACGGTGGTCGCGTCGATGAGATATCCGCTGCACAGGCGGCAGGTGATGTGGGCGTTTATGTCCCAGAGTTTAATCTTTCTGGTCAACATCTTTGGCTTCTGCAAGAGAAAACCACTTATTAACTAATATCTGAAATACTCCCATGTTTGTTTGTTTGTTTGTTTGTTTGTTTGTTTGTTTCTTTCTTTCTTTCTTTCTTTCTTTCTTTCTTTCTTTTAAGACTTATTTATTTTTAGAGAGAGAGGGAGAGAGCATGAGCAGGGAGAGTGGCAGAGGGAGAGAGAAAATCTTCAGCCCACTCCCCGTGGAGCCTGATGCAGGGCTCAGTCTCATGACCCTGAGACCACAACCTGGGCCGAAACCAAGAGTTGGACACCCCTGAAATACTCCCATGTGTCCCACCAAAGGTTCAGGCTCAACGTAAACCAGGTTACAGCACCTCCCCCCAGAAGGGCTCGGTGTGATGGAGGCTGCCATCTCCCAGGGCCAGGTCCAAGCTGCAAAAATGCTGTGGCTTGATTTCTGTCTGTACAACAGAGTACTGTAGGTCTTCTCACAGAGGACCAGGATCGTCCCGCCAAACACCCAACGGGCAGCTACTGCTTCTCCTTAACCACCCACGACACTAGCCCCTCTGGGATCTCCCAACCCTTTCCTGCTCAGGACTGCGCTGAGGCCAGCTGGTGAGGTGGGCGGGCGAGTAAGGAAGTTCGTGCAGCTGCAGGAAGAGAGGCTAGGGAGCAGGCAGGCTGTGCCGGGTCTGGGATGGGGGGCTGCGGGGGTCAGTGCTGGAGCTACTGGCTCCTCTAGAAAGCTAGGGGACGAATGACCCTGAGGGACACTGGTGAGGGTGATGCTGGCCTACCCTGAACGAGAGGCAAAGCCCCTCGATGAGGCCTCTGTGTGGACGCACAGACACGGCCGGTAAGCACATGCAAAGGTGCTCAGCCCACGGATACGTCCACACACACAGGTCACACCACATGGTATTCCAATATCAGAACGCTCAGGACAGTCGACGTGCAGTCCTGACAAGTCCCAGGGAAGCGGAGAGTCAAAGGGGCTGCCATCCAGATGTACCCAAATAGAACAGGGCCTGTTCCATTTCTAGAAATTTATCTCAATAATGGGACAAGTTCAAAAGATGTTTACTGCAATTGTTTAAAATGGCAAATCACAGAAAACTGCCGCTGAGGACTGGCTAAGAAAGCAATTTCATTTAGCCAGCAGGGGCTCCAGACCCTTCTCCCCTAGTCTCTGCCCTGTCCAAGGGAAATCCAACCAGCGCCCCAGGACCTCACCCTTCCTGGGCCTCGGTAGCCTCTTGGCCCAGCACAGCGCAGTCCCAGAACTGGGGGTTCCCAAGGCTACCTGCCGATCCCCATCACTATCCCACAGGACATCAGGGTTGCACACACCATGGCATCATCAAAGTCCAAACATCTGTGTGCTGAAGTGCTGACATGCTGTCTCTGTCTTGGGGGTGGGGGTGTACCAGGAGTTACAGCAGCTCTTGGGGATGGCCACGCCCTACCCCAAAACCTGTACGTCACCTCACATGGGAGATGGTCCCAGATGACCCCACAGACCCCATGTCATCACGGGGCCCTTCAAAGGGGAGGTGGGAGGGTCAGAGTCAGAGAGACCGGGAGATAAAGGCTGCTGGCTTGAAGGTGGGCCATGAGCCAAGGGTGCGGTTGCCCCAGAAGCTGGAAAAGACAAAGACGGATTCTCCCCCGGAGACACAAGGAGAGAGCCCTGTGGGCACCTTAACTTCTGACCTTTGGAACTGTCAGATGACACATCTGTGCTGCGGGTCCTTTGTTACAGCGGCAGTGGGAAGCCAAAACCAATACAAAATGCTGCTCCAATGAATACTTACAGGATGAATGTTCTCCAAGTAAGCGTTACTAACAGAATTCTGCACAATGACCAGAAACAGACACGTCAGTGTCAAGGGCATCACTGAGGGCGGCTGGCCGCACAGTGCATATGGTTCCCAGGCCACCGGGCGAGGACACTCACTGCTCAATGCTGTTTCAGAAAAAGGGAAAAGAAAGCAAACCACTTGGAGGACTTGAGACCCACTTCCATCTGTGTGAGGTCCGAGGCCAAGTGCTGGCTGTGTTTGCCTTGGTACAGTGCGGCCCGAGGGTGGCTGGATGAGGAGGCGAAGGGCCTGGAGGGAGCCGCAATCTGGAGGCGAACTGTCAGAATCAACAAACTATCAGAGTGAGTGAATGCCATCGGGAGGACTGCCAGACTAGCACCACTTACAGAACGGAGCATGTCTCTACACTGCGGTCCTGCTCTAGGGCTTGTGTGGAATGTGAGATGAAAGCAGACGCTTCTGGCTGTTCACCCACATCTCTCCTCCCTTCAACATCAGGCTGCAGCAGACACGCGGTCCCCACTGGAGAGGGCCCTTCCCACCTCCCTTGCAGCCAGGTGTGTCTGTGGGTCGGGGTTCGGTGACATTACTAGGAATCTAGGACAGATGAAACAAAGCTTGGTGGAACATTCTCACAGGGGTTCCTATGGGCCAACCAGCTGCATCTGGTGAGAATGGTCCTGCTCCGAGCCAGTGTGGGTTTGCACTCTGTTCTCAGCAAGTGTGTGCACGGAGCCCAGCCAGGTGGCTGGCCTTCGGGGAACCTAGCACCACCTCAAGGAGCAGGAAATAAAAGGAGGGAAGGGAAACCAGAGCAGAAAACGGGCCTGCCGACATGGAAATCTCGCATAAGGCCCCATGCTGCCCCCAGCTGAGTACTGTTCTCACCTCTTCTATTCCGCAGCTGTTTATATGGCAGCCACTAAGGACAGGAGGACATGCAAATATTCCTATCACCCAGTAGTATATATGCTCAGCAACAAAGTATCTTTCCAACCACCAAGTAACCCAGCCGCCAAACTAAAGACAGAACAGGGCTTGCTTTGGCCCCACATGTACTAAAATCAGAACGATACAGAGAAGATGAGCATGGCCGCAGCTCAAGGATAACACAGAAATTCGTAAAGCCAAAACCAAGTCCCGGGTCATGCTGGCACAGACGGGGCCTTTGGTCCCTTTGTGGGACCAGGGTCAGTGTGAGTTCATGCTTAGTGAGCAGGTGGGTAAATAGATGAAGACCAGTGTCTACATGTGAGTGTGGACTCCCACACCTACTTTCCAGCTCTGTCCACTGGGAGGGCCTGGGAGAAAGCGCTCCTCGGTGGCCCAGGTCCCAGGGCGGACACACCACTGTCCGCCACAAGGTCCATGGGTGCACAAGCACACGGCTCACACAAGGCAGAGAGGACCTGGGCCCAGCTCCAAGGGCTCTGCTGGCCACACTGGGGACAACGGGAGCTTCAAGATAAGGCGTGACTATCATCAGGCGAACAGAATGAGCCAGATTAGAACCAACAGGATAACACAGAAGTTCACATGTCCACACTGAGACAGACGAATAAGCAAGGGACGTGCTTCCTTCCAGAAGAAGGTGAGCCGATCATGTGGACGTAGGGGTCACCAGCCACCACAGAAACCGCAGCGACGGTTTCCTCAGGAATCACCAATGGAGGCTTTGTTGAGGAAGAGAAGATTCAAAAAGTCTCAGAGACCCCTCCCACCAAACACTTCTCAGGCACAGAGTGAGAGCGGGGCCTCCAGGTAGAAACACCATGTAGCCATCACTTACTGAGTGACCAGGTGACACCAGGTGGGCACCAGATGGGTGACAGACAGCTATGCCTCCCGGAGTCATGCCACGAAGGACGTGGCACCCCTCTCGAGACTCCTGCTAAAAGAGCACACACGAGTCTCACCTATAGGAAACCCCAAAGGAGGGAGGTCGCAAGAGGCAAGGGAACATGGCGGGGGCAGGCTGCCCGAGCACAGCGCCCGGCTGAGCGGATGGCCCTAACAGCCTGGAAAAGGGACCCTCTACCCGCTGACCACCCACATTAGGAGACAAGAGTTGCCCCGAGAGTCCCCTGGCCCAGACTGCCGGCTCTGCCCAAGCTGGGCCCCAAGGCCCACCACCCTCCTCTCCCCAGGCCCATGAAGAGCTGCACTCAGAGGGGAAATGTCCACTGTCACCATCATGCAGAAGTCCCGCCCCTGGGCTTCCCCGCTTGGTGGCCCCTGTGCAGCACTAGACACTGGACACCAGGGGGGCATGAGCCAGAGGAGGAAAATGGTACAAGGCCTTCAGTCCTGTACCCTGTGCACACCGCACCTGTCAGCAGACCCCGAGACGCCTTGCCTGGTGTGTCTTAGAGCCTCTCGCAGGAGGGAGGGAGGCAGACCCCACAGATGTCAGGAAAGGTCAGCAGTGAACGTGGACAGTGGGCTTTTCACAGCTGTTGATCCCTCCCCATGCAGGCTGCTGGAAGGCCGGCCTGGAGGCCGGAGGAGACTGCCTCACCTCTTCTAGATGTCTTCGGTCCCCTCCTCCTGCCTTTGCATTGGGCGCTCAGGCTGCTGCTCTGATGCTGTGAGTCCTCGCCAGCGGCTTCACTCTGCCCTGTCGGTCTTCACGTCTGCGCCTCCCTTCTGTCCCTTGCTCTCTGTCCATTTTCTGGCACAGAAACAGCTCTGTTACTTCATGTCAGCTCATGTAGGATGCACATGGTCCTGTAATGAAGTTCTTTCTAGAATTCTTAGGTGAGTCCCACGTCGTAAACAACAGAACTGAGTCAACCACAAGTGTTAATTAAGAGAAAACTTGGATATATGTAAGTGGTTGTACCCTAATCTCCCCTGGAGCTATCAGAAACTACATTTTAAAGCAGTTATAAGCAATTGACTTTTTCTATGGCTAAAGTACACTCACACAGTATAACCCAAGGTAAACTGAGGCAATTTACATGCGTTGAAAGAAGAGAAAAACCAAAGTTCAAACCACATTTACCTGTACATGGCAGCCTGGAACCCTCTGCTACATGTTGAAGCCTGTGGAGACACACAACATAGGGGCATCAACCACACACGCTGTCCACGTTCCCTGCCAAACCAGCAGCCTTGGCTTTGCCCATTTACTTGCTTAAAACCACCGAGAGGAAAACGAGAATTAATGACAGTGAAACCAGAACTGCCCGCAGAGACATGGGCAGATCTCAGTGACAGACTGGTGTCACCAAAGCCCAGGGGATGTTGGGCTGGGAGGGCATATGGGCGGTGTGTGGGCAGGCAGGGGGCTCCGTCACATGCCGTGAGGCCAAGGGGACAGCTCCAGAAGAGGGGGTAGATCTCAGGGGTGACCCGACGGGAGGCTAGGGCCTCTGGGAGGGACAGGGAATAGCGCAGTGGTATTTAACTTCTGTGATTTCTGTGTGTTCTGCATCCTCACACCCCTCCTCACATCCCCTAAGGTGAGCGTGCAGGCTCCAAGCTGGGTTCTGGGCCAAAGTAGGGGTCACGGAGTTCCGGGGGGAGACAGGCACAGACACCAAACAGCACAGGGCTGAGATCGGGGCCCAGGGAGAGCAGTGTGAGGGGCCTCACTGCCTGGAGCTGGGTGAGCCAGGTGAGGGGAGAGGGCAAGCGTGAGGCCTCTGGGAAGACCCGGGCTCCCACTCTGGGTGACAGGGAGCCAACAGGTCGCTCTCAAAGCTGCAGGGGGGTCTGCACCCCAGCCTGCAGGCCCTGGGGTGGTCAGGCTGGTGGCCACGGTGCCATGTGGGGGCTCAGTCTGAGACTCCTCCAGAACCTCCGTGGAACTTTCCCTCCTGCCTGCCCATGCTCTCCCTCCTTTGTGGGAAGCCCTGAGGTCTCCCCACCCTCCAGGCGGGAAGGTGGACAGACAGGGCTGGAGGTGCTGTGCCTGCTCCCTTCTGAAGTAGGAACACACCTGAGAAAGCACCAGGGCTCTGGCGGTTTAACGGTAGTGGTTAAATATAACCTTGGAACGGTGGGCCTAATAAATACTTAAATGCCATTCACATTATATCCAGTTTATGTTATTTTCACTCTTCAAGCTTCCCACACTGCGTTTTTTATTAATTAATCTTTGAAGCTCAATTAACTTTTGCAGAAAAAGGAAGAGAGGGAGGCAGGGGAAGGAGGAAGAGAGTTAGTTGGTTGGCTAGGAAGATTAACAGGTGTGTCTAAGGCACTGACAAGAGAACAAAGACGAGGAAACACGGGGCCTGACTCTAGACCAGGGCTGACCAGACGCTCTGGGATGATGGGACTCGTACGAAAGCCCTCTGCCCAACAGGGTGGCTGCTGAGCCACTGAAATGTGCTTGTGTGAGTGAGGAACCTTTCAGTGTGTTTGATTTTATTGAGGTTGTATTGTGGCTAGAAACACGGTTACCGACTCTTGACAGGTCTTAGACCTCAGTGAACGAAAAAGACAAAAAACAGCTCCCTAGCACCCACATCCCACTGGAGGAAGACAGACAATAAGTAACATATGCAGTACATGGGTAAATTACTTAGTATGTTAAAAGGTGATAAATGCTACCAATAAGAACAGGGAAGGGGAGTCAGGGCACTGGTGGGGGACAGGGGGGTCAGTGAGTCTCTCATTGAGAAAGTTACGTTCGAGCAATAATAGAATTATGCTATTAGTATGAATTATGAACAACTTTATGCTGATAAAATTGAAAATTTATGTGAAATTGATAAATTCCCAGAAAAATAACTCCCCAGAATTGAGGCAAGTAGAAAGAGAAAACGCAGAAGTTCTGTAACTATTAAGGAACTGGACTTAGGTGTCAGGAAAACCCCAGGCCCTACCACCTCAAGGATGGTCCTACCAAGTGTTCAAGGAGCCATACAACCTACTCAAACAAAGCCACTCAGAGAAGCAAAACGATGGTACTGTCCAACTCGTTTTATGAAGGTAACACACACACATCAGACCAGAACTGGAGGAAAATCACAGACTGAACTCACTGGTGGCCATCAGTGCCAAAACTGTCAGCACACGGAGTCACTGACCCAGGAGTGTCTGAGCAGGAGGGGTATGCTTGACAAACCAGGTCTATCCCTATAATACAGGGGCCTTGCTATGAGGGAAAAAGTAATCCGACAAAAGACAAAAGGAGAAAAATGGTAAGATCTTCCCAAAGATGCACAGAAATCATTTGATTAAATTCATTATCCATTCATGATTTTTAAAAAACTCTTAGCAAATTTAGAAGGTAATAAAAGTTCTCTGTTTAAAGAGACACGAAGTGCCTGGGTGGCTCCGTTGATTATGCGTCTGACTCTTGATATTGGCTCAGGTCGTGATCTCAGGGTCGTGAGATCCAGCCCCACATCAGGCTCCATGCTGGGCATGGAGCGTGCTTAAGATTCTCTCTCTCCCTCTGCTTCTGCCCTTCCCCCACACTAAAAATAAATAAACAAAAGAGACACAAACACAAATATCCACTCAAAGGTTTACGCCTGAACGTTCAAGGCAGCCTTCTTCATAGTAGTCCCACAATGGAAAGAGCCACAGTGCTCGTCGACGGGTGGTGGGGAACAGAAAGTGGTCCATCCACATGGCGGGTACTGCTCAGCAGCCGAAATGAACAAAAGACAGAACCCTGTACTGCAGGAAAGAAGCCAGACACAAGGACCTCGCAGTGCATGTCCCACCAGACACACGGTTCTAGAAAAGGCAGATCTGGGTGCCTGTGGGTCGGCCAGTGGCAGGGACTGGCAGCTGGAAGTCTGAGGAGATGGCAGGGTTCTGGGTCAGGACTGGGGTGTGGTCACAGATGCGCCCAAAGCACCAATCACACCAGAGAGCTGTGGTGAACTTTGGCATATGTAAACTGTACCTCCATTAAGAGCGCATTCTAAAATTTTAAAAAACTACTACAAACATCATCCTGGTGGTGAAATTGGAAAAACAAAACAAAAACAAACTCCTACTTTATACCAGGCGTCTCCCCCACCCTCATCCCCAAATAATCAGTTCCAGGTGGATGAAGACCAAATGTGAAAACACAATTTTAATCCTTTGGAAGATACTAGGGAGAACATCCTCCTGACCTCAGGTGAGGAAAAGATTACAAAACAGAATCAAAAAGCACTAACCACAAAGGGAATGACTAATAAAATCAACTTAAAAATACTTAAAAATAAGTATATCAGGGGCGCCTGGGTGGCGCAGTCGTTAAGTGTCTGCCTTCAGCTCAGGGTGTGACCCCAGCGTTATGGGATCGAGCCCCACATCAGGCTTCTCTGCCAGGAGCCTGCTTCTTCCTCTCCCACTCCCCCTGCTTGGGTTCCCTCTCTCGCTGGCTGTCTCTCTCTGTCAAATAAATAAATAATTTAAAAAAAGAAAAGTATATCAGGTAATCAAAAAAACACTAGTGGGAACAGCCAGAGCAGCCGAGAACCCCCACACCTAAGACTACAGTCCAGACAGGGCTCCGCAGGGCTGCTCCGTAAACAAAGCTTGAGGGGGACCCACCACACCCACTGTGTCCTGTCAGTCCCTGCTCTGGGAGGGAGGACTTTCGACACCATATGGCCCCAAAAGCTAAGTTATTTGCTAAAAAAACACTTGCCAACCCCTGCTCCAGACAATAAGAGGGACCATGGGCACTTCACAAAAGAGAAAATACAAATAAGCATCTTTTCAAACATTCAGCTTCATTAGCAACCCCGGGAATGCATCCCCACGCGGGTCTGCTACAGGTCGCCATGCTGGTGAACACCTTCTCCCCGGTGTCTGCTGGCCCCCAATCCCGTCAGGCTGCTCTTGACGAGATCCCGGTGATGGGGATATTACCAACACAACCTATCTCCAAGATTCCTGGTCACCGCCCCGACCCCTCCACATCTGACTCCTGAATCTCTCCCACGTGGCTCCCTGCCGTGGTTCACAGAGCCTGGCGCTATCACACACCCCGCACAAGCGCTGGAGCCTTCCAGAAGGGCATGGGTGGCGTGTCTTTCCAGCACAATCTTCAGGCCTGTCCCAGGCCCACAGGCAGTCATCCTGTGTGAAGAGGTCCAGCCTCCCTGTCCACTCACCGTGGACCCCCCTCCACCCGGCCTCCTCCACCACCAACAGGTGTGCGCCCACGCCTCTACCCTGGCCCCTCTGCCGCACACCGCACCGTCTGGGTCACGCCCTCCCTCCGACTCCGGTGAGCGCCCTTCAGTGGATGCTTCCCCACCCCTCCATTCCCGTGTTGCACGTCCATCATCCCTGACTGTCCTTCAGGTAAATACACCAGGCTTGTTTTGCAGTGTGGACGTAAGAAGCACCTTTATTAAACATGAGTTGGAAAGTAAAGAATAACACTAAGGAAAAAAACCCTACAACCCCAGTCCCCCCAGACTAATTGCTGTCCTTAGGGTGATGGGTATTTCCCTCTGTGGGTAAACCTGAAATACTGGGAACATGTACGCACACACCCTCACGCTTACTAGAAAGCCACCCTCAGACTACATGTGATGTGATATGACGGGGCTTCTATAACTAATCAGCTGCCCCGGGTGTCTTCCCACGTCAGCACACAGCGCTCATGCCCCCCGGGCAAAGCCGTCACGGCCGCCGCTGTGCTCCCTGACCCAGAGACGCAGCGCGTGAGGGCGGTCCCACCTCCAGTGGGCCCCTCCTGGACGCAGCCTGCTCAGGGCCAGACCCATCTGCCCTCGCCTCAGTTCCAGGGCCATCCTCCTTAGGCCCGCCTGCTCGGGGACCCCCAGCAGAAAGAACCTGCACCCGTCCCCGCAGGCAAATCCACACCCGGGGGCTGAGCCTCCTCTCCTTAACCACATCTTACAAGAACTTTCAAGTTTTCCACTTACCTTTTAACTAGTTTTGCTTAGTGATGTGTTTCTAGGAACACCTTCGTCTACAACACCAGCACAAGTTGATATTATCCCATAACCTTTATCAAACAGCTTTACTGAGAAATATTTGACAAAACATACACTGTGCGTCTTTTAAAGAGACAACTCGGTTAAGTTTTGACATTCGCCTGGGAAAGGACCACCACAGTGGTGACGCGGCCCTCACCCCGGAGACCCCCGATCTGCCCGGTAACTGCACTGAGGGGGCGTGTCCGGGAGCCGTGTTTGCGGCAGCACATGGCACGGCTCCTTTCACTCATCCTGTTTGGAGGCTCGCTCACGTGGTGGCACAAACGGCCCATTCTCGTTCCGAGCAGCGTCCACGGCACTGTTGTTGGCCCGCTCACCAGCAGGTGGACATCTGGGCTGCTTCCTATGGGGCTGGTAGGAGCTCATGGCCACATCTTCGTGGGGACAGATGCTCTGGAGTGAATGCCGACCAGGGGCCAATGTAGCTGCTTGACAACTTTTTAAGAAACTGCCAACCTGCTCCCCACTGCTGCCCTCCCCCCACCATGTCCAAGCACCAGCTGCCCTGTGGGGGGTCATGCTTCCCCCTGCTCCCTCACCCCAGTCCCACTCGTTCTTCCCTGAACGCCATGCCCTCTGCCGGCCTTCCGTGCCCACTGGACACACCATGGCTTCCATCTGGATGGCAGATGCACCCAGGACAGGCCTCCCTCTGCCCACTCTCACCACTAATTCAATCTCGCGCACAAGTCTGAGCAACACGTAGAAAAGCAAATTGGACATGTCCTTCCTGCATGAAACCCCCGAAAGGATCCAGGCTTCTGATGAGCCGTGCACTCCTGCCATGCTGCAGCCCCATGAGCCCCATCCACATCAGGGCTCTACCCATGATCAGTGTCTCTCCACGTCAGGGCGCGTCCCTGCCAGCTCCGCGCCCCCTGGCCTCGCCTACCTCTGAGCTGTGTGCATCACTCCCCACCAGCCTGGACCTCCGTCCTCACGGCAGCAGGCTGGCTCCCTGAGCCTCCTGGTCAGGCTACCGTGGCCCCAGGTCTAACGCTGGCCGCTGTCCCGTCCCCTACACGGTCAGCATCTTCAGGGTGCTGTGCCCAGCCTGTTCTCCAACAGCGCCGTGAACCCCCACTGCAGGGCTGAGGCTGCATCCTCACTGTTGGACATCATGTCCGCCAGAGCACCCACCCCAGGGCTGCCCAATCAACCAGAGATATTTCTGTCTTCATCCAAGTACTCAAGAAGACCTACTCATACTTCCACACGAAAATCAGCAAACTGCTGAACTCTGCCCTGTGCCCAATGCCCTCTCCTTCCAAAGCGCTCTGCTATGATCTTGGACTCTTATGTACCCCACACCTGCTGCTCCATCTGATGGGCCTCTCTCTTCCCCCAAACCAGAGGACCTGTGCCGGCACGCAGCAGGTGCTTAAGAGAGAGCCCTACTGGTCCACTGTAGCCTCTTCTCTACGGCCTATCTGACCCCACGACCCTGCCTCCCAGACCCCGGCTCCTCACTCATCTCCCCGTGGCACCCAACTAACCTGTTCCCTGTGTGGTCCTGCTCCCCAGTGGGGCCCTGGCACCCACAACAGTGCCTGGTACATGCGGGCTCGACAGACAGCTGGGCTCGTGCCCTCTATGACGGCATCACTAAGTCCTCAGGCAAGGCCTGGAAGAATGGGCCGAACACCAAGAATTTATCGCCATCTCAAGATGAACAGAACCGTATGATGAATGTTCCTTGCTGGGACACTGAAATCCGGTCAAGATTATGAGAAAAGGGGAAACTTTAAGTGTATTTTGTATGTGGCTACACACTGCCATGAAAGCTTTTTTAAAAAATAATGAAATAACATAAAGGTGCTTTGAATTTAGACTCTCAAAAGGGATCATGACTCAAAGAACAATGAAGTCCCTGCTCCACCTTTTCCCCTAACTTGGACATGACACCCCACCTCCACCCCCAGCCCATAGGCCTGGCTGCACCCCTGCTGCTCCCACCCGCACCCCCAGGTCACCATGGTCTCAGCCCTGCAGAAAGCTGCAAAGGACTGCCTCCCCAGGCCTTGCCCTTGCTTCCCCACTCAGGGATGCCACAGGCCACCACCCACAGCTATTCTTCCTGCATTACTGGGGGTTCTGAAGAGCACACAGGACACCCAACATGTGTTAAATGAGTGACTACCAACTCACTGATACGGCAGACTGAGGACCACGTCCATTGCTGAGTTTACTCCCTATTTTTACTTCTTAAATTAAGGGTTTATGTATTTCTGGGTGTAACTTAGTGACCTGAGATACAGTCCCCAGGGGGGGATCCCAGGCACATGTCTTGAGCAGCACTGAGGTCCACCCACATCAGCAACGTCCACCATCACCAGACTGAAAGGCTCCCAGGCACCCGTCCCTGCGGCCCAGCCCACTCACTTCCAGTCACATCCCACTGGCCTCCCCCCTTCACGTTTATGCCGCTCAACACTCCCTGACCCCAAATTCAGACGTCAGCTACCTGTGCTCCACTTGGAAGACTGGCATCTCCAAGTGTAATCTCGATTTCCCGCCCATCTGCGGCTTCTCACTTACCTTGCACCCATGTACAAGAGATGGGAGCAACTCTGCCCCTCACACTTAACCCACCTGATGTGCTGTTATGCCACACTCACCCCCGACACAGCTCCGAGGAATCCCTGTGGCATGAAACTCTCCAAGGGCTCAGGAAAAGCCAAAGCCTTCCAGCGGCCACTGAGGCCCCAAGCCACCTCGCTCACTCCCCTCTGGCCATGGTGGACTCCCTGCTAGTTCTAGAACATTCTAGGTGTACTCCCACCCCATGGCCCTTACACCTACTGTGGCTGGAACATTCTCTCTCATGTGGATACATGGGGCCTACCTCACCTCCATCAAGCCTTTTCTCAAATGTCATTTCCCCAGCAACATCTTCAGGGACCATCTTGTTGACAATTACATGTCCTGTGTGCACCAACATGCACACACACCACGAATCCAAGACATTACCCTCGAACTTACAATTTACCTATTTATTTTGTTACTACCCACCTCCCTATACTGCAGTGCCAGCCATGTGACTGGAGGTATTAAAAATTCAATAAAAGAGTTATATGATAAAGTTGAGAAAATCTTCTCAAAGAATAGATAAAAATAGGACATAGAAAAGATCCAACATCCAACCAATAGGTGTTTCAGAAAAAACAGAAAACTGAGATAAGGAGCTTTCAAATATACTTTAATATTTTATTTCTTAAGCTGGGTAATGAGTACACAGATGTTCATTATATCTTTCTCTATGCTCACTTATAGGCAGTATTTCATGATTTGGAAAAAATTATTCAAGTATTTCTCCAGCTGGACGAACCATCAGACCACAAAGGCCCGAGTGCCTGGCACGGTGAGTGAAAATGCCCCCATCTAACCAAGTCCTGGAATCTGAAGACGTCAAGGGTACAAGAATGGGTCCTACCGGTTCTGGGAGGAAAGGAGTTCACAATGGAGTGAGAATCAGATAGCACCAGACTTTTCATCAGCAACGTGAATCCTACCAGTAAAAGAAGCAATTCTTTCAAAGTTCTGAGGAAAAGAGACTTTAATGTGGAATTCTACATCCAGCCAAACTATTAGCCAAGTATGGATGGAAGCCATGGCGTTTGCAGACGTCTCAGGAAAGGTGCTCAAATACTCATCCAAGGCATGCCTACGGAGACAACAAGTGCTCACATGTTACCACAGGCCTTGTGCTCAGGGAGCTCCTGTTCCAGCTGGTGACGAGACATGACAAACTCATCAGCAGAGAGTGATGAGCACCATGAAGAAAGCAGATGAAGGCAGCGAAGCAGAGGAAACAGGTGGAGGGGCTGCTTTAGACAGTGACCAGAGGAGAGCCGGTGCGGAGGGACGTCTGACCTCGGACCTGGAGGGAGGGGCCAGAGCAGCAGGCACCCCACCGATGGGGCAAGGGACCCCCGAAGCGCAAGAGGACCACTGTGCGGCCGGCTGGCCTGGAGGACGAGGCTTCCACACGGGACAGGGGGACGAGGACAGAGGGCCAAGGAGGGCACGGGCTGAGACACGATCCTTGAGAATTTGGAACAGGAGACAGTAACGTCAAACAATGTCAGGAAAAAGGGAAGGTGAGATTAGAACTCAACCGTATAACAGATCATTATATAATCACACCCATTTTAACTCCCAGATCCAACCCCTGGAGAAGACGAAAAACATGCTGTGAAAAGGGGCTGTTGGACCCCAGGATTCTTCCGGCTGATGAGGTTACTCAGCTACAGACATGCACCCCCTTCATGAAAAAGGCTGACTCAGGGTAGAAACAAGAGCCCAGAGGGCGAAGCAGAGAACCAGCGGGGTCATCCTGAGCTTAAAACCCAATCAAGAATCCCAACTGGGGATCCCCACTGGGTTTCAGAACTGCGTTGGGCCTGTGACTCCTGCTATGTCCACTTCCCCATTCTCAACTGGTAACCCTATACCTGTCCTGCTGTGGGGGTGCTGGGAAGGCGATCTGTCTCACTTGGTTCACGAGTGTCCAGGAGCAGCCCCCAGTGGATTGCACTAAGCAGATGATCCAGGGGATCAGACTCCAGAGCTCTGTGGTTCAGGCAAGGTCTGGGACTTTGAGCTGGTGCCACAGTGGGACGAGACCCTGGGGAACCTCAGAAGAGGGACAGCTGTATTTGGCATTTGGGAGGATATGAATTTTGGGGTGCCAGGACCGTGGCAGGCAGAATCCTGAGATGGCCATGAGATTCTGCACCCTGGCATACACATATCTCCCACCTTATTAGCCTAGGTGCTGCTGCAAAGGGATTTTTGAGGATGTAATTACGGTCCCAAATCAGCTGACCCTAAAGTAGGGCAAGCCAAATAGCATGGTCTTTCAAAGCAGAGTTTTCTCCAGCTGGTGCCAGAAGAGCAGGTCAGAGGGGTGAGTCCTACTGGCCTGGCAGAAAGCAACTTGCTGCCAACTACCCATGGTCCTGGGACAAGTAACTGTGGGACTTCTAGGAGCTGAGGGCAGCCTCCAACAGTGAGCCAGCAAGAAAGCAGGACCCCAGTGCAACAACCACAAGAGATGGGCTAGTGAGCTCCGAAGATGACCCTCTCATCCCAGATGAGAGCCTCAGCCCAGCACGTGGATTTCAGCTTCGAGGCCCTGAGCAGAAGAGGGGCGACACTGCGCTAGATTTCCAACCCATGGAACTGGGGCTAATAAGTCGGTGTCCTTTTAAGACACTAATTTTGTGGCAACTTGTTACGCATCATTAGAAAATTAATGTAATGGTATTTAAAGAAATGGAGTTAATAGAAGAAGAAAGGGACAGTTTCCCAAGCATGTAAAATGGAGTGACCACCAGCCCCGGGAACATTTTCATTAGGAAACTCTTCTCCCAATTCTGGAGACAAGGAACAGGTTAGTAAACAAGCAGCAGAAGCCACAGACCCTTGCTTGGCCCTGACGGAACTGCGCCTCCCTCAAATTCCTGTGCTGGAGCCCTAACCCATCTCCAAAGATGGAGCCTCTGGGGGCGACAGGGTTAGATGTGTAAGGCTGGGCCCAGATGAGATTAGTGTCCTGGCAAGAAGAGACAGCAGAGGGCTTCCACAGCCAGGAGGCAGCCGGTCTGCACCACGAACCACGTCAACTGGCACCTTGATCTTGGACTTCAGCCCCCAGGACGGTGAGAAATAAATGCCTGTTTAAACCACTCCATCTACAACATTCTGTTGTGGTGGCTAAGACACCCCTCTTGTGATCTCTGATGTCCGTCTTCTTCACCAGGCTGCCTTTAACGAAAGGCTGGGGAAAACCAACTGCCTCTAGCCATTCCTGTCTCTACAGTAAGAAAGGCACTTACTTTATGAAAAGAAATGTTATTTGTCAGCAAAAGTCCTATTTCCATTAACAATTTCAAACCCTTTCCACCTACTGAACCTTCTATAAAGTCTGCTAAAAGCCTCGAAACTGATGAGTAGGGCTCACCCATGTGCCTGTGAGGAAGAATGAAATGGCCCGAGGATGCCTCCCCACCAGAAACGGAACAGGGAGGGCTGGACTGACCTGCCCCTTGGCAGGACACTGGGAACTGCGCTACCGGAAGCTCGGCCAACAGGACTGACCCGAGTAACACTGCAACTTGACCGCGTGTCCCCGAAGGCGCGATATGAAGCACTCACTGGCTCCTGTGGAGGGATCTCCCAAATCTCAAGCCTGACTCCGGCTCGCCCTCATTCCTTCAGTTTATAGAGTACACAGGGACAACAGACAAAGGTGGACGACACCGTAAGAATCAGAAAAATCCAGGTGTGATATGTAGCTTAAAAAAGTTAACCCTGCGGAGGGCAAGGGGGAACCTGAAAAGGCGCTAAGGGGCCATGACCCCCAGTGCTACTCTGGGAACGCACCTGTGTCTGGTTCAGAAAGGACATGACCCCCAGTGCTACTCTGGGAACCCAGGTGTGTCTGGTTCAGGAGATGCATGACCCCTATGCCATGCCAGGAACCTGCCTGGATCTGGTTAAGGGAAAAATGCCATAAAAGACATTCTTGAGATTGAGCCCCACATCGGGCTCCCTGCTCTGCTGGGAGCCTGCTTCTTCCTCTCCCGCTCCCCCTGCTTGTGTTCTCTCTCTCACTGGCTGTCTCTGTCATAAATAAATAAAATCTTTAAAAAAAAAAAAAGAAGAAGAAGAAGACATTCTTGAGACAAGTGGGGAGATTTGAAAATGAACAGTTGACTATTAACTAGTATGTGAACCCAGTGCCCCTTCTCAGGTGTGATAATGACACTGTGGCTGTGTGGAGACCATCCTAATCCTGTCACCTGTGTGCCCTGAATTACTTAAGGAACATGGTAGGTTGTCTGTAGCTACTTTCAGATGATTCAATGCCAATAAGTACGCATTTAGAAAAAAGAGATGAAGCAAATATGGCAAAGCATAAATAATCCTAGATTAGGGTGGGGGTGTGGAATTCTTTCAGTTTTTCTCCATTGTGTTTTCTTCTGAAATAAAAACGGGAAAGGCTGACCCTTTTCTGCTCCTCCCGTTCCAGCTGTGGCCTGCGTCTATTCCCTCCCAGGCACACGTGGGCGATCAGACAGCAGATGTGGGGTGGCGTTAAGAACCAGACAAGTTGGTACACACAGTACCTCCAGGACAGGGCCACACAAGGTATGGAAGAAGGTCAGCTCCGAGCTCTTTGTGGAGCATCTGACACGGGGTGGGGGTGGGGGCTGCTGAGCACCACACTTTCTGGCTCCATAAAACCCCAGTTAGCAGGGGCTGCAAAGAAGAATGCAGACAGCTTTCTACTGTTTGCACATTTCTTGCTAAACATCTGGAATTTGCTGTTAATGTAGCCAAGTCCAGCGAATACTGATTCATTTGGAAAATAATCCAATTAACTTCTGCTCTCCAAATTCACCTAAATATCAGAAGTTCTCTTCAAAAAAGCAATCAACCCAACAATCAGTTTCTAAGGACTATACTTTCTAGCGAGTTTTATTTCTTATCGATGAGTTTGGCTTAATTCCACAGACAATTCTGAAAATGCATCTAAGCAAGGCTCACATCTTAACTCTCTCATCATGTGTTAAGTGTTTCATTATTGTTGTCATTTGACCTTCAGAGAACTCAGTTCTGTAGGAAGGAACATGGCAGGTCAGAAAAGATAGTCTTATTATTTTTAGAGGTCTTACTCCTTAAAATTTAACGATAAAACCATCAACTTGCACAACAGCATAGTTCCATTTTTTGAAGCACAATGAATTGGGCAGCATTTCTGCACTATTAACGCCAAATATCAGAAGGGTAGAACTGTCCCCAAACTTCAATATATTTCAATAGTAAAATTACATTTTCGATTTCAAATTCGATTCTGACCACTAAACAAAGAACTTCAAATGAAATAATAAAGCCTGGCATTTAATAAAGGGTAACAGTATAAACCAAAACAAACCTTGCTTTATAATTCAAATCTAACAACTCAAATAAGTAATTCTAATCCATGGCAAAGGGCCCTGCCTCCCACTAGCCGGGTGGAACCCTGGCAGGTCCAGAGAGAATTAGGCAGCGGGAGGGGACACTTCCTTCCACAGAGGGCTCCTGGGACAAGTTCCCCTGGATGGGTGTGCTTGACAGCCCCATGCTACAGCCCCAGCTACAGCCCAGAGTACCAGAGAGAGGCATGGCACTGGAGTCCAGGCACTCCAGGGAGCCACAGGCCCTAAGCACTGAGGCTCTTACATTCAGGTTCCTGGAGCATGACTTCCTTACAAGGGTCAAATACCCAAAATGTCTCAGGATCTTACTTCTGGAAAACTTCTTACAAAGGTCGGTTTATAATTCCTGGAGCAAAATCTTGGGCAGGGATAAACTGATGCTCTGTAAACACTGAAATCATTGAACTTGAAGCTATCAAAGAATTCTACAGCACTCAGTTTAATTTGCAGGGTTGGGGGGGAGTTGCTTATGGCTTGCTACAGGTGTAATTCCCAAGGATCGTCCCTATTTATAATATCTTCCCTCATGTGTAACTTCCAGTGGTTTCAGTCATTATGGTGACATCAGAGGAACCTACACAATTAAAGAGACAGCTGAGTTGTTGCAACCCTATATTTAACAAACTGTTGTATACACAATTCTGCTAATTTACTTACAGGGTATTTCTCAGGTATAGGCCCGACATTAGCTGAACCCTGATAAACGACAGGTGTTTAGATGGGCACAGTGACCATTATCCCCACTCCCAGTACACACACGCCTCCTCTCAAGTGAGGGCTGGGCCCAGTGACTAGGTTCTAACACAGAGAATACGGCAAAAGGGATGGGATGTCCCTGCCAAGATCAGGTCATGAAGACTGTGGCCTTCTTGCGTGCTCTCCTGTTCCATCACTGGCTCCCTCTGACTTGCCCTGTGAAGAGCCCCAGTGGCTGAGTGAGCTGGCCTGGACACACAGTCGAACACACAGTCAAACCTCCAGCTGAGACCACAGCTCCAGCCACCACTGAGGCAGCCTTGTGAGACTCTGAGCCAGACGACTCAGCCAAGCTGTGCCTGGATTCCTGACCCACAGAAACTGTAAAATAATAACTGATGTTTTAAGGCAGCAAGTTTTGGGGTAATTTGTTGGACAGCAATATATAAATAATGCAACCATGCAGCACTATCACACCTTTAAAAATCCAAAAATAGGAAAATAAAGAGCCCAACCAAACCTGAATGCCCCATTTGGCAAGTCTTCCAAAACTTCACAAAACAAACTAAATTTTAAGAAAGGTGCAAAAGTACAAAAAAAAAAAAATCAGAAGTAAGTGTTGAGTAAGAAGGTCCCAGGTGTGGTTCCATTTGGCAAATAAAAGTTCCTAAGCTGGACGATTTGGTGACTCCGTTTGGTTAAGATTCGGTCCTATGAAATGTCGATCTGAAAATCTAAAGGGTTTTCTCCTAAGTAACCAAGCAGTGAAGCTGTGGCACAAAGTGAAATACTGAACTGACCAGTTCAAGTGTCTTTCTCGGGAGTCCACAGAGCTCGGAGTTTTAGATTTGTATCTCACCCTACCGCCCGATCTCTGCATAAGTGTGCGAGCCTAACACATGTTGATCTTTCTGAAAGTACTCCTACCTTTCACTCACTCACTCACTCACGTACTCGCTTCGTTTGATAGTTGTGTGCTGCCTGCTGACCCCATGCCAGGCTGCCAGTTCTGGGAGCTGAGCTGGACAAGGCCCTTGCCCTCCTGGGCTTTTCATTCTCTCAAACTCTTCCAGCATTATCTTACTGGACACACTCTGGAGCCATCCCCCAGTCAGAGAGCAGCACATACCACACCTTACTTTTTCATCAGCACTTTCAAATTAAAGGAGAACACAGGCCAGTTTTAGATGAAAGTCTCATTCGAAGGTTTCAGAGGAGCAAAAACCCCATTGCTCCAACTTTCCTGCACTGGGCCAGCACCCCCAAAACACTTCCCTAGGCTTCCAACACTCCTGATTGGACCCCACCCCTCCTGGAACGTCCTAGACACTGAAAACACCTCCAGTCTCAGGCTGGAGGGTACACCCGCACAACCATATGACCTCCACCAATGGAGGGAGAGGAGAGCACAAGTGGTTGAAGGTGATGAACACCAACCACAAGCCAAGGCAAACACAGTAGCCCTGGAGTGGGGGCTGGAAGAACAGGGTAGGGGATAGCTTTCTGGGTGTGGGGAGTGAACACAGTGTTGACTTGAGGCATGGAGCTAGTGTGGACTAGGAGCTCCTCTTGAATCTACCTAGAGGCGTGAGGATGGGTCCCAACCCTGCCTCGCATGTGCCCCTGGGGCCCAGCCAGGCAGCATCTGCTGAAGGTCAGAAGGTCTGGAGGGCTGGCCCAGGTGCTCATAACATCAGGGTGCTCAGGGGCCTCAGCGGGATTTGCACTGTGGGGCTCAGGTGACCAGGGTCCCTGATGCGCCCAAGCCTTCACAGCAGGTGGATCCAGCTGAGTAAACTGGACACATTAAGGGCACCTCTGGATCCTGCCTGAGGGGTCCAACCCCCTGGAGGGCTGGCTTGGGGTTCCAGCATTCCTTATAGTCCACACTTGTGGTCTGGGTGATTCCCATCCACTTGTTCAGGAGTTCTGGCCTTCTGAGGGACTTGTCTCCAAGTTCCAGCTCTCCTTCCTGAGAGCCTAGCTTCTTCATGGTCCTGCCCCAGCATCCAGATGCTCCCAAATGACCTACCTGGGGCCCTGGTCATCCCCGGAGCCTGTCGCATGGGATGAACCCTCCTCATGGCACAGTCCCAAGGTCCTGGCCTCCCACTCGGAAGGGGCTGTCTCAGGGTCTCAGAAGTGCTCACAGGACTGTTCCAGGATCCCAGCCCCCTATGGGGCCAGTCTTGGTGTGCTGGCCCTCCTTAATGACCCAGCCCAGTGTTCCAGCCCTCCCTGGGTCCTGCCAGCTCAGGGTCTGGCCCTCCTCCGTGACCTGTCTCAGAGTCCAGCCCTCTCTGGCTCCTGTCCGGTCTCAGGGTCCCAATCCTCCTTGGTGACCCGTGCTGGGGCTGGACCCTCCTGGATGACCTATCCAGGGTTGGACTCTCCTCGGTGACCTATCCCCGGGTCCGGCGCTTCCTGGTCCCTGTCTGGTGGGTCTGGCGTCTAGCCCTCCTCCGTGAACCGTTTCAGGGTCTGGCCTTCCCCGCTGGCCCGTCCCGGGGTCCGGTCCTCCCTGGTCCCTCCCCGATGACCCGTCCCGGCGTCCGGCCCTTCCCCGTGACCTGTCCCGGGGGCCCGGCCCCGTGGGCCCGGCCCGCGCCCGGAGCCTGCCGAGCCGTTTCGGGGCTCCGCTGGGCTGGGCCGACGAGGGGCGCAGGGGCGCGGGCCGGGGTTCCGAGCCTTCCGGGCCCGCACACGGGCCGAGGCCGCGGCCTGAGGAGAGGGAGCCGCGGGCCAGGCCAGGCGGGGCGCGGACTCACTGACCTGCCGTCTCGGCTGCGGGCGAGCGGGGCGCACGCGGGGGCAGCGCCGGGAGTTGGGGGGGGCGCCGCTCCCTCCGGGTCCCCCCCAAGAGCAGGAGAAAAAAACCCGTCCGGAGTTTAAAACAAAGAGGCGGAAATGCCCGAACGGAGCCGAGCAGCGAGTCGGGGGCGCCGCTCATGGAGCATGCGCGTTACGCGGCCCGGCTCCCACCCCGCAGCCGGCGAGGGGGCGGGGCCCGGAGGGGGGCGGGGACTGAAGGGCGGGGCCGGGGCCGGGGCGTGGTCAGAAGGCGCAGGCGCATTCGGGCAGGGTTAGGCCAGGGATCTGGAGCTGGAGGGTGCCGGGGGCGGGGCCCGCAGAGGAGGCGGAGGATT
The DNA here is from genome assembly GCF_024610735.1 of Ursus americanus. NCBI lineage: Eukaryota > Metazoa > Chordata > Mammalia > Carnivora > Ursidae > Ursus > Ursus americanus. The sequence continues at coordinate 83,488,931 of NC_142134.1, forward strand.
GCGGGGGCGTGGCCGGAGGGGGCGTGGGCCGAGGGGGAGTGGTCGGCGGGTGCTCGCCGGGCTTGGGGGTGAGTCCTGCTGGACCCAGGACGCAGTAGGCAGCTGGCGCTGAGCCCGGCTCCGGACCGGGGCATTCCTGTGGCGGAGTCGGTCTCGTTCTTGCGATCCAGTCCTTTCTGGGACCTAGCACCGAGCGCTCTCCGTGCACCAGGCAGGAGAGCAGGAGTGGGCAGCAGGGCTGACCCCGGCAACTCTGTGCATCCACCCGTGCACAAACTCTGCCCTGGAGCTGTAAGTAGTGACCGTGACGTCCACCCCTTCGTGGGGTCCACACCTTGGCGGGGGGGGGGCAATAACAGAGGAAAAAATAAATCTGGTGTCATGTGGGAGCCAGATAAACTGGGTGGGGGAGGCAGTGGCTGTCTGGAGTGTTAGTTACAGTGGGGTGGGTGGGCATGTAAGGGACACGGAAGGAGCCAGCCGTAGAGGCACAGAGTAGGGACATAGAGGGAACGAGCCCTGCAAATATCTGGAGGTGGGGTTCACAGGCAAGCTGTCCTGCCAGCACCAAGCTGCAAAGTGGGGAGATTGAAGGTTGCTTGCCAGGGGCCAGCAAGGAAGCCAGAGGGCATGGGGCAGGGAGAGGGAGGACATGAGGTCAGATGAAGAGGTCCCTGGGCATTCTGAACAGAGAGGTGATGGCACGGTGGTGGCCTGGTAAAGCCTCCCTCTGACTGTCTTGTGTTTGTCTGGCAGGACCAATGCAGGAGGCAGTGCAGGGGAGAAGCCGTGGAGCTGCACTGGGTGGTACCCGGGAGGGGAGGAAGTGTGGACTGCTGGGACTCAGCTTGAGAATAGGCAGGGATGGATGGGGAACAACTGGAAGGGTGGACAGTCTCCGACAATCTGGGGATGGTGATGGAGTGCAGGAGAGTGGAGTCAGGAGTCCAGTTGTAATAGCTGTTAGACTCCCAGTGGCGCTGCTGTGAGGCTGTGGGCTTCAGGAGTGTAGTATGAGTTTGCAGTGTTTGGGGATGGATGAGCAAGTCAAAGGAGTGAGTGAGGGATGG